>NW_019272061.1:1236838-1310806 GCF_002738345.1 Cucurbita maxima
TTTTTTTTTTTTTTTTTTTTGTTTGGACAAAAAAAATTGATGATTGTTTACCCACCACACAATTTTTATACCTAGAGGAGAATTGAGTTGTGGTAAACCATCCACCATCTTCTTTTCCTCAAGAGTCTTCCATATCTACCGTGTCAAAGTTGTTCAATATATTTTGTGATTGTATTGAAACAAGTGGATGCTACAGGCTGTGATATAGCATGCAGTACGAACATTCGATTCAAAGGCATCTTTTTCTCCATGATTAAGCCTCTCATGATGAAACACCTCGCACATTCCATTTTGAAACAAAATGGTAAGCCCCTTTGATTTCAATTTCCCAATCCTCAACAAATTGTTCTTCAGCTCTTGGTATATAGGTATGATTACATTAACTTGCAGCCGTACATTACTCTTTCCTGTTACAACCGTGCTTGAGTTGTTGCCCAACTTCAAGCAATCTCTAAAACTTCCATCAAAATCTGAAAAAATATTCCTTCTTCCCACACATATGATTGCTACATCCCGAGTCAAGGAACCACATATCTTCTCTATTGGCCTTATTCATATTCACGTAAGTCGTCAACAACATCTCTTCTTGAGTCTCTGCATAGTTTGCCTCTTTCTCCTTGCTTTGAGATTCCCATTGAAAATGTCCTAGCTTGTGACAATTATAGCACTCCACTGTGGCCCTGTTGAAGGTTTGTCTGCCTCGTCGCCTTCCTCTGCCTCTAAAACTTCCACGACCTTGACCCCTTCCTCTAGATTGTTCACCATGAGTGATATTCAAAGCGTGTTCTTCTTCAACATGAGAACTCATGCGTTGTTCATGTACAAGCAGGCTGCTTTGCAACTCATTAATGGTTAAGATGGTTGTATCCTTGGACACCTCAATGGAACACACAATATAATGAAACTTGGGGGTCTTAGATCTCAGTATCTTTCCGACTACTTCAACATCTTCTTTGTTCTCACCATTTAGTTTCATCTTGTTGGCTATGCTAAGGGTTCGAGCAAAATACTCATTCACAGATTCTCCTACCTTCATGTGCAGCATTTCAAACTCCTTCCGAAGAGCTAACAAATGTGCACGATTTACCCGTGTTGAACCTTGATATTTATACTTCATAGAATCCCATACGTTTTTTTTTTTTTTTTTTGTATCCTCGTTGAGGGTTGTCTCCAAGATCGAACGTTCTAATGCTTGAAATAGATAATTCTTTGCTTTCAAATCTTTCAATTTATGATCTTCAATGTGCTTCTTCTTGGAGTCTGTTAAAACGATGTGTCCTATTGAATCCCATTCTCCACCAAACCCAGTACTAAATAAGTTTTCCATGAGCATTGCCCGATGATCACAGTACCAATCAAATGTCAGTATTTTAGTATTATGATAAAAGAGCATTTTAGTTATTAAAAAAAACAGGCATTTCTTTTATTTTACCATTTTGATTATTTATTATTTATAATATTTTTTTTCCCCAACGAAGCCGAAAAAAAGACGAATGCGGTGGCCAATAAGCAAAGTAAGAAAAAAAATGGTCGCCTTCTAAGCGTCAGGTGTCCTTCAATCACTCCGGCCCCGTTGGTCTCCATATTTAGAGCCAGTAAACGCTGGTAGGTTGTGGCAGTGGGTCTTCGTCTCCGGTGTGGGTATCATACTGTAGCGGAGTTAATCGCCGTTGTCGTGGGTCTCTCGATTTGGAGGCTGAAAACACCTTGACTGGTTTTCCGCATCTCTGCCGAGGGCATTTCTTACGGGTGACTTGGAACAACAATTGGCTGGTGGCTGATGCTCTCAGTGTTAAAGACTGTTGGAAAATGATCATAGATTTATAACTAAAGAATACATTTTCATTAACATGACTTCTTGTGGGAGCTCGAAGCAAACCCATGATATTATGTTCAAAGTGGACAAATATCATATAACATTGTAGACCTTCGTGATTAGTAACATGGTATCAAACTATGAACTTAACTTAGTTATGTCGAACAAAAAAGTTGTAAGCCTAAAAATCATAGTTAAAAGTGTCGAAGAAATTTCGTATTTTGTTCAAGGTCTCCGAAGAAAGAAGTCGAGTCTCGATTAAAGGGAGTTTCTATTAGAAATCCATAGGCTTCAGGGGAGGCTCTATGGTGTATTTTGTTCGAGGGAGGCTCTATGGTGTATTTTGTTCGAGGGGAGTCTCTATGATCATAGGTAATCTATAGGCTTCAAAGGTGGCTCTATGTAGTGTACTTAATGAGAGGGGAGACTCTATGATAATGAGTTCATAAGTAAGGAAGTCAAAACAAAGTCACAAGAGATAATGCTCTAGACAATATAATACTATTGAATATCGTAGTTTTATTTCAATAAATAAATTCATGATTCTCTCACAAACTTTATTACAATTCATAAAAAATTTAAAACCAAATCTCTTCATACAACCCAAGAATCATAAGGCTTTTCCCCAATATAGTTGCCTGGAGGATCATAATTGCAAACAACAAACTGAGAATTAGCCTTGCAGGGAACTCTAGCACATCCAAGCCGCACCGAGCTCCTTCACACTATCTGAGTGTAGTGCCCACTGATGGTGCTAATATAACACATGCGGAAGCAATTTGGATCTTTGGAACTTTTAGAACATCAATTATAGTAAATAACTAGCATGTTCATAAATATTAAAACTTAATGAATTTGAATACTAACCTTTTGTAGTTCAAATTCTTTTTTCCTCACGAACCGGTTTCGATCCACCACTAGTGTCTTCTCCACTATCCTCCATCCTTAGAATGGAATTGTGGAATCCGGTGAGTGACTAAACTTGGGAGGGATTTAGTATATATGAAGAGAGCGCTTGTGAGAATTTTCTCAAGGTGTTTTTTAAGGAAGGAGCCCTTCCATGTACCATGATCACTCTATTTTAAGAGTCATGTTTTCATGTTCATGCAAATTTGAGATCATCAAATTTTGACATTCAAAATTCAACTCAAATGCTTGGGATTATGTGGCAAGCATGCATGTTTGAGTTAACCAAATTTTGAGTGTCAAAATTCCACTCAAACTTGAGTTTATTTGGCAAGCATGCAAGTTTGGTTCAACCAAATTTTGACACCTCAAAATTCCACTAACATGGATTTTTTCTTTAAATGAACTCAACATTGTGACTTTCTTCGTTTTACTTCAACAATTAATTTGAATAATTAATTTCAAATTAAAGTAACATTAAATGATTAATTAAACTATTTAATTAATATTTAATATTAATTCAAATGCCAATCCCAATCAATTTCGACACATAACTGATTAAGATATTTAAATCTTATTTAAATATCTCAAATTCTCACTTTTTGTTTAATTCGTAAATAAAACAAAAATGCAGTTAAATATATCGTATATATGTAGCGCATATTCCCTAATTTGAATTCGAACACTTCGAACTCACTCGTCACACTATTCTATAGTTTAGTCTGATATGAGCTAGCAGAGGGACCTAATGAACCTATAGGTCATGGGCTCCAACGATCCAAGATTAACTGGTTAAACTCATTAACCTTGTTAACCAACATTCGTTAACTACTAGAACACTCCACTATAGCCTAGTAGTTGCACTACCCTCACTATAGATATATTTCTGTCCATTTGATATAACCATGATTAGTAAGTCGATCTTTCCAGGTTGTTCGTAACTAGAGCTGGGTTAATTAGCCGTTTTACCCCTGAAGTTACTTCTTGTTCCTTATGTTCTACTGATCCTCTTATGAACAATTGGTTTGTGGTCCAATCAGTAAACTAAATCCCTCTCAGACCAATGAGTGGGTGGGGCCCCTTGTTCAAGACTTGGAGTCAGTGGGTAGGAGCGAATTCCATCTTGCACCCCACGTCCCCAGCTATTCACCCAGTCTTACCCTTGCAATGGGAGGCCTATTGAGTCGGCGAACTCGAGCCACTCTCACCCATGCAAATCTAAGGATAATTCCGAATGAACAGGAGTTCATGGTTAGCTCAGGAATAAGATCGAGTTACCTAGGTCATCGAATGAAAAGAAAATCAGTCTCAACAGTAAACGACATTATAAAGAGAGAGTTATTTTCTTCATGGTCCGATCTTATGCAATACTATTTGCATAGGACGCCCCCACTCACATGTCTCCACATGTACAATTTAGTGATCATATTGTTTATATCATATACAAAAGTGGGCCGCGTCCATAGTGTCCCCAGATAAGGTACTCAGCCTTATCCTTATACTATAGATCATTTTGACTATATACTTGAACTTGATCCACTTTTATGTCTCTACATATAGTTCAAGTAATCATACTATAGCCAGAGTGTTCTTAGTTTATTGGATTTAGATTAATGATCGTAAAGTTCACTTTATTCAATAACAATCTTTACCGAATAAACATCAGTAATAACTTTATTGAAAATAGAATATGTCTTTGTTTACAAACTATGAGTTTTAGGACATAAAACCCAACAAACTCCCACTTGGACTAAAACTCCAGTGGGGTTTTATAACGTTGAGTAGAGAGAGAAATAAATACAATAAACTAGGGCATCACATACTCATGCCTTTTCTCCCACTTGTTCTAGATTACATAACTCGTAGTCCTAGACTCACTAGGTGCCCTTCAAACACTTTAGCCGTGAGAGGCTTTGTAAATGGATCAACAATGTTGTGCTCCGAAACTATCTGTGTGACGACCACATCTCCTCGTTGCACAATCTCCCTTATGAGATGATATTTACACTCAATATGTTTTCCTCTCTTATGGCTTCTTGGTTCTTTCGAATTTGCAACTGCTCCACTGTTATCACAATAAAGAGTGACGGGAAGATGCATATTTGGAACGACTTCCAAATCAGTTAAGAACTTTCTAAGCCATATAGATTCTTTCGCTGCTTCACAAGCAGCAACATACTCAGCCTCCATGGTGGAATCAACAATGCAACTTTTCTTTATGCTTCTCCATATTATTGCTCCTTCGTTCAGAGTGAAGACAGATCCTGATGTCGATTTCCTCGAATCTACATCAGTCTAAAAATCTGAGTTAGTGTACCCTGTAAGGATCAGATCCTTAGCACCGTACATTAACATATAGTCCCTCGTTCTCCTAAGATACTTGATGATATTCTTAATGGCTGTCCAATGAGCACGTCCCGGATTGGACTGATATCTGCTGACAATTCCCACAGAATAGCATATGTCAGGTCGGGTACATAGCATGGCATACATCAGACTACCGACTGCTGATGCATAGGGAATGTGTCTTATATCATCAATTTCTTAAGGTGTCTTAGGACTTTGTTCCTTCAACAAATGAACTCCATGCTTGAAAGGTAATAATCCTTTCTTGAAATTCTACATATTATATCGAATCAACATTTTGTCGATATACGATGCCTGAGACAATGCTAGTGTTTTGTTCTTGCGATTCCGAACAATTTGGATTCCAAGAACAAACTGAGCCTCTCCCAAATCTTTCATTTGGAATTGTGTCGCTAGCCAATGCTTACTATCAGTTAGAAATCCCACATCATTCCCAATGAGTAGAATATCGTCAACGTAGAACACTAGGAAAGCAAGTTGACTATCCTTTTATAAACACAAGGTTCGTCAACATTCTGTTTATAGCCATAAGATTTGATCGCGGTATCAAACTTTATATTCCAGGATCGAGATGCTTGCTTCAACCCATAAATGGATCTTTTAAGCTTGCAAACCCTATGCTTGTGATCCTGTTCAATGAACCCATCTGGTAGAGCCATATAGATACTCTGTTCAAGATTTCTGTTTAGAAAGGCTGTCTTAACATCCATTTGCCAAATTTCATAATCATAAAATGTGGCAATAGACAAGAGTATTCTAATCAATTTAAGCATAGCAACAGGAGAGAAGGTTTTTTCATAGTCCACCCCCTCTCTTTGGGTATAACCCTTTGCTACAAGACGAGCTTTCAAGGTTTGTACCTTACCGGTTTGGTCTCGTTTTCTCTTATAAATCCATTTACAACCAATAGGTTTTACCCCATCTTGTTGATCTACAAGTTCCCAAACTGAATTGAAGTACATTAACTCCATTTCAAGATTTATGGCTTTGATCCACAGATCTCTATCTTCATCATTCATTGCCTTTTTATAGGTCAATGGATCCTCAACGCCATCATCAGGTATGATGACTTGAGTTTTGTGTATCCTTGTTGAGGGTTGTCTCCAAGATCGAACGTTCTAATGCTTGAAATAGATAATTCTTTGCTTTGAAATCTTTCAATTTATGATCATCAATGTGCTTCTTCTTGGTATCGATTAAAACAATGTGTCATATTCGTGCAGGAATCCCATTCTCCACCAAACCCAGTACTAAAGAAGTTTTCCATGAGCATTGCCCAATGATCACAGTACCTATCAAATTTCAGTATTTCAGTATTTCGATAAAAGGGAATTTCAGTAATTCAACAAAAAACAGGCATTTCTTTGATTTTACCATTTTGATTATTTATTATTATTGTTTTTTTCCCACGAAGCCGAGAAAAAGACGAATGCAGTGGCCAATAAGCAAAGTAAGAAAAAAAATGGTCGCCTTTTGAGCATTGGGTGTCCTTCAATCACTCCGGCCCCGTTGGTTTCCATATTCAGAGCCGGCAAAAGCCGGTAGGTTGTGGCAGTGGGTCTTCGTCTCCTGTGTGGGTATCATACTACAGCGGAATTAATCGCCATCGTCGTGGTTCTCTCGATTTGGAGGCTGAAAACAAATTGACTGGTTTTTCACATCTCCGCCGAGGGCATTTCTTCCACGTGACTTGGAACAACAATTGGCTGGTGGCTGATGCTCTCAGTGTTGCAGACTGTTCGGAAATGATCATAGATTTATAACTAAAGAATACATTTTCATTAACATGACTTCTTGTGAGAGCTCGAAGCAAACCCATGATATTATGTTCAAAGTGGACAAATATCATATAACATTGTAGAGATTCGTGATTAGTAACATGGTATCAAACTATGAACTTAACTTAGCTATGTCGAACGAAACAGTTGTAAGCCTAAAAATCATAGTTAAAAGTGTCGAACAAATTTCGTATTTTGTTCAAGGTCTCCGAAGAAAGAAGTCGAGTCTCGATTAAAGGGAGTTTCTTTTAGAAATCCATAGGCTTCAGGGGAGGCTCTATGGTGTATTTTGTTCGAGGGGAGTCTCTATGATCATAGGTAATCTATACGCTTCAAAGGGGCTCTATGTGGTGTACTTCATGAGAGGGGAGACTCTATGATCATGAGTTTATAAGTAGGGAAGTCAAAACAAAGTCACAAGAGTTTATGCTCTAAAGAATATAATACTATTGTAGACAATATCGTAGTTTTATTTCAATAAATAAATTCATGATTCTCTCACAAACTTTATTACAATTCATAAAATTTTTAAAACCAAATCTCTTCATACCACCCAAGAATCATAAGGCTTTTCCCCAATATAGTTGCCTGGAGGATCATAATTGCAAACAACAAACTGAGAATTAGCCTTGCAGGGTACTCTAGCACATCCAAGCCGCACCGAGCTCCGCCACACCATCTGAGTGTAGTGCCCACATTCACCACCCACGCATTTATTCGACGCATGATCATACAGCGGCTTCTCGTTCGCCCACAGCTTCACCGCTTCCGCCCCGGTGAACTCAGGGTAGTAGCCCGCGGCTATGTTTTCCCCGTACGGCCCGGTTTAGTGAATCATGGCGCAGTCAACCTTTCTTTTTTCTGCATAGGCTTGAGCGTACGCGGCCACGGTGTTGCTCCATTGCATGGGCTCGACGCCGACCTCGGCTCGAGCTTGGTTGTGAAGCGCGAGGTAGTCACCGGGGGTGTTTTGAGCATTGGTTAGGGCGAGGAGGAAAATGAAAGTGGCCATGAAAGCGGCCATGATCGGAAGGGTTTGAGTCCACATAATTCCGATGAGAGATGAGATGAAGGTTGAGAATGAGGGAATGATTTATATAGAGATGGAAAACTTAATATGGAATGTGATGGGGAAAACCATGAATTATGAACTAATTATGCCATGCTTGGGAATTCAAAGAGAATAATTTCATTCTCCCTTGCGTGTTTAATTACGGACTAGATTTTTGTTTGGATTAGGTTCAAATAAATGAAAATTTTCTAGATTTAGCTAGTTTATGAATTTTTTTTAGGATTAATGAAACTTAATCCACGCGATTATTGTTTATCTTAAAAGATACATTTTTACTCGTAGGTATATATTTATTGTTTTATTTAGTTTCATAATTTTATTCATTTATTCTTCTCCAATTTTTTAAAATATGTATTAAAATTTAATTGGTTAATTAAATATTCAAAAATAAATAAATAATGTTAATATTTTATTAAAATTTTGAGTAAATGAAATGAACTAATTTAACCTAAAATTTTTATAACCTATTTAGATTGGGTTTATTATATAAAAAGAATTTTAGATTAAAAATATTTACTACTAATTGAGTTATGAATTTTTGTATTTCTTTTTCCTTTTTCTAAAAGTAACCGTAACTTAAAACATATAGTCATGGATGAAATAAAACCTTCTACCTCTCGAGTAATAGTATATTTTAATTACTGTTGACTTATGTGCAGCAGAGCTAATTGCCGTCGTGGGTCTCCCGATTTCAATGTCGAAACATCGTGACTGGTTTTTCGCATCTCCGCCGCGGGCATTTATTCCCGTTGACTTCAAACAACATTTGACAGCTATTCTGGGAGCTATTCTCCGTGTGTAAAATTGTTAAGAGAATGATAATGAATCTATAAGCAAGGAATAATCTCATAGGACAACAAGCACAAAGTACTTAATCTCAAACTAGACAGTATCATATCAGTGTAGAGATGGATGGTTCCTAAAACTTGGTAATTCTCCATTTATTTTTGCAGTATTGGTAAGAAAGCACTTAATATCATACCATTAGGAAGATATTGTCCACTTTGAGTTCACCTCAATGGACCCATGATCGTTCCCTAAATTCGCCGAGTTGGACTTTCATCCAACACTGCCCCTCGACTTCTTTTCTTTTTCTTTTTCTTTTGGAGTTCTTTGTTCGACATTTGAGAATTCTATTGACGTGACTAAGTTTAGGGCGTGGCTCTGATACCATGTTAGACGAACACGACTCTCCACAATGGTATGATATTGTCCACTTTAAACATAAGCTCTCATCGCTTTGCTTTGCGCTTCCCAAAAGGCCTCACCCCGATGGAGATAGTATTCTCTGATTATGAGCCCATGAACATTTCCTAAATTAGCCGAGGTGGGACATTCATCCAACAAAGATCATACCATTGTGGAGATGAGTGATTTCTAAATCTCGGTAATTCTCCATTTATTTATGCAATTTTGGATAGAAAAGCGGACAATATCATACCATTGTAAAGATATGATTGCTAAAACTCATTAATTTTCTCCATTTATTTTTGCAATTTTGGGTAAAATAGTAGACAATATCATAAAATTGTAGAAATTCATGATTGCATTCATTCTCCATTTAGGGGAGAAAAGTATACAATATCGGATTATTGTGGAGATTCCTAATTCACTTGATAATTCACCATTAGTTTTTACAGTTTTGGTGGAAGATTTCCATGATTCTCTCACAAACTTTATTACAATTCATAAAATTCTCGAACCAAAGCTGTTTACAAAGAAGAACCATAAGGCTTTTCCCCAATATAGTTACCAGGAGGATCATAATTGCAAGCAACAAACTAAGAATTAGCCTTGCAGGGCACTCTAGCACATCCAAGCCCCACCGAGCTCCTTCACACTATCTGAGTGTAGTGTCTACTGATGGTGCTAATATAACACATGCGGAAGCAATTTGAATCTTTGGCACTTTTAGAACATCAATTATAGTAAATAACTAGCATGTTCATAAGTATTAAAACTTAATAAATTTGAATACTAAGCTTTTGTAGTTCAAATTCTTTTTTCCTCACGAACTTGTTTCGATCCACCACTAGTGTCTTCTCCACTATCCTCCATTCTTAGAACGGAATTGTGGAATCCGGTGAGTGACTAAACTTGGGAGGGATTTAGTATATATGAAGAGAGAGCTTGTGAGAATTTTCTCAAGGTCTTTTTTAAGAAAGGAGCCCTTCCATGTACCATGATCACTCTATTTAAAGAGTCATGTTTTCATGTTCATGCAAATTTGAGATCACCAAATTTTGATACTCAAAATTCAACTTAAATGCTTGGGATTATGTGGCAAGCATGCAGGTTTGAGTTAACCAAATTCAAGCATGCAAGTTTGGTTCAACCAAATTTTGACACCTCAAAATTCCACTAACATGGATTTTTCCTTTAAATCAAGTTAACATTTTGACTTTCTTCGTTTTAATTCAACAATTAATTTGAATAATTAATTTCAAATTAAAGTAACATTGAATGATTAATTAATTTACTTAATTAATATTTAATATTAATTCAAATGCCAATCCTAATCAATTCCGACACATATTTGATTAAGATATTTAAATCTTATTTAAATATCTCAAATTCTCTCTTTTTGTTTAATTCGTAAATAAAACAAAAATGCAGTTAAATATATCGTATATATGTAGCGCATATTCCCTAATTTGAATTCGAACACTTCGAACTCACTCGTCACACTATTTTATGGTTTAGTCCGATATGAGCTAGCAGAGGGACCTAATGGACCTATAGATCATGGGCTCCAATGATCAAAGATTAACTAGTTAAACTCATTAACCTTGTTAACCAACATTCGTTAACTACTAGGACACTCCACTATAGCCTAGCAGTTGCACTCCCCTCACTATAGATATATTTCTGTCCATTTTATATAACCATGATTAGTAAGTCGATCCTTCAAGGTTGTTCGTAACTAAAGTTGGGTCAATTAGCCGTTTTACCCCTGAAGTTACTTCTTGTTCCTTATGTTCTACTGATCCTCTTATGAACAATTGGTTTGTGGTCCAATCAGTAAACCAAATCTCTCTCAAGCCAATGAGTGGGTGGGGCCCCTTGTTCAAGACCTGGAGTCAGTGGGTAGGAGCGAATTACATCTTGCACCCCACGTCCCTTGCTATTTACCCAGTCTTACCCTTGAAATCGGAGGCCTATTGAGTTGGCGAACTCGAGTCACTCTCACCCATGCAAATCTAAGGATAATTCCGAATGAACAGGAGTTCATGGTTAGCTCAGGAATAAGATCGAGTTACCTAGGTCATTGACTTATGTGCAGCAGAGCTAATTGCCGTCGTGGGTCTCCCGATTTCGATGCCGAAACATCGTGACTGGTTTTTCGCATCTCTGCCGCGGGCATTTATTCCCGTTGACTTCAAACAACATTTGACAGCTATTCTGGGAGATATTCTCCGTGTGTAAAATTGTTATGAGAATGATCATGAATCTATAAGCAAGGAATAATCTCACAGGACAACAAGCAGAAAGTACTTAATCTCAAACTAGACAGTATCATATCAGTGTAGAGATGGATGGTTCCTAAAACTTGGTAATTCTCCATTTATTTTTGCAGTATTGGTAAGAAAGCACTTAATATCATACCAGTATTGTGTTTAGGTTTGATTTCTCAAAAGCGAGTAATTGTACTATTGAGTTTGTCATGCTGAGATATAAAGAAAATTCTATTAGTAATTTGACTTAATCGTGTTTAATCCAATCAGTTTTAGCAAATGTAATAATGTACCCAAAAAAATTATTAATTTTCAACGATACTTTAGTGAGTTAGAGAAATTGCTACCGAGGGGCAGTCAATCACTCATTCACTAAACCAAGACATTCTTGACTTAAACACTAACTCTTAGTAATTCTTCGCAAGTGTGACCCACCAATTTCAGACCTCATAGATCGGTCCCAACAATGCTATTGAATGAAAAAGCCAAAGTTGGGAATGACCCTAAGAAATAGTATCCATTTCTGGAGTTTGCGTTGTTTCGACTCCCATGTTACGACCCTCCGAATGGGTAGTTGCTCTAGGACAACATGCAGGCGGAACATGAGAATCTCACGGTGCAACCTAGTGGTGGAGACCATAGGACGTGTTGATATATTTCCTTCTTCCACTTACTATAAGTACTTTCTCTATTCACCTTGTTATTGACTCATGCAAATACCTTGGAATGGAGGACGCTCCCAGGGCGACACGAGGCCGAGCATGAATCTCACGGTGTGAATTTTTCAGAGAGGGTGAAAAGGAAAACGATGTATCTCATATACTTTTTTCCTCCCACTAAGTATCTTAAACGATTGGGTATACTCATTACTTAGGTATATTTCGGCTAATTAAATATAACCTAAGTCTAGATGATTTTTCCAGAACTTACAGCACTTAAGCATGCTCATAAAACTGGGCTAACTAAGCTCAAGTATTGGTCCGATCTCCCACTAAGTAGTAGGTGTACCGTAAACCGTCAACTTAAGTACCTCCAGCCTTAGTCAAGATCGTGCCAGGTGAGCTTTCTTGTAAGCAAAATTTTACAAGACATCGACCTATTTTAACTATTAAAATTGATTGTGCTTGGTTCTTAACCTTAAGCGAGCATGCACTTATTTTCATTATAGATTTTAACGTCTATCTCGTTTTATGACGTTGAAAATAACCTATAACATGCATCTAACATGCTTTATATAACAATTATATAATCATCACATACTCATGCCTTTTCTCCCACTTGCCCTAGATTACATAACTCGTAGTCCTAGACTCACTACGTGCCCTGGAAACACTTTAGCCGTGAGAGGCTTTATAAATGGATCAGCAATGTTGTGCTCCGAAGCTATCTGTGTGATGATCACATCTCCTCGTTGCACAATCTCCCTTATGAGATGATATTTGCGCTCAATATGTTTTCTTCGGTTATGGCTTCTTGGTTCCTTCGAATTTGCAACTGCTCCACTGTTATCACAATAAAGAGTGACGGGAAGATGCATATTTGGAACGACTTCAAAATCAGTTAAGAACTTTATGAGCCATACAGATTCTTTCGCTGCTTCACAAGCAGCAACATACTCAGCCTCCATGGTAGAATTAGCGGTGCAACCTTACTTTATGCTTCTCCATATTATTGCTCCTCCGTTCAGAGTGAAGACAAATCGTGATGTCGATTTTCTCGAATCTACATCGGTCTGAAAATCTTAGTCAGTGTACCCTATAAGGATAAGATCCTTAGCACTGTACATTAGCATATAGTCTCTCGTTCTCCTAAGAAACTTGAGGATATTCTTAACGGCATTCCAATGAACGCGTCCTGGAGTGGACTGATATCTGCTGACAATTCCCACAGCATAGCATATGTCAGGTCGGGTACATAGTATGGCATACATTAGACTACCGACTGATGATGCATAGGGAATGTGTCTCATATCCTTAATTTCTTGAGGTGTCTTATGACGTTGTTCCTTCGACAAATAAACTCCATGCCGGAAAGGTAAAAATCCTTTCTTGGAGTCCTACATTTTATATCAAATCAACATTTTGTCGTATACGATGCCTAACACAATGCTAGTGTTTTGTTCTTGCGATTATGAACAATTTGGATTCCAAGAACAAACTGAGTCTCTCCCAAATCTTTCATTTGGAATTGTGTCGCTAGCCAATGCTTATTGTCAGTCAGAAATCCCACATCATTCCCAATGAGTAGAATATTGTCAACGTACAACACTAAGAAAGCTACTATAGAGTTGACTATCCTTTTATAAACACAAGGTTCGTCAACATTCTGTTTCAAGCCATAAGATTTGATCGCGATATGAAACTTTTTATTCCAGGATCGAGATGCTTGCTTTAACCCATAAATGGATCTTTTAAGCTTGCAAACCCTATGCTTGTGATCTCTTTTAATGAACCCATCTGGTTGAGCAATATAGATACTCTCTTCACGATTGCCATTTAGAAAGGCTATCTTAACATCCATTTGCCAAATTTCATAATCATAAAATGTGGCAATAGACAAGAGTATTCTAGTCGATTTAAGCATAGCAACAAGAGAGAATGTTTCTTCATAGTCCACCCCCTCTCTTTGGGTATAACCCTTTTCTACAGGACGAGCTTTAAAGGTTTGTACCTTACCGGTTTGGTCTCGTTTCCTCTTATAGATCCATTTGCAACCAATAGGTTTTACCCCATCTGGTTGATCTACAAGTTCCCAGACTGAATTGAAGTACATTGACTCCATTTCAAGATTCATGGCTTTGATCCACTGATCTCTATCTTCATCATTCATTGCCTTTTTATAGGTCAATGGATCCTCAACGCCATCATCAGGTATGATGACTTGAGTTTCTGCGAAACCTAAGTAACGATCAGGTTGAGTTATAACTCTCCCACTACGTCGAGGCATTGTCAACGATCGTTTAGTCATTTTACCCTGAAGACAAGACTCACATGGAGGTAAAGAGTTGTCTTCTAACTTATTTAAAAATCCTCTTTTAACCAATCTCTCAATCCTATTGAGATTAATGTGGCCTAGCCTTAAATGCCAAAGGTAGATATTAGGAGAAATCTTTTGTCGTATATTTTGAGTTTCAACTGTTTTAAACATCTCGGTATTTAAAATAGCTTTTGTTATGCTCGGTTTTGACATATATAAGTTGTTTTCTAGTTTTGCATAACAAATATGAATACCTCTTTTGCAAATGAACATTTCATTGATTTCAAAAAATACTTTATACAATTGTTATAATAAAAAAGAGATAGATATTAGATTTCTTTTCATTCTTGGAACAAAAAGTACATTATCTAATATAATGAATCTATCTCCAAAAAACAACTTTAAATTTCCTACTGATCTTGCTTAGACAACCTCTCCAGTTCCAACCCTGAGTGTTATCTCGCCGTCCACAAGCATTCTCCAGGAGCTAGTTTCCTGGTAAAAAGAACAAACATGATTAGTGGCCCCTGAATCTAGTATCCAAGTTGAGTTATCATACTCTACTAAACATATTTCTACAACGAGTAAATCATATTTACCTTGTTGTTTCTTTTTAGCTTTCTTCTCTACAAGGTATTTTGGGCAGTTTCTCTTCTAGTGCCCATTTTCGTTGCAATGGAAACATTTTCCTTTATCTGCCTTTTGAGCCTTGTATTTGCGGTTAGTAGGAATCTTATTTTTTCCTTTACCCTTTTTCATCAAAACACTTTTAGAAGATGAAGGTACAGACTTATTTTTGGAGGATGATCCTCGTAATTTCTTGGAGATAGCAACATTTGCTTCTCCTGTACGTCCCTTATTCGTTAAGAGGGACTGATAAGTCTGTAGCTCATTGAAAAGAGCAATCAAGTTATATTCTATTTTGTTCATCACCACATTTGTGTGGAAAGCTCTTCGGAAGAGACTCCATGATAAAACTGACTTGACTCTTCTCATCAATGACAACTTCATTTTATTCTGCCACATTGAAATGGACCATCATATCCAGGACATGTTCTCTAACTGAGGTCCATTCTTTCACACGACAGTTGCAAATGTATTTTATGGCTTCATGTCGAGGGGAGAAGGACGGTTGTCCAAACATCCCTTTTAGAGATTCCATAATCTCTTTAGCAGTACCCATAACATCGTGTTTCTTAGCCAAAACATCAGATATACTGGATAGAATGTACACTCGGGCTTTGTCATTTGCCTTTATCCATCTGTCATACGCATCCCGTACTGTTCGGTTTGCATTTGAGCTGGGTTTTGGAGGACATTCCTCAGGTAAAACAAACCTTAAATCATCAATTACCAGTATTGTGTTTAGGTTTGATTTCTCAAAAGCGAGTAATTGTACTATTGAGTTTGTCATGCTGAGATATAAAGAAAATTCTATTAGTGATTTGACTTAATGCTGTTTAATCCAATCAGTTTTAGCAAATGTAATAATGTACCAAAAAAAAATTATTAATTTGCAACGATACATTAGTGAGTTAGAGCAACTGCTACCGAGGGGCAGTCAATCACTCATTCACCAAACGAAGACATTCTTGACTTAAACACTAACTCTTAGTAATTCTTCGCAAGTGTGACCCACCAATTTCAGGCCTCATAGATCGGTCCCAACAATGCTATTGAATGAAAAAGCCAAAGTTGGGAATGGCCCTAAGAAATAGTATCCATTTCTGGAGTTTGCGTTGTTTCGACTCCCATGTTACGACCCTCCGAATGGGTAGTTGCTCTAGGGCAACATGCAGGCGGAACATGAGAATCTCATGGTGCAACCTAGTGGTGGAGACCATAGGACGTGTTGATATACTTCCTTCTTCCACTTACTATAAGTACTTTCTCTATTCACCTTGTTATTGACTCATGCAAATACCTTCGGAATGGAGGACGCTCCCAGGGCGACACTAGGTCGAGCATGAATCTCACGGTGTGAATTTTTCAGAGAGCGTGAAAAGGAAAACGATGTATCTCATATACTTTTTTCCTCCCACTAAGTATTTTAAACGGTTGGGTATACTCATTACTTAGGTATATTTCGGCTAATTAAATATAACCTAAGTCTAGGTAATTTTTCCAGAACTTACATCACTCAAGCATGCTCATAAAACTCGGTTAACTAATTTCAAGTATTGGTCCGATCTCCCACTAAGTAGTAGGTGTTCCGTAAACCGTCAACATAAGTACCTCCAGCCTTAGTCAAGATCTTGCCAGGTGAGCTTTCTTGTAAGCAAAATTTTACAAGACATCGACCTATTTTAACTATTAAAATTGATTGTGCTTGGTTCTTAACCTTAAGCGAGCATGCACTTATTTCGATTATAGATTTTAACGTCTATCTCGTTTTATGACGTTGAAAATAACCTATAACATGCATCTAACATGCTTTATATAACAATTATATAATCATCACATACTCTTGCCTTTTCTCATACTTGCCCTAGATTACAGATCTCGTAGTCCTAGACTCACTAGGTGCCCTTCAAACACTTTAGCCGTGAGAGGCTTTGTAAATGGATCAGCAATGTTGTGCTCTGAAACTATCTGTGTGACGATCACATCTCCTCGTTGCACAATCTTCCTTATGAGATGATATTTGCGCTCAATATGTTTTCCTCGCTTATGGCTTCTTGGTTCTTTCGAATTTGCAACTGCTCCACTGTTATCACAATAAAGAGTGACGGGAAGATGCATATTTAGAACGACTTCCAAATCAATTAAGAACTTTCTAAGCCATACAGATTCTTTTGCTGCTTAACAAGCAGCAACATACTCAGCCTCCATGGTGGAATCAGAAATGCAACCTTGCTTTATGCTTCGCCATATTATTGCTCCTTCGTTCAAAGTGAAGACAGATCCTGATGTCGATTTCCTCGAATCTACATCAGTCTAAAAATCTGAGTTAGTGTACCGTGTAAGGATCAAATCCTTAGCACCGTACATTAGCATATAGTCCCTCGTTCTCCTAAGATACTTGATTATATTCTCAACGGCAGTCCAATGAGCACGTCCTGGATTGGACTGATATCTGCTGACAATTCCCACAGCATAGCATATGTCAGGTTGGGTACATAGCATGGCATACATCAAACTACCGACTGCTGATGCATAGGGAATGTGTCTCATATCCTCAATTTCTTAAGGTGTCTTAGGACTTTGTTCCTTCAACAAATGAACTCCATGCCTGAAAGGTAATAATCCTTTCTTGGAGTTCTACATCTTATATCGAATCAACATTTTGTCGATATACGATGCCTGAGACAATGCTAGTATTTTGTTCTTACAATTCCGAACAATTTGGATTCCAAGAACAAACTGAGCCTCTCCCAAATCTTTCATTTGGAATTGTGTCGCTAGCCAATGCTTAATGTCAGTCAGAAATCCCACATCATTCCCAATGAGTAGAATATCGTCAACGTACAACACTAGGAAAGCTAGTTGACAATCCTTTTATAAACACAAGGTTCGTCAACATTCTGTTTAAAGCCATAAGATTTGATCGCGGTATCAAACTTTATATTCCAGGATCGAGATGCTTGCTTCAACCCATAAATGGATCTTTTGAGCTTGCAAACCCTATGTTTGTGATCCTGTTCAATGAACCCATTTGGTAGAGCCATATAGATACTCTCTTCAAGATTTCCGTTTAGAAAGACTGTCTTATCATCCATTTGCCAAATTTCATAATCATAAAATGTGGCAATAGACAAGAGTATTCTAATCGATTTAAGCATAGCAACAGGAGAGAAGGTTTCTTCATAGTCCACCCCCTCTCTTTGGGTATAACCCTTTTCTACAAGACGAGCTTTAAAGGTTTGTACCTTACCGGTTTGGTCTCGTTTCCTCTTATAGATCCATTTGCAACTAATAGGTTTTACCCCCATCTGGTTGATCTACAAGTTCCCAGACTGAATTGAAGTACATTGACTCCATTTCAAGATTCATGGCTTTGATCCACTGATCTCTAACTTCATCATTCATTGCCTGTTTATAGGTCAATGCATCCTCAACGCCATCATCAGGTATGATGACTTGAGTTTCTGCGAAACCCAAGTAACGATCAGGTTGAGTTATAACCCTCCCACTAAGTCGAGGCATTGTCAACTCTTGAGAAGGATGGGATTGACCAGAAGTGTCATCTCCATCAACAACTCTTGTTCAAGAACCAGCTTGATCAACAACTGTTGTTGTATTACCAGTAGCTTCTTTAGAAATCTCACTTAATATTAGTTTGCTGCAAGGTTGATGATTTCTTACGTGGTCTTCCTCTAAGAATGTAGCGTTTGTTGATACAAACACTCTATTTTCTTGAAGGTCATAAAACAAACCACCTTTCGTCTCTTTGGGGTATCCTACGAATAGACATAATTTTGAACGAAGTTCTAATTTCTTGAGGTTTTGCAACAACACATGTGCTGAACATCCCCAAATTCTGAAGTGACGTAAATTACCTTTACGCCATTTCCATAACTCATAAAGTGTTTCTAAAACACTCTTAGTAGGAACCATGTTCAAAATGTATGTGGTAGTCTCCACTGCATATCCCCAAAACGGATCGGGTAATTGAGCGAAACTCATCATAGACCGTACCATGTCTAAAAAAGTTTTATTTCTCCTTTCTGATACATCATTTTGTTCAGGCATACCAGGGGCTGAGAGTTGGGACTTTATTCCATGTTCTATCATATAGTCCTGAAATCTTAAGTCCATGTACTCTCCTCCTCGATTTAATCGAAGTATTTTAATAGTTTTACCTAATAGATTCTCAACCTCAGTCTTCTACTCTCTGAATTTTTAAAGAACTTCGAACTTGTGACACATTAGGTAAAGATAGTCATACCTTGAATAATCATCAATAAAACTGATGAAATATTCATATCCTCCTCGTGCTTTGACATTCATTGGACCACAGAGATTTCTATGCATGAGTTCTAAGGTTTCTTTGGCTCTATAACCTTTTTCGGAAAACGATCGTTTAGTCATTTTACCCTCAAGACAAGACTCACATGGAGGTAAAGAGTTGTCTTATAACTTATTTAAAAGTCCTCTTTTAACCGATCTCTCAATCCTATTGAGATTAATGTGGCCTAGTCTTAAATGCCAAAGGTAGGTATTAGGAGAAATCTTTTGTCGTTTATTTTGTGTTTCAACTATTTTAAACATCTCGGTATTTAAAATAGCTTTTGTTATGCTCAGTTTTGACATATATAAGTTGTTTTCTAGTTTTGCAGAACAAATATGAATGCCTCTTTTGCAAATGAACATTTCATTGATTTCAAAAGATACTTTATACAATTGTTTTAATAAACAAGAGATAGATATTAGATTTCTTTTCATTCTTGGAACAAAAAATACATTATCTAATATAATGAATCTATCTCCAAAAAATAAGTTTAATGATCTTGCTGAGACAACCTCTCCTGTTCCAACCATGAGTGTTATCTCACCGTTCGCAAGCATTCTCCAGGAGCTAGTTTCCTGGTAAAAAGAACAAATATGATTAGTGGCCCCTGAATCTAGTATCCAAGTTGAGTTATCATACTCTACTAAACATATTTCTACAACGAGTAAATCATATTTACCTTGTTGTGTCTTTTTAGCTTTCTTCTCTACAAGGTATTTTGGGCAGTTTCTCTTCCAGTGCTCATTTTCGTTGCAATGGAAACATTTTCCTTTATCTGCCTTTTGAGCCTTGTATTTGCGGTTAGTAGGAATCTTATTTTTCCCTTTACCCTTCTTCTTCATCAAAACACTTTTAGAAGTCGAAGGTTCAAACTTATTTTTGGAGGATGATACTCATTGTAATTTCTTGAAGATATCAACATTTGGTTCTCCTGTACGTCCCTTGTTCGTTAAGAGGGACTGATAAGTCTGTAGCTCATTGAGAAGAGCAGTCAAGTTATATTCTCTTTTGTTAATCACCACATTTGTGCGGAAAGCTCTTCGGAAGAGACTCCATGATAAAACTGACTTGACTCTTCTCATCAATGACAACTTCATTTTCTTCTGCCACATTGAAATGGACCATCATGTCCAGGACATGTTCTTTAACTGAGGTCCATTCTTTCATACGACAGTTGTAAATGTATTTTATGGCTTCTTGTCGAGTGGAGAAGGACGGTTGTCCAAACATCCCTTTTAGAGATTCCATAATCTCTTTAGCAGTACCCATAACATCGTGTTTCTTAGCCAAAACATCAGATATACTGGCTAGAATGTACACTCGGGCTTTGTCATTTGCCTTTATCCATCTATCATACGCATCCCGAACTGTTCGGTTTGCATTTGAGCTGGGTTTTGGAGGACATTCCTCAGTTAAAACAAACCTTAAATCATCAATTACCAGTATTGTGTTTAGGTTTGATTTCTCAAAAGCGAGTAATTGTACTATTGAGTTTGTCATGCTGAGATATAAAGAAAATTCTATTAGTGATTTGACTTAATGCTGTTTAATCCAATCAGTTTTAGCAAATGTAATAATGTACCAAAAAAAAAAGACTCCAAGAACAAACTGAGACAATGCCTGAGACAATGTAATAATCAGTTTTATCGAATCAACATTTTGTCGATATACGATGCCTGAGACAATGCTAGTGTTTTGTTCTTACAATTCCGAACAATTTGGATTCCAAGAACAAACTGAGCCTCTCCCAAATCTTTCATTTGGAATTGTGTCGCTAGCCAATGCTTAATGTCAGTCAGAAATCCCACATCATTCCCAATGAGTAGAATATCGTCAACGTACAACACTAGGAAAGCTAGTTGACAATCCTTTTATAAACACAAGGTTCGTCAACATTCTGTTTAAAGCCATAAGATTTGATCGCGGTATCAAACTTTATATTCCAGGATCGAGATGCTTGCTTCAACCCATAAATGGATCTTTTAAGCTTGCAAACCCTATGCTTGTGATCCTGTTGAATGAACCCATCTGGTTGAGCAATATAGATACTCTCTTCAAGATTGGCCTTTAGAAAGACTGTCTTATCATCCATTTGCCAAATTTCATAATCATAAAATGTGGCAATAGACAAGAGTATTCTAATCAATTTAAGCATAGCAACAGGAGAGAAGGTTTCTTCATAGTCCACCCCCTCTCTTTGGGTATAACCCTTTTCTACAAGACGAGCTTTAAAGGTTTGTACCTTACCGGTTTGGTCTCGTTTCCTCTTATAGATCCATTTGCAACTAATAGGTTTTACCCCATCTGGTTGATCTACAAGTTCCTAGACTGAATTGAAGTACATTGACTCCATTTCAAGATTCATGGCTTTGATCCACTGATCTCTATCCTCATCATTCATTGCCTGTTTATAGGCCAATGCATCCTCAACGCCATCATCAGGTATGATGACTTGAGTTTCTGCGAAACCCAAGTAACGATTAGGTTGAGTTATAACCCTCCCACTACGTCGAGGCATTGTCAACTCTTGAGAAGGATGGGATTGACCAGAAGTGTCATCTCCATCAACAACTCTTGTTGAAGGACCATCATACCTTGAATAATCATCAATAAAACTGATGAAATATTCATATCCTCCTCGTGCTTTGACATTCATTGGACCACAGATATTTGTATGCATGAGTTCTAAGGTTTCTTTGGCTCTATAACATTTTTCAGAAAACGATCGTTTAGTCATTTTACCCTCAAGACAAGACTCACTTGGAGGTAAAGAGTTGTCTTCTAACTTATTTAAAAGTCCTCTTTTAACCGATCTCTCAATCCTATTCAGATTAATGTGGCCTAGTCTTAAATAGCAAAGGTAGGTATTAGGAGAAATCTTTTGTCGTTTATTTTGAGTTTCAACTATTTTAAACATCTCGGTATTTAAAATAGCTTTTGTTATGCTCAGTTTTGACATATATAAGTTGTTTTCTAGTTTTGCAGAACAAATATGAATGCCTCTTTTGCAAATGAACATTTCATTGATTTCAAAAGATACTTTATACAATTGTTTTAATAAACAAGAGATAGATATTAGATTTCTTTTCATTCTTGGAACAAAAAATACATTATCTAATATAATGAATCTATCTCCAAAAAATAAGTTTAATGATCTTGTTGAGACAACCTCTCCTGTTCCAACCATGAGTGTTATCTCACCGTCTGCAAGCATTCTCCAGGAGCTAGTTTCCCGGTAAAAAGAACAAATATGATTAGTGGCCCCTGAATCTAGTATCCAAGTTGAGTTATCATACTCTACTAAACATATTTCTACAACGAGTAAATCATATTTACCTTGTTGTGTCTTTTTAGCTTTCTTCTCTACAAGGTATTTTGGGCAGTTTCTCTTCCAGTGCTCATTTTCGTTGCAATGGAAACATTTTCCTTTATCTGCCTTTTGAGCCTTGTATTTGCGGTTAGTAGGAATCTTATTTTTCCCTTTACCCTTCTTCTTCATCAAAACACTTTTAGAAGTCGAAGGTTCAAACTTATTTTTGGAGGATGATACTCATTGTAATTTCTTGAAGATATCAACATTTGGTTCTCCTGTACGTCCCTTGTTCGTTAAGAGGGACTGATAAGTCTGTAGCTCATTGAGAAGAGCAGTCAAGTTATATTCTATTTTGTTCATCACCACATTTGTGCGGAAAGCTCTTCGGAAGAGACTCCATGATAAAACTGACTTGACTCTTCTCATCAATGACTGCTTCATTTTCTTCTGCCACATTGAAATGGACCATCATGTCCAGGACATGTTCTCTAACTGAGGTCCATTATTTCATACGACAGTTGTAAATGTATTTTATGGCTTCATGTCGAGTTGAGAAGGACGGTTGTCCAAACATCCCTTTTAGAGATTCCATAATCTCTTTAGCAGTACCCATAACATCGTGTTTCTTAGCCAAAACATCAGATATACTGGCTAGAATGTACACTCGGGCTTTGTCATTTGCCTTTATCCATCTGTCATACGCATCCCGAACTGTTCGGTTTGCATTTGAGCTGGGTTTTGGAGGACATTCCTCAGTTAAAACAAACCTTAAATCATCAATTACCAGTATTGTGTTTAGGTTTGATTTCTCAAAAGCGAGTAATTGTACTATTGAGTTTGTCATGCTGAGATATAAAGAAAATTCTATTAGTGATTTGACTTAATGCTGTTTAATCCAATCAGTTTTAGCAAATGTAATAATGTACCAAAAAAAAATTATTAATTTGCAACGATACTTTAGTGAGTTAGAGCAACTGCTACCGAGGGGCAGTCAATCACTCATTCACCAAACGAAGACATTCTTGACTTAAACACTAACTCTTAGTAATTCTTCGCAAGTGTGACCCACCAATGTCAGGCCTCATATATCGGTCCCAACAATGCTATTGAATGAAAAAACCAAAGTTGGGAATGGCCCTAAGAAATAGTATCCATTTCTCGAGTTTGCGTTGTTTCGACTCCCATGTTACGACCCTCCGAATGGGTAGTTGCTCTAGGGCAACATGCAGGCGAAACATGAGAATCTCACGGTGCAACCTAGTGGTGGAGACCATAGGACGTGTTGATATACTTCCTTCTTCCACTTACTATAAGTACTTTCTCTATTCACCTTGTTATTGACTCATGCAAATACCTTCCGAATGGAGGACGCTCCCAGGGCGACACGAGGCCGAGCATGAATCTCACGGTGTGAATTTTTCAGAGAGCGCGAAAAGGAAAACGATGTATCTCATATACTATTTTCCTCCCACTAAGTATTTTAAACGGTTGGGTATACTCATTACTTAGGTATATTTCGGCTAATTAAATATAACCTAAGTCTAGGTAATTTTTCCAGAACTTACATCACTCAAGCATGCTCATAAAACTGGGCTAACTAAGCTCAAGTATTGGTCCGATCTCCCACTAAGTAGTAGGTGTTCCGTAAACCGTCAACTTAAGTACCTCCAGCCTTAGTCAAGATCGTGCCAGGTGAGCTTTCTTGTAAGCAAAATTTTACAAGACATCGACCTATTTTAACTATTAAAATTGATTGTGCTTGGTTCTTAACCTTAAGCGAGCATGCACTTATTTTCATTATAGATTTTAACGTCTATCTCGTTTTATGACGTTGAAAATAACTTATAACATGCATCTAACATGCTTTATATAACAATTATATAATCATCACATACTCTTGCCTTTTCTCCCACTTGCCCTAGATTACATAACTCGTAGTTCTAGACTCACTAGGTGCCCTTCAAACACTTTAGCCGTGAGAGGCTTTGTAAATGGATCAGCAATGTTGTGCTCCGAAGCTATCTGTGTGATGATCACATCTCCTCGTTGCACAATCTCCCTTATGAGATGATATTTGCGCTCAATATGTTTTCTTCGGTTATGGCTTCTTGGTTCTTTCAAATTTGCAACTGCTCCACTGTTATCACAATAAAGAGTGATGGGAAGATGCATATTTGGAACGACTTCCAAATCAGTTAAGAACTTTATAAGCCATACAGATTCTTTCGCTGCTTCACAAGTAGCAACATACTCAGTCTCCATGGTAGAATTAGCGATGCAACCTTACTTTAGCATTCTCCATATTATTGCTCCTCCGTTCAGAGTGAGACAAATCCTGATGTCGATTTCCTCGAATCTACATCGGTCTGAAAATCTGAGTCAGTGTACCCTGTAAGGATCAGATCCTTAGCACTGTACATTAGCATATAGTCTCTCGATCTCCTAAGAAACTTGAGGATATTCTTAACGGCATTCCAATGAACGCGTCCCGGATTGGACTGATATCTACTGACAATTCCCACAGCATAGCATATGTCAGGTCGGGTACATAGTATGGCATACATCAGACTACCGACTGCTGATGCATAGGGAATGTGTCTCATATCCTTAATTTGTTGAAGTGTCTTATGACTTTGTTCCTTCGACAAATAAACTCCATGCCGGAAAGGTAAAAATCCTTTCTTGGAGTCCAACATTTTTTATCGAATCAACATTTTGTCGCATACGATGCCTAAGACAATGCTATTGTTTTGTTCTTGCGATTATGAACAATTTGGATTCCAATAACAAACTGAGCCTCTCCCAAATCTTTCATTTGGAATTGTGTCGCTAGCCAATGCTTAATGTCAGTCTGAAATCCCACATCATTCCCAATGAGTAGAATATCGTCAACGTACAACACTAAGAAAGCTACTATAGAGTTGACTATTCTTTATAAACACAAGATTCGTCAACATTCTGTTTCGAGCCATAAGATTTGATCGCGGTATCAAACTTTATATTCCAGGATCGAGATGCTTGCTTCAACCCATAAATGGATCTTTTAAGCTTGCAAACCCTATGCTTGTGATCTTGTTTAATGAACCCATCTGGTTGAGCAATATAGATACTCTCTTCAAGATTGCCCTTTAGAAAGGCTATCTTGACATCCATTTGCCAAATTTCATAATCATAAAATGTGACAATAGACAAGAGTATTCTAATCGATTTAAGAATAGCAACAGGAGAGAAGGTTTCTTCATAGTCCACCCCCTCTCTTTGGGTATAACCCTTTTCTACAAGACGAGCTTTAAAGGTTTGTACCTTACCGGTTTGATCTCGTTTCCTCTTATAGATCCATTTGCAACCAATAGGTTTTACCCCATCTGGCTGATCTACAAGTTCCCAGACTGAATTGAAGTACATTGACTCCATTTCAAGATTCATGGCTTTGATGCACAGATCTCTATCTTCATCATTCATTGCCTGTTTATTGGTCAATGGATCCTCAACGCCATCATCAGGTATGATGAATTGAGTTTCTGTATCCTTGTTGAGGGTTGTCTCCAAGATCGAACGTTCTAATGCTTGAAATAGATAATTCTTTGCTTTGAAATCTTTAAATTTATGATCATCAATGTGCTTCTTCTTGGTATCTGTTAAAACAATGTGTCATATTGGTGCAGGAATCACATTCTCCACCAAACCCAGTACTAAAGAAGTTTTCCATGAGCATTGCCCAATGATCACAATACCTATCAAATTTCAGTATTTCAGTATTTCGATAAAAGGGAATTTCAGTAATTAAACAGAAATAGGCATTTCTTTGATTTTACCATTTTGATTATTTATTATTATTGTTTTTTTCCCACGAAGCTGAGAAAAAGATGAATGGAGTGCCAATAAGTAAAGTAAGAAAGAAAATGGTCGCCTTTTGAGTGTCGGGTGTTCTTTAGTCACTCCAGCCCCGTTGGTCTCCATATTCAGAGCTGGTAAACGGCGGTAGGTTGTGGTAGTGAGTCTTCGTCTCCTGTGTGGGTATCATACTACAGCGGAGTTAATCGCCGTCGTCGTGGTTCTCTCGATTTGGAGGCTGAAAACACCTTAAACTAGTTTTCCGCATCTCCGTCGAGGGCATTTCTTCCGGGTGACTTGGAACAACAATTGGCTGGTGGCTGATGCTCTCAGTGTTGAAGACTGTTCGGAAATGATCATAGATTTATAACTAAAGAATACATTTTCATTAACATGACTTCTTGTGGGAGCTCGAAGCAAACCCATGATATTATGTTCAAAGTTGACAAATATCATATAACATTATAGAGATTCGTGATTAGTTACATGGTATCAAACTATGAACTTAACTTAGGTATGTCGAACGAAAAAGTTGTAAGCCTAAAAATCGTAGTTAAAAGTGTCGAACAAATTTCGTATTTTGTTCAAGGTCTCCGAAGAAAGAAGTCGAGTCTCGATTAAAGGGAGTTTCTTTTAGAAATCCATCGACTTAAGGGGAGGCACTATGGTGTATTTTGTTCGAGGGAGGCTCTATGATGTATTTTGTTCGAGGGGAGTCTCTATGATCATAGGTAATCTATAGGCTTCAAATGTGGCTCAATGTGGTGTACTTAATGAGAGGGGAGACTCTATGATCATGAGTTTATAAGTAAGGAAGTCAAAACACAGCAACAAGAGTTTATGCTCTAGACAATATAATACTATTGTAGACAATATCGTAGTTTTATTTCAATAAATAAATTCATGATTCTCTCACAAACTTTATTAATATTCATAAAATTTTTAAAACCAAATCTCTTCATACCACCCAAGAATCATAAGGCTTTTCCCCAATATAGTTGCCTGGAGGATCATAATTGCAAACAACAAACTGAGAATTAGCCTTGCATGGCACTCTAGCACATCCAAGCCGCACCGAGCTCCGCCACACCATCTGAGTGTAGTGCCCACATTCACCACCCACGCATTTATTCGATGCATGATCATACAGCGGCTTCTCGTTCGCCCACAGCTTCACTGCATCCGCCCCGGTGAACTCAGGGTAGTAGCCCGCGGCTATGTTTTCCCCGTACGGCCCGGTTGAGTGAATCATGGCGCAGTCACCCTTTCTTTTTTCCGCATAGGCTTGAGCGTACGCGGCCACGGTGTTGCTCCATTGCATGGGCCCGACGCCGACCTCGGCTCGAGCTCGGTTGTGAAGCGCGAGGTAGTCACCGGGGGCGTTTTGAGCTTTGGTTAGGGCGAGGAGGAAAATGAAAGTGACCATGAAAGCGGCCATGATCCGAAGGGTTTGAGTCCACATAATTCCGATGAGAGATGAGATGAAGATTGAGAATGAGGGAATGATTTATATAGAGATGGAAAACTTAATATGGAATGTGATGGGTAAAACCATGAATTATGAACTAATTATGTCATGCTTGGGAATTCAAAGAGAATAAATTCATTCTTGCTTACATGTTTAATTAAGAGCTAGATTTTTGTTTGGATTAGCTTCAAATAAATGAAAATTTTCTAGATTTAGCTAGTTTATGATTTTTTTTTTAGGATTAATGAAACTTAATCCACCCGATTATGGTTAATCTTAAAAGATACATTTTTACTTGTAGGTATATATTTATTGTTTTATTTAGTTTCATAATTTTATTTATTTATTCTCCTCCAATTTTTTAAAATATGTATTAAAATTGAATTGGTTAATTAAATGTTCAAAAATAAATAAATAATGTTAATATTTTATTAAAATTTTGAGTAAACGAAATGAACTAATTTAACCTAAAATTTTTATAACCTATTTAGATTGGGTTTATTATATAAAAAGAATTTTAGATTAAAAATATTTACTACTAATTGAGTTGTGAATTTTTGTATTTCTTTTTCCTTTTTCTAAAAGTAACCGTAACTTAAAACATATAGTCATGGATGAAATAAAACCTTCTACCTCTCGAGTAATAGTATATTTTAATTACTATTGACTTATGTGCAGCAGAGGTAATTGCCGTCGTGGGTCTCCCGATTTCGATGCCGAAACATCGTGACTGGTTTTTCGCATCTCCGCCGCGGGCATTTATTCTCGTTGACTTCAAACAACATTTGACAGCTATTCTGGGAGCTATTCTCCGTGTGTAAAATTGTTAAGAGAATGATCATGAATCTATAAGCAAGGAATAATCTCATAGGACAACAAGCAGAAAGTACTTAATCTAAAACTAGACAGTATCATATCAGTGTAGAGATGGATGGTTCCTACAACTTGGTAATTCTCCATTTATTTTTGCAGTATTGGTAAGAAAGCACTTAATATCATACCATTAGGAAGATATTGTCCACTTTGAGTTCACCTCAATGGACCCTTGATCTTTCCCTAAATTCGCCGAGTTGGACTTTCATCCAACACTTCCCCTCGACTTCTTTTCTTTTTCTTTTTTCTTTTGGAGTTCTTTGTTCGACATTCGAGAATTTTATTGACATGGTTAAGTTTAGGGCGTGGCTCTGATACCATGTTAGACGAACACGACTCTCCACAATGGTATGATATTGTCCACTTTGAACATAAGCTCTCATCGCTTTGCTTTGCGCTTCCCAAAAGGCCTCACCCCGATGGAGATAGTATTTTCTGATTATGAACCCACGATCATTCCCTAAATTAGCTGAGGTGGGACATTCATCCAACAAAGATCATACCATTGTGGAGACGAGTGATTTCTAAATCTCGGTAATTCTCCATTTATTTATGCAATTTTGGATAGAAAAGAGGACAATATCGTACCATTGTGAAGATATGATTTCTAAAACTCGTTAATTTTCTCCATTTATTTTTGCAATTTTGGGTAGAAAAGTAGACAATATCATAAAATTGTACAAATTCATGATTGCATTCATTCTCCATTTAGGGGAGAAAAGTATACAATATCATATTATTGTGGAGATTCCCCAATATACAAAGAAGAACCATAAGGCTTTTCCCCAATCTAGTTACTAGGAGGATCATAATTGCAAACAACAAACTGAGAATTAGCCTTGCAGGGCACTCTAGCGCATCCAAGCTGCAACGAGCTCCTTCACACTATCTGAGTGTAGTGCCCACTGATGGTGCTAGTATAACATATGCGGAAGCAATTTGGATCTTTGGCACTTTTAGAACATCAATTATAGTAAATAACTAGCATGTTCATAAGTATTAAAACTTAATGAATTTGAATACTAACCTTTTGTAGTTCAAATTCTTTTTTCCTCACGAACCGGTTTCGATCCACCACTAGTGTCTTCTCCACTATCCTCCGTCCTTAGAACAGAATTGTTGAATCCGGTGAGTGACTAAACTTGGGAGGGATTTAGCATATATGAAGAGAGACTCTACATATAGTTCAAGTAATCATACTATAGCCAAAGTGTTCTTAGTTTATTGGATTTAGATTAATGATCGTAAAGTTCACTTTATTCAATAACAATCTTTACTGAATAAACATCAGTAATAACTTTATTGAAAATAGAATATGTCTTTGTTTACAAACTATGAGTTTTAGGAGATAAAACCCAACAAACACCCACTTGGACTAAAACTCCAGTGGGGTTTTATAACGTTGAGTAGAGAGAGACATAAATACAATAAACTAGGGCATCACATACTCATGCCTTTTCTCCCACTTGCCCTAGATTACATAACTCGTAGTCCTAGACTCACTAGGTGCCCTTCAAACACTTTAGCCGTGAGAGGCTTTGTAAATGGATCGGCAATGTTGTGCTCCGAAACTATCTGTGTGACGATCACATCTCCTCGTTGCACAATCTCCCTTATGAGATGATATTTGCGCTCAATATGTTTTCCTCGCTTATGGCTTCTTGGTTCTTTCGAATTTGCAACTGCTCCACTGTTATCACAATAAAGAGTGACGGGAAGATGCATATTTGGAACGACTTCCAAATCAGTTAAGAACTTTATAAGCCATACAGATTCTTTCGCTGCTTCACAAGCAGCAACATACTCAGCCTCCATGGTAGAATTAGCGATGCAACCTTACTTTATGCTTCTCCATATTATTGCTCCTCCGTTCAGAGTGAGACAAATTCTGATGTCGATTTCCTCGAATCTACATCGGTCTGAAAATCTGAGTCAGTGTACCTTGTAAGGATCAGATCCTTAGCACTGTACATTAGCATATAGTCTCTCGTTCTCCTAAGAAACTTGAGGATATTCTTAACGGCATTCCAATGAACGCGTCCCGGATTGGACTGATATCTACTGACAATTCCCACAGCATAGCATATGTCAGGTCGGGTACATAGTATGGCATACATCAGACTACCGACTGCTGATTCATAGGGAATGTGTCGTATATCCTTAATTTCTTGAGGTGTCTTATGACTTTGTTCCTTCGACAAATAAACTCCATGCCGGAAAGGTAAAAATCCTTTCTTGGAGTCCTACATTTTATATCGAATCAACATTTTGTCGTATACGATGCCTAAGACAATGCTAGTGTTTTGTTCTTGCGATTATGAACAATTTGGATTCCAAGAACAAACTGAGCCTCTCCCAAATCTTTCATTTGGAATTGTGTCGCTAGCCAATGCTTAATGTCAGTCAGAAATCCCACATCATTTCCAATGAGTAGAATATCGTCAACGTATAACACTAAGAAAGCTACTATAGAGTTGACTATTCTTTATAAACACAAGGTTCGTCAACATTCTGTTTCGAGCCATAAGATTTGATTGCAGTATCAAACTTTATATTCCAGGATCGAGATGCTTGCTTCAACCCATAAATGGATCTTTTAAGCTTGCAAACCCTATTCTTGTGATCTTGTTTAATGAACCCATCTGGTTGAGCAATATAGATACTCTCTTCAAGATTGCCCTTTAGAAAGGCTATCTTGACATCCATTTTCCAAATTTCATAATCATAAAATGTGGCAATAGACAAGAGTATTCTAATCGATTTAAGCATAGCAACAGGAGAGAAGATTTCTTCATAGTCCACCCCCTCTCTTTGGGTATAACTCTTTTCTACAAGACGAGCTTTAAAGGTTTTTACCTTACCGGTTTGGTCTTGGTTCCTCTTATAGATCCATTTGCAACCAATAGGTTTTACCCCATCTGGTTGATCTACAAGTTCCCAGACTGAATTGAAGTACATTGACTCCATTTCAAGATTCATGGCTTTGATCCACAGATCTCTATCTTCATCATTCATTGCCTGTTTATAGGTCAATGGATCCTCAACGCCATCATCAGGTATGATGAATTGAGTTTCTGTATCCTTGTTGAGGGTTGTCTCCAAGATCGAACGTTCTAATGCTTGAAATAGATAATTCTTTGCTTTGAAATCTTTAAATTTATGATCATCAATGTGCTTCTTCTTGGTATCTGTTAAAACAATGTGTCATATTGGTGCAGGAATCACATTCTCCACCAAACCCAGTACTAAAGAAGTTTTCCATGAGCATTGCCCAATGATCACAGTACCTATCAAATTTCAGTATTTCAGTATTTCGATAAAAGGGAATTTCAGTAATTCAACAAAAACAGGCATTTCTTTGATTTTACCATTTTGATTATTTATTATTATTGTTTTTTTTCCCACGAAGCCGAGAAAAAGACGAATGGAGTGCCAATAAGTAAAGTAAGAAAAAAAATGGTCGCCTTTTGAGCGTCGGGTGTCCTTTAGTCACTCCGGCCCCGTTGGTCTCCATATTCAGAGCTGGTAAACGGCGGTAGGTTGTGGCAGTGAGTCTTCGTCTCCTGTGTGGGTATCATACTGCAGCGGAGTTAATCGCCGTCGTCGTGGTTCTCTCGATTTGGAGGCTGAAAACACCTTAAACTGGTTTTCCGCATCTCCGCCGAGGGCATTTCTTCCGGGTGACTTGGAACAACAATTGGCTGGTGGCTGATGCTCTCAGTGTTGAAGACTGTTCGGAAATGATCATAGATTTATAACTAAAGAATACATTTTCATTAACATGACTTCTTGTGGGAGCTCGAAGCAAACCCATGATATTATGTTCAAAGTTGACAAATATCATATAACATTATAGAGATTCGTGATTAGTTACATGGTATCAAACTATGAACTTAACTTAGGTATGTCGAACGAAAAAGTTGTAAGCCTAAAAATCGTAGTTAAAAGTGTCGAACAAATTTCGTATTTTGTTCAAGGTCTCCGAAGAAAGAAGTCGAGTCTCGATTAAAGGGAGTTTCTTTTAGAAATCCATCGACTTAAGGGGAGGCACTATGGTGTATTTTGTTCGAGGGAGGCTCTATGGTGTATTTTGTTCGAGGGGAGTCTCTATGATCATAGGTAATCTATAGGCTTCAAATGTGGCTCTATGTGGTGTACTTAATGAGAGGGGAGACTCTATGATCATGAGTTTATAAGTAAGGAAGTCAAAACACAGCAACAAGAGTTTATGCTCTAGACAATATAATACTATTGTAGACAATATCGTAGTTTTATTTCAATAAATAAATTCATGATTCTCTCACAAACTTTATTAATATTCATAAAAATTTTAAAACCAAATCTCTTCATACCACCCAAGAATCATAAGGCTTTTCCCCAATATAGTTGCCTGGAGGATCATAATTGCAAACAACAAACTGAGAATTAGCCTTGCAAGGCACTCTAGCACATCCAAGCCGCACCGAGCTCCGCCACACCATCTGAGTGTAGTGCCCACATTCACCACCCACGCATTTATTCGATGCATGATCATACAGCGGCTTCTCGTTCGCCCACAGCTTCACTGCATCCGCCCCGGTGAACTCAGGGTAGTAGCCCGCGGCTATGTTTTCCCCGTACGGCCCGGTTGAGTGAATCATGGCGCAGTCACCCTTTCTTTTTTCCGCATAGGCTTGAGCGTACGCGGCCACGGTGTTGCTCCATTGCATGGGCCCGACGCCGACCTCGGCTCGAGCTCGGTTGTGAAGCGCGAGGTAGTCACCGGGGGCGTTTTGAGCTTTGGTTAGGGCGAGGAGGAAAATGAAAGTGACCATGAAAGCGGCCATGATCCGAAGGGTTTGAGTCCACATAATTCCGATGAGAGATGAGATGAAGATTGAGAATGAGGGAATGATTTATATAGAGATGGAAAACTTAATATGGAATGTGATGGGTAAAACCATGAATTATGAACTAATTATGTCATGCTTGGGAATTCAAAGAGAATAAATTCATTCTCGCTTCCATGTTTAATTACGAGCTAGATTTTTGTTTGGATTAGCTTCAAATAAATGAAAATTTTCTAGATTTAGCTAGTTTATGTTTTTTTTTTTAGGATTAATGAAACTTAATCCACCCGATTATGGTTAATCTTAAAAGATACATTTTTACTTGTAGGTATATATTTATTGTTTTATTTAGTTTCATAATTTTATTTATTTATTCTCCTCCAATTTTTTAAAATATGTATTAAAATTGAATTAGTTAATTAAATGTTCAAAAATAAATAAATAATGTTAATATTTTATTAAAATTTTGAGTAAACGAAATGAACTAATTTAACCTAAAATTTTTATAACCTATTTAGATTGGGTTTATTATATAAAAAGAATTTTAGATTAAAAATATTTACTACTAATTGAGTTGTGAATTTTTGTATTTCTTTTTCCTTTTTCTAAAAGTAACCGTAACTTAAAACATATAGTCATGGATGAAATAAAACCTTCTACCTCTCGAGTAATAGTATATTTTAATTACTATTGACTTATGTGCAGCAGAGCTAATTGCCGTCGTGGGTCTCCCGATTTCGATGCCGAAACATCGTGACTGGTTTTTCGCATCTCCGCCGCGGGCATTTATTCCCGTTGACTTCAAACAACATTTGACAGCTATTCTGGGAGCTATTCTCCGTGTGTAAAATTGTTAAGAGAATGATCATGAATCTATAAGCAAGGAATAATCTCACAGGACAACAAGCAGAAAGTACTTAATCTCAAACTAGACAGTATCATATCAGTGTAGAGATGGATGGTTCCTAAAACTTGGTAATTCTCCATTTATTTTTGCAGTATTGGTAAGAAAGCACTTAATATCATACCATTAGGAAGATATTGTCCACTTTGAGTTCACCTCAATGGACCCATGATCGTTCCCTAAATTCGCCGAGTTGGACTTTCATCCAACACTTCCCCTCGACTTCTTTTCTTTTTCTTTTTTCTTTTGGAGTTCTTTGTTCGACATTTGAGAATTCTATTGACATGGTTAAGTTTAGGGCGTGGCTCTGATACCATGTTAGACGAACACGACTCTCCACAATGGTATGATATTGTCCACTTTGAACATAAGCTCTCATCGCTTTGCTTTGCGCTTCCCAAAAGGCCTCACCCCGATGGAGATAGTATTTTCTGATTATGAACCCACGATCATTCCCTAAATTAGCTGAGGTGGGACATTCATCCAACAAAGATCATACCATTGTGGAGACGAGTGATTTCTAAATCTCGGTAATTCTCCATTTATTTATGCAATTTTGGATAGAAAAGAGGACAATATCGTACCATTGTGAAGATATGATTTCTAAAACTCGTTAATTTTCTCCATTTATTTTTGCAATTTTGGGTAGAAAAGTAGACAATATCATAAAATTGTAGAAATTCATGATTGCATTCATTCTCCATTTAGGGGAGAAAAGTATACAATATCATATTATTGTGGAGATTCCCCAATATACAAAGAAGAACCATAAGGCTTTTCCCCAATCTAGTTACTAGGAGGATCATAATTGCAAACAACAAACTGAGAATTAGCCTTGCAGGGCACTCTAGCACATCCAAGCTGCAACGAGCTCCTTCACACTATCTGAGTGTAGTGCCCACTGATGGTGCTAATATAACACATGCGGAAGCAATTTGGATCTTTGGCACTTTTAGAACATCAATTATAGTAAATAACTAGCATGTTCATAAGTATTAAAACTTAATGAATTTGAATACTAACCTTTTGTAGTTCAAATTCTTTTTTCCTCACGAACCGGTTTCGATCCACCACTAGTGTCTTCTCCACTATCCTCCGTCCTTAGAACAGAATTGTTGAATCCGGTGAGTGACTAAACTTGGGAGGGATTTAGCATATATGAAGAGAGACTCTACATATAGTTCAAGTAATCATACTATAGCCAAAGTGTTCTTAGTTTATTGGATTTAGATTAATGATCGTAAAGTTCACTTTATTCAATAACAATCTTTACTGAATAAACATCAGTAATAACTTTATTGAAAATAGAATATGTCTTTGTTTACAAACTATGAGTTTTAGGACATAAAACCCAACAAACACCCACTTGGACTAAAACTCCAGTGGGGTTTTATAACGTTGAGTAGAGAGAGACATAAATACAATAAACTAGGGCATCACATACTCATGCCTTTTCTCCCACTTGCCCTAGATTACATAACTCGTAGTCCTAGACTCACTAGGTGCCCTTCAAACACTTTAGCCGTGAGAGGCTTTGTAAATGGATCAGCAATGTTGTGCTCCGAAACTATCTGTGTGACGATCACATCTCCTCGTTGCACAATCTCCCTTATGAGATGATATTTGCGCTCAATATGTTTTCCTCGCTTATGGCTTCTTGGTTCTTTCGAATTTGCAACTGCTCCACTGTTATCACAATAAAGAGTGACGGGAAGATGCATATTTGGAACGACTTCCAAATCAGTTAAGAACTTTCTAAGCCATACAGATTCTTTCGCTGCTTAACAAGCAGCAACATACTCAGCCTCCATGGTGGAATCAGAAATGCAACCTTGCTTTATGCTTCACCATATTATTGCTCCTTCGTTCAAATGAAGACAGATCCTGATGTCGATTTCCTCGAATCTACATCAGTCTAAAAATCTGAGTTAGTGTACCGTGTAAGGATCAGATCCTTAGCACCGTACATTAGCATATAGTCCCTCGTTCTCCTAAGATACTTGATTATATTCTTAACGGCAGTCCAATGAGCACGTCCCGGATTGGACTGATATCTGCTGACAATTCCCACAGCATAGCATATGTCAGGTTGGGTACATAGCATGGCATACATCAAACTACCGACTGCTGATGCATAGGGAATGTGTCTCATATCCTCAATTTCTTAAGGTGTCTTAGGACTTTGTTCCTTCAACAAATGAACTCCATGCCTGAAAGGTAATAATCCTTTCTTGGAGTTCTACATCTTATATCGAATCAACATTTTGTCGATATACGATGCCTGAGACAATGCTAGTGTTTTGTTCTTGCGATTCCGAACAATTTGGATTCCAAGAACAAACTGAGCCTCTCCCAAATCTTTCATTTGGAATTGTGTCGCTAGCCAATGCTTAATGTCAGTCAGAAATCCCACATCATTCCCAATGAGTAGAATATCGTCAACGTACAACACTAGGAAAGCTAGTTGACAATCCTTTTATAAACACAAGGTTCGTCAACATTCTGTTTAAAGCCATAAGATTTGATCGCGGTATCAAACTTTATATTCCAGGATCGAGATGCTTGCTTCAACCCATAAATGGATCTTTTAAGCTTGCAAACCCTATGCTTGTGATCTTGTTTAATGAACCCATCTGGTTGAGCAATATAGATACTCTCTTCAAGATTGCCCTTTAGAAAGGCTATCTTGACATCCATTTGCCAAATTTCATAATCATAAAATGTGGCAATAGACAAGAGTATTCTAATCGATTTAAGCATAGCAACAGGAGAGAAGGTTTCTTCATAGTCCACCCCCTCTCTTTGGGTATAACCCTTTTCTACAAGACGAGCTTTAAAGGTTTGTACCTTACCGGTTTGGTCTCGTTTCCTCTTATAGATCCATTTGCAACCAATAGGTTTTACCCCATCTGGTTGATCTACAAGTTCCCAGACTGAATTGAAGTACATTGACTCCATTTCAAGATTCATGGCTTTGATCCACAGATCTCTATCTTCATCATTCATTGCCTGTTTATAGGTCAATGGATCCTCAACGCCATCATCAGGTATGATGAATTGAGTTTCTGTATCCTTGTTGAGGGTTGTCTCCAAGATCGAACGTTCTAATGCTTGAAATAGATAATTCTTTGCTTTGAAATCTTTCAATTTATGATCATCAATGTGCTTCTTCTTGGTATCTGTTAAAACAATGTGTCATATTGGTGCAGGAATCACATTCTCCACCAAACCCAGTACTAAAGAAGTTTTCCATGAGCATTGCCCAATGATCACAGTACCTATCAAATTTCAGTATTTCAGTATTTCGATAAAAGGGAATTTCAGTAATTCAACAAAAACAGGCATTTCTTTGATTTTACCATTTTGATTATTTATTATTATTGTTTTTTTTCCCACGAAGCCGAGAAAAAGACGAATGGAGTGCCAATAAGTAAAGTAAGAAAAAAAATGGTCGCCTTTTGAGCGTCGGGTGTCCTTTAGTCACTCCGGCCCCGTTGGTCTCCATATTCAGAGCTGGTAAACGGCGGTAGGTTGTGGCAGTGAGTCTTCGTCTCCTGTGTGGGTATCATACTGCAGCGGAGTTAATCGCCGTCGTCGTGGTTCTCTCGATTTGGAGGCTGAAAACACCTTAAACTGGTTTTCCGCATCTCCGCCGAGGGCATTTCTTCCGGGTGACTTGGAACAACAATTGGCTGGTGGCTGATGCTCTCAGTGTTGAAGACTGTTCGGAAATGATCATAGATTTATAACTAAAGAATACATTTTCATTAACATGACTTCTTGTGGGAGCTCGAAGCAAACCCATGATATTATGTTCAAAGTTGACAAATATCATATAACATTATAGAGATTCGTGATTAGTTACATGGTATCAAACTATGAACTTAACTTAGGTATGTCGAACGAAAAAGTTGTAAGCCTAAAAATCGTAGTTAAAAGTGTCGAACAAATTTCGTATTTTGTTCAAGGTCTCCGAAGAAAGAAGTCGAGTCTCGATTAAAGGGAGTTTCTTTTAGAAATCCATCGACTTAAGGGGAGGCACTATGGTGTATTTTGTTCGAGGGAGGCTCTATGGTGTATTTTGTTCGAGGGGAGTCTCTATGATCATAGGTAATCTATAGGCTTCAAATGTGGCTCTATGTGGTGTACTTAATGAGAGGGGAGACTCTATGATCATGAGTTTATAAGTAAGGAAGTCAAAACACAGCAACAAGAGTTTATGCTCTAGACAATATAATACTATTGTAGACAATATCGTAGTTTTATTTCAATAAATAAATTCATGATTCTCTCACAAACTTTATTAATATTCATAAAAATTTTAAAACCAAATCTCTTCATACCACCCAAGAATCATAAGGCTTTTCCCCAATATAGTTGCCTGGAGGATCATAATTGCAAACAACAAACTGAGAATTAGCCTTGCAAGGCACTCTAGCACATCCAAGCCGCACCGAGCTCCGCCACACCATCTGAGTGTAGTGCCCACATTCACCACCCACGCATTTATTCGATGCATGATCATACAGCGGCTTCTCGTTCGCCCACAGCTTCACTGCATCCGCCCCGGTGAACTCAGGGTAGTAGCCCGCGGCTATGTTTTCCCCGTACGGCCCGGTTGAGTGAATCATGGCGCAGTCACCCTTTCTTTTTTCCGCATAGGCTTGAGCGTACGCGGCCACGGTGTTGCTCCATTGCATGGGCCCGACGCCGACCTCGGCTCGAGCTCGGTTGTGAAGCGCGAGGTAGTCACCGGGGGCGTTTTGAGCTTTGGTTAGGGCGAGGAGGAAAATGAAAGTGACCATGAAAGCGGCCATGATCCGAAGGGTTTGAGTCCACATAATTCCGATGAGAGATGAGATGAAGATTGAGAATGAGGGAATGATTTATATAGAGATGGAAAACTTAATATGGAATGTGATGGGTAAAACCATGAATTATGAACTAATTATGTCATGCTTGGGAATTCAAAGAGAATAAATTCATTCTCGCTTCCATGTTTAATTACGAGCTAGATTTTTGTTTGGATTAGCTTCAAATAAATGAAAATTTTCTAGATTTAGCTAGTTTATGATTTTTTTTTTAGGATTAATGAAACTTAATCCACCGGATTATGGTTAATCTTAAAAGATACATTTTTACTTGTAGGTATATATTTATTGTTTTATTTAGTTTCATAATTTTATTTATTTATTCTCCTCCAATTTTTTAAAATATGTATTAAAATTGAATTGGTTAATTAAATGTTCAAAAATAAATAAATAATGTTAATATTTTATTAAAATTTTGAGTAAACGAAATGAACTAATTTAACCTAAAATTTTTATAACCTATTTAGATTGGGTTTATTATATAAAAAGAATTTTAGATTAAAAATATTTACTACTAATTGAGTTGTGAATTTTTGTATTTCTTTTTCCTTTTTCTAAAAGTAACCGTAACTTAAAACATATAGTCATGGATGAAATAAAACCTTCTACCTCTCGAGTAATAGTATATTTTAATTACTATTGACTTATGTGCAGCAGAGCTAATTGCCGTCGTGGGTCTCCCGATTTCGATGCCGAAACATCGTGACTGGTTTTTCGCATCTCCGCCGCGGGCATTTATTCCCGTTGACTTCAAACAACATTTGACAGCTATTCTGGGAGCTATTCTCCGTGTGTAAAATTGTTAAGAGAATGATCATGAATCTATAAGCAAGGAATAATCTCACAGGACAACAAGCAGAAAGTACTTAATCTCAAACTAGACAGTATCATATCAGTGTAGAGATGGATGGTTCCTAAAACTTGGTAATTCTCCATTTATTTTTGCAGTATTGGTAAGAAAGCACTTAATATCATACCATTAGGAAGATATTGTCCACTTTGAGTTCACCTCAATGGACCCATGATCGTTCCCTAAATTCGCCGAGTTGGACTTTCATCCAACACTTCCCCTCGACTTCTTTTCTTTTTCTTTTTTCTTTTGGAGTTCTTTGTTCGACATTTGAGAATTCTATTGACATGGTTAAGTTTAGGGCGTGGCTCTGATACCATGTTAGACGAACACGACTCTCCACAATGGTATGATATTGTCCACTTTGAACATAAGCTCTCATCGCTTTGCTTTGCGCTTCCCAAAAGGCCTCACCCCGATGGAGATAGTATTTTCTGATTATGAACCCACGATCATTCCCTAAATTAGCTGAGGTGGGACATTCATCCAACAAAGATCATACCATTGTGGAGACGAGTGATTTCTAAATCTCGGTAATTCTCCATTTATTTATGCAATTTTGGATAGAAAAGAGGACAATATCGTACCATTGTGAAGATATGATTTCTAAAACTCGTTAATTTTCTCCATTTATTTTTGCAATTTTGGGTAGAAAAGTAGACAATATCATAAAATTGTAGAAATTCATGATTGCATTCATTCTCCATTTAGGGGAGAAAAGTATACAATATCATATTATTGTGGAGATTCCCCAATATACAAAGAAGAACCATAAGGCTTTTCCCCAATCTAGTTACTAGGAGGATCATAATTGCAAACAACAAACTGAGAATTAGCCTTGCAGGGCACTCTAGCACATCCAAGCTGCAACGAGCTCCTTCACACTATCTGAGTGTAGTGCCCACTGATGGTGCTAATATAACACATGCGGAAGCAATTTGGATCTTTGGCACTTTTAGAACATCAATTATAGTAAATAACTAGCATGTTCATAAGTATTAAAACTTAATGAATTTGAATACTAACCTTTTGTAGTTCAAATTCTTTTTTCCTCACGAACCGGTTTCGATCCACCACTAGTGTCTTCTCCACTATCCTCCGTCCTTAGAACAGAATTGTTGAATCCGGTGAGTGACTAAACTTGGGAGGGATTTAGCATATATGAAGAGAGACTCTACATATAGTTCAAGTAATCATACTATAGCCAAAGTGTTCTTAGTTTATTGGATTTAGATTAATGATCGTAAAGTTCACTTTATTCAATAACAATCTTTACTGAATAAACATCAGTAATAACTTTATTGAAAATAGAATATGTCTTTGTTTACAAACTATGAGTTTTAGGACATAAAACCCAACAAACACCCACTTGGACTAAAACTCCAGTGGGGTTTTATAACGTTGAGTAGAGAGAGACATAAATACAATAAACTAGGGCATCACATACTCATGCCTTTTCTCCCACTTGCCCTAGATTACATAACTCGTAGTCCTAGACTCACTAGGTGCCCTTCAAACACTTTAGCCGTGAGAGGCTTTGTAAATGGATCAGCAATGTTGTGCTCCGAAACTATCTGTGTGACGATCACATCTCCTCGTTGCACAATCTCCCTTATGAGATGATATTTGCGCTCAATATGTTTTCCTCGCTTATGGCTTCTTGGTTCTTTCGAATTTGCAACTGCTCCACTGTTATCACAATAAAGAGTGACGGGAAGATGCATATTTGGAACGACTTCCAAATCAGTTAAGAACTTTCTAAGCCATACAGATTCTTTCGCTGCTTAACAAGCAGCAACATACTCAGCCTCCATGGTGGAATCAGAAATGCAACCTTGCTTTATGCTTCGCCATATTATTGCTCCTTCGTTCAAAGTGAAGACAGATCCTGATGTCGATTTCCTCGAATCTACATCAGTCTAAAAATCTGAGTTAGTGTACCGTGTAAGGATCAGATCCTTAGCACCGTACATTAGCATATAGTCCCTCGTTCTCCTAAGATACTTGATTATATTCTTAACGGCAGTCCAATGAGCACGTCCTGGATTGGACTGATATCTGCTGACAATTCCCACAGCATAGCATATGTCAGGTTGGGTACATAGCATGGCATACATCAAACTACCGACTGCTGATGCATAGGGAATGTGTCTCATATCCTCAATTTCTTAAGGTGTCTTAGGACTTTGTTCCTTCAACAAATGAACTCCATGCCTGAAAGGTAATAATCCTTTCTTGGAGTTCTACATCTTATATCGAATCAACATTTTGTCGATATACGATGCCTGAGACAATGCTAGTGTTTTGTTCTTACGATTCCGAACAATTTGGATTCCAAGAACAAACTGAGCCTCTCCCAAATCTTTCATTTGGAATTGTGTCGCTAGCCAATGCTTAATGTCTGTCAGAAATTCCACATCATTCCCAATGAGTAGAATATCGTCAACGTACAACACTAGGAAAGCTAGTTGACAATCCTTTTATAAACACAAGGTTCGTCAACATTCTGTTTAAAGCCATAAGATTTGATCGCGGTATCAAACTTTATATTCCAGGATCGAGATGCTTGCTTCAACCCATAAATTGATCTTTTAAGCTTGCAAACCCTATGTTTGTGATCCTGTTCATGAACCCATTTGGTAGAGCCATATAGATACTCCCTTCAAGATTTCCGTTTAGAAAACTGTCTTATCATCCATTTGCCAAATTTCATAATCATAAAATGTGGCAATAGACAAGAGTATTCTAATCGATTTAAGCATAGCAACAGGAGAGAAGGTTTCTTCATAGTCCACCCCCTCTCTTTGGGTATAACCCTTTTCTACAAGACGAGCTTTAAAGGTTTGTACCTTACCGGTTTGGTCTCGTTTCCTCTTATAGATCCATTTGCAACTAATAGGTTTTACCCCATCTTGTTGATCTATAAGTTCCCAGACTTAATTGAAGTACATTGACTCCATTTCAAGATTCATGGCTTTGATCCACTGATCTCTATCTTCATCATTCATTGCCTGTTTATAGGTCAATGCATCCTCAACGCCATCATCAGGTATGATGACTTGAGTTTCTGCGAAACCCAAGTAACGATCAGGTTGAGTTATAACCCTCCCACTACGTCGAGGCATTGTCAACTCTTGAGAAGGATGGGATTGACCAGAAGTGTCATCTCCATCAACAACTGTTGTTGAAGGACCAGCTTGATCAACAACTGTTGTTGTATTATCAGTAGCTTCTTTAGAAATCTCACTTAATATTAGTTTGCTGCAAGGTTGATGATTTCTTACGTGGTCTTCCTCTAAGAATGTAGCGTTTGTTGATACAAACACTCTATTTTCTTGAAGGTCATAAAACAAACCACCTTTCGTCTCTTTGGGGTATCCTACGAATAGACATAATTTTGAACGAAGTTCTAATTTCTTGAGGTTTTGCAACAACACATGTGCTGGACATCCCCAAATTCTGAAGTGACGTAAATTACCTTAAAGCCATTTCCATAACTCATAAGGTGTTTCTAAAACACTCTTAGTAGGAACCATGTTCAAAATGTATGTGGCAATCTCCACTGCATATCCCCAAAACGGATCGGGTAATTAAGCGAAACTCATCATAGACCGTACCATGTCTAAAAAAGTTTTATTTCTCCTTTCTGATGCATCATTTTGTTCAGGCATACCAGGGGCTGAGAGTTGAGACTTTATTCCATGTTCTATCATATAGTCCTGAAATCTTAAGTCCATGTACTCCCCTCCTCGATCTAATCGAAGTATTTTAATAGTTTTACCTAATAGATTCTCAACCTCAGTCTTATACTCTCTGAATTTTTAAAGTGCTTCGAACTTGTGACACATTAGGTAAAGATAGTCATACCTTGAATAATCATCAATAAAACTGATGAAATATTCATATCTTCCTCGTGCTTTGACATTCATTGGACCACAGAGATTTGTATGCATGAGTTCTAAGGTTTCTTTGGCTCTATAACCTTTTTCGGAAAACGATCGTTTAGTCATTTTACCCTCAAGAGAAGACTCACATGGAGGTAAAGAGTTGTCTTCTAACTTATATAAAAGTCCTCTTTTAACCGATCTCACAATCCTATTGAGATTAATGTGGCCTAGTCTTAAATGCCAAAGGTAGGTATCAGGAGAAATCTTTTGTCGTTTATTTTGAGTTTCAACTATTTTAAACATCTCGGTATTTAAAATAGCTTTTGTTATGCTCAGTTTTGACATATATAAGTTGTTTTCTAGTTTTGCAGAACAAATATGAATGCCTCTTTTGCAAATGAACATTTCATTGATTTCAAAAGATACTTTATACAATTGTTTTAATAAACAAGAGATAGATATTAGATTTCTTTTCATTCTTGGAACAAAAAATACATTATCTAATATAATGAATCTATCTCCAAAAAATAACTTTAAATTTCCTACTGATCTTGCTGAGACAACCTCTCCTGTTCCAACCATGAGTGTTATCTCGCCGTCTGCAAGCATTCTCCAGGAGCTAGTTTCCTGGTAAAAAGAACAAATATGATTAGTGGCCCCTGAATCTAGTATCCAAGTTGAGTTATCATACTCTACTAAACATATTTCTACAACGAGTAAATCATATTTACCTTGTTGTGTCTTTTTAGCTTTCTTCTCTACAAGGTATTTTGGGCAGTTTCTCTTCCAGTGCTCATTTTCGTTGCAATGGAAACATTTTCCTTTATCTGCCTTTTGAGCCTTGTATTTGCGGTTAGTAGGAATCTTATTTTTCCCTTTACCATTCTTCTTCATCAAAACACTTTTAGAAGTGGAAGGTTCAAACTTATTTTTGGAGGATGATACTCATTGTAATTTCTTGAAGATAGCAACATTTGCTTCTCCTGTACGTCCCTTGTTCGTTAAGAGGGACTGATAAGTCTGTAGCTCATTGAGAAGAGCAGTCAAGTTATATTCTATTTTGTTCATCACCACATTTGTGCGGAAAGCTCTTCGGAAGAGACTCCATGATAAAACTGACTTGACTCTTCTCATCAATGACAGCTTCATTTTCTTCTGCCACATTGAAATGGACCATCATGTCCAGGACATGTTCTCTAACTGAGGTCCATTCTTTCATACGACAGTTGTAAATGTATTTTATGGCTTCATGTCGAGTGGAGAAGGACGGTTGTCCAAACATCCCTTTTAGAGATTCCATAATCTCTTTAGCAGTACCCATAACATCGTGTTTCTTAGCCAAAACATCAGATATACTGGCTAGAATGTACACTCGGGCTTTGTCATTTGCCTTTATCCATCTGTCATACGCATCCCGAACTGTTCGGTTTACATTTGAGCTGGGTTTTGGAGGACATTCCTCAGTTAAAACAAACCTTAAATCATCAAGTACCAGTATTGTGTTCAGGTTTGATTTCTCAAAAGCGAGTAATTGTACTATTGAGTTTGTCATGCTGAGATATATAGAAAATTCTATTAGTGATTTGACTTAATGCTGTTTAATCCAATCAGTTTTAGCAAATGTAATAATGTACCAAAAAAAAATTATTAATTTGCAACGATACTTTAGTAAGTTAGAGCAACTGCTACCGAGGGGCAGTCAATCACTCGTTCACCAAACGAAGACATTCTTGACTTAAACACTAACTCTTAGTAATTCTTCGCAAGTGTGACCCACCAATTTCAGGCCTCATAGATCGGTCCCAACAATGCTATTGAATGAAAAAGCCAAAGTTGGGAATGGCCCTAAGAAATAGTATCCATTTTTGGAGTTTGCGTTGTTTCGACTCCCATGTTACGACCCTCCGAATGGGTAGTTGCTGTAGGGCAACATGCAGGCGGAACATGAGAATCTCACGGTGCAACCTAGTGGTGGAGACCATAGGACGTGTTGATATACTTCCTTCTTCCACTTACTATAAGTACTTTCTCTATTCACCTTGTTATTGACTCATGCAAATACCTTCCGAATGGAGGACGCTCCCAGGGCGACACGAGGCCGAGCATGAATCTCACGGTGTGAATTTTTCAGAGAGCGTGAAAAGGAAAACGATGTATCTCATATACTTTTTTCCTCCCACTAAGTATTTTAAACGGTTGGGTATACTCATTACTTAGGTATATTTCGGCTAATTAAATATAACCTAAGTCTAGGTAATTTTTCCAGAACTTACATCACTCAAGCATGCTCATAAAACTGGGTTAACTAAGCTCAAGTATTGGTCCGATCTCCCACTAAGTAGTAGGTGTTCCGTAAACCGTCAACATAAGTACCTCCAGCCTTAGTCAAGATCTTGCCAGGTGAGCTTTCTTGTAAGCAAAATTTTACAAGACATCGACCTATTTTAACTATTAAAATTGATTGTGCTTGGTTCTTAACCTTAAGCGAGCATGCACTTATATTCATTATAGATTTTAACGTCTATCTCGTTTTATGACGTTGAAAATAACCTATAACATGCATCTAACATGCTTTATATAACAATTATATAATCATCACATACTCTTGCCTTTTCTCCCACTTGCCCTAGATTACATAACTCGTAGTCCTAGACTCACTAGGTGCCCTTCAAACACTTTAGCCGTGAGAGGCTTTGTAAATGGATCAACAATGTTGTGCTCCAAAACTATCTGTGTGACGATCACATCTCCTCATTGCCCAATCTCCCTTAAGAGATGATATTTGCGCTCAATATGTTTTCCTCGCTTATGGCTTCTTGGTTCTTTCGAATTTGCAGCTGCTCCACTGTTATCACAATAAAGAGTGACGGGAAGATGCATATTTGGAACGACTTCCAAATCAGTTAAGAACTTTCTAAGCCATACAGATTCTTTCGCTGCTTAACAAGCAGCAACATACTCAGCCTCCATTGTGGAATCAGAAATGCAACCTTGCTTTATGCTTCGCCATATTATTGCTCCTTCGTTCAAAGTGAAGACAGATCCTGATGTCGATTTCCTCGAATCTACATCAGTCTAAAAATCTGAGTTAGTGTATCGTGTAAGGATCAGATCCTTAGCACCGTACATTAGCATATAGTCCCTCGTTCTCCTAAGATACTTGATTATATTCTTAACGGCAGTCCAATGAGCACGTCCTGGATTGGACTGATATCTGCTGACAATTTCCACAGCATAGCATATGTCAGGTTGGGTACGTAGCATGGCATACATCAAACTACCGACTGCTGATGCATAGGGAATGTGTCTCATATTCTCAATTTCTTAAGGTGTCTTAGGACTTTGTTCCTTCAACAAATGAACTCCATGCCTGAAAGGTAATAATCCTTTCTTGGAGTTCTACATCTTATATCGAATCAACATTTTGTCGATATACGATGCCTGAGACAATGCTAGTGTTTTGTTCTTACGATTCCGAACAATTTGGATTCCAAGAACAAACTGAGCCTCTCCCAAATCTTTCATTTGGAATTGTTTTGCTAGCCAATGCTTAATGTCAGTCAGAAGTCCCACATCATTCCCAATGAGTAGAATATCGTCAACGTACAACACTAGGAAAGCTAGTTGACAATCCTTTTATAAACACAAGGTTCGTTAACATTCTGTTTAAAGCCATAAGATTTGATCGCGGTATCAAACTTTATATTCCAGGATCGAGATGCTTGCTTCAACCCATAAATGGATCTTTTAAGCTTGCAAACCCTATGTTTGTGATCCTGTTCAATGAACCCATTTGGTAGAGCCATATAGATACTCTCATCAAGATTTCCGTTCAGAAAGACTGTCTTATCATCCATTTGCCAAATTTCATAATCATAAAATGTGGCAATAGACAAGAGTATTCTAATCAATTTAAGCATAGCAACAGGAGAGAAGGTTTCTTCATAGTCCACCCCCTCTCTTTGGGTATAACCCTTTTCTACAAGACGAGCTTTAAAGGTTTGTACCTTACCGGTTTGGTCTCGTTTCCTCTTATAGATCCATTTGCAACTAATAGGTTTTACCCCATCTGGTTGATCTACAAGTTCCCAGACTGAATTGAAGTACATTGACTCCATTTCAAGATTCATGGCTTTGATCCACTGATCTCTATCCTCATCATTCATTGCCTGTTTATAGGCCAATGCATCCTCAACGCCATCATCAGGTATGATGACTTGAGTTTCTGCGAAACCCAAGTAACGATCAGGTTGAGTTATAACCCTCCCACTACGTCGAGGCATTGTCAACTCTTGAGAAGGATGGGATTGACCAGAAGTGTCATCTCCATCAACAACTCTTGTTCAAGGACCAGCTTGATCAACAACTGTTGTTGTATTATCAGTAGCTTCTTTAGAAATCTCACTTAATATTAGTTTGCTGCAAGGTTGATGATTTCTTACGTGGTCTTCCTCTAAGAATGTAGCGTTTGTTGATACAAACATTCTATTTTTTTGAAGGTCATAAAACAAACCACCTTTCGTCTCTTTGGGGTATCCTACGAATAGACATAATTTTGAACGAAGTTCTAATTTCTTGAGGTTTTGCAACAACACATGTGCTGGACATCCCCAAATTCTGAAGTGACGTAAATTACCTTTACGCCATTTCCATAACTCATAAAGTGTTTCTAAAACCCTCTTAGTAGGAACCATGTTCAAAATGTATGTGGCAGTCTCCACTGCATATTCCCAAAACGGATCGGGTAATTGAGCGAAACTCATCATAGACCGTACCATGTCTAAAAAAGTTTTATTTCTCCTTTCTGATACATAATTTTGTTCAGGCATACCAGGGGCTGAGAGTTGGGACTTTATTCCATGTTCTATGATATAGTCCTGAAATCTTAAGTCCATGTACTCTCCTCCTCGATCTAATCGAAGTATTTTAATAGTTTTACCTAATAGATTCTCAACCTCAGTCTTATACTCTCTGAATTTTTAAAGAGCTTCGAGCTTGTGACACATTAGGTAAAGATAGTCATACCTTGAATAATCATCAATAAAACTGATGAAATATTCATATCCTCCTCGTGCTTTGACATTCATTGGACCACAGAGATTTGTATGCATGAGTTCTAAGGTTTCTTTGGCTCTATAACCTTTTTCCAAAAACGATCGTTTAGTCATTTTACCCTCAAGACAAGACTCACATGGAGGTAAAGAGTTGTCTTCTAACTTATTTAGAAGTCCTCTTTTAACCGATCTCTCAATCCTATTGAGATTAATGTGGCCTAGTCTTAAATGCCAAAGGTAGGTATTAGGAGAAATCTTTTGTCGTTTATTTTAAGTTTCAACTATTTTAAACATCTCGGTATTTAAAATAGCTTTTGTTATGCTCAGTTTTGACATATATGAGTTGTTTTCTAGTTTTGCAGAACAAATATGAATGCCTCTTTTGCAAATGAACATTTCATTGATTTCAAAAGATACTTTATACAATTGTTTTAATAAACAAGAGATAGATATTAGATTTCTTTTCATTCTTGGAATAAAAAATACATTATCTAATATAATGAATCTATCTCCAAAAAATAACTTTAAATTTCCTACTGATCTTGCTGAGACAACCTCTCCTGTTCCAACCATGAGTGTTATCTCGCCGTCCGCAAGCATTCTCCAGGAGCTAGTTTCCTGGTAAAAAGAACAAATATGATTAGTGGCCCCTGAATCTAGTATCCAAGTTGAGTTATCATACTCTACTAAACATATTTCTACAACGAGTAAATCATATTTACCTTGTTGTGTCTTTTTAGCTTTCTTCTCTACAAGGTATTTTGGGCAGTTTCTCTTCCAGTGCTCATTTTCGCTGCAATGGAAACATTTTCCTTCATCTGCCTTTTGAGCCTTGTATTTGCGGTTAGTAGGAATCTTATTTTTCCCTTTACCCTTCTTCTTCATCAAAACACTTTTAGAAGTTGAAGGTTCAAACTTATTTTTGGAGGATGATAATCATTGTAATTTCTTGAAGATAGCAACATTTGCTTCTCCTGTACGTCCCTTGTTCGTTAAGAGGGACTGATAAGTCTGTAGCTCATTGAGAAGAGCAGTCAAGTTATATTCTATTTTGTTCATCACCACATTTGTGCGGAAAGCTCTTCGGAAGAGACTCCATGATAAAACTGACTTGACTCTTCTCATCAATGACAGCTTCATTTTCTTCTGCCACATTGAAATGGACCATCATGTCCAGGACATGTTCTCTAACTGTGGTCCATTCATTCATACGACAGTTGTAAATGTATTTTATGGCTTCATGTCGAGTGGAGAAGGACAGTTGTCCAAACATCCCTTTTAGAGATTCCATAATCTCTTTAGCAGTACCCATAACATCGTGTTTCTTAGCCAAAACATCAGATATACTGGCTAGAATGTACACTCGGGCTTTGTCATTTGCCTTTATCCATCTGTCATACGCATCCCGTACTGTTCGGTTTGCATTTGAGCTGGGTTTTGGAGGACATTCCTCAGTTAAAACAAACCTTAAATCATAAATTACCAGTATTGTGTTTAGGTTTGATTTCTCAAAAGCGAGTAATTGTACTATTGAGTTTGTCATGCTGAGATATAAAGAAAATTCTATTAGTGATTTGACTTAATGCTGTTTAATCCAATCAGTTTTAGCAAATGTAATAATGTACCAAAAAAAAATTATTAATTTGCAACGATACTTTAGTGAGTTAGAGCAACTGCTACCGAGGGGCAGTCAATCACTCATTCACCAAACGAAGACATTCTTGACTTAAACACTGACTCTTAGTAATTCTTCGCAAGTGTGACCCACCAATTTCAGGCCTCATAGATCGGTCCCAACAATGCTATTGAATGAAAAAGCCAAAGTTGGGAATGGCCCTAAGAAATAGTATCCATTTCTGGAGTTTGCGTTGTTTCGACTCCCATGTTACGACCCTCCGAATGGGTAGTTGCTCTAGGGCAACATGCAGGCGGAACATGAGAATCTCACGGTGCAACCTAGTGGTGGAGACCATAGGACGTGTTGATATACTTCCTTCTTCCACTTACTATAAGTACTTTCTCTATTCACCTTGTTATTGACTCATGCAAATACCTTCCGAATGGAGGACGCTCCCAGGGCGACACGAGGCCGAGCATGAATCTCACGGTGTGAATTTTTCAGAGAGCGTGAAAAGGAAAACGATGTATCTCATATACTTTTTTCCTCCCACTAAGTATTTTAAACGGTTGGGTATACTCATTACTTAGGTATATTTCGGCTAATTAAATATAACCTAAGTCTAGGTAATTTTTCCAGAACTTACATCACTCAAGCATGCTCATAAAACTGGGCTAACTAAGCTCAAGTATTGGTCCGATCTCCCACTAAGTAGTAGGTGTTCCGTAAACCGTCAACTTAAGTACCTCCAGCCTTAGTCAAGATCGTGCCAGGTGAGCTTTCTTGTAAGCAAAATTTTACAAGACATCGACCTATTTTAACTATTAAAATTGATTGTGCTTGGTTCTTAACCTTAAGCGAGCATGCACTTATTTTCATTATAGATTTTAACGTCTATCTCGTTTTATGACGTTGAAAATAACCTATAACATGCATCTAACATGCTTTATATAACAATTATATAATCATCACATACTCTTGCCTTTTCTCCCACTTGCCCTAGATTACATAACTCGTAGTCCTAGACTCACTAGGTGCCCTTCAAACACTTTAGCCGTGAGAGGCTTTGTAAATGGATCAGCAATGTTGTGCTCCGAAGCTATCTGTGTGATGATCACATCTCCTCGTTGCACAATCTCCCTTATGAGATGATATTTGCGCTCAATATGTTTTCTTCGGTTATGGCTTCTTGGTTCTTTCAAATTTGCAACTGCTCCACTGTTATCACAATAAAGAGTGATGGGAAGATGCATATTTGGAACGACTTCCAAATCAGTTAAGAACTTTATAAGCCATACAGATTCTTTCGCTGCTTCACAAGCAGCAACATACTCAGCCTCCATGGTAGAATTAGCGATGCAACCTTACTTTATGCTTCTCCATATTATTGCTCCTCCGTTCAGAGTGAGACAAATCCTGATGTCGATTTCCTCGAATCTACATCGGTCTGAAAATCTGAGTCAGTGTACCTTGTAAGGATCAGATCCTTAGCACTGTACATTAGCATATAGTCTCTCGTTCTCCTAAGAAACTTGAGGATATTCTTAACGGCATTCCAATGAACGCGTCCCGGATTGGACTGATATCTACTGACAATTCCCACAGCATAGCATATGTCAGGTCGGGTACATAGTATGGCATACATCAGACTACCGACTGCTGATGCATAGGGAATGTGTCTCATATCCTTAATTTCTTGAGGTGTCTTATGACTTTGTTCCTTCGACAAATAAACTCCATGCCGGAAAGGTAAAAATCCTTTCTTGGAGTCCTACATTTTATATCGAATCAACATTTTGTCGTATACGATGCCTAAGACAATGCTAGTGTTTTGTTCTTGCGATTATGAACAATTTGGATTCCAAGAACAAACTGAGCCTCTCCCAAATCTTTCATTTGGAATTGTGTCGCTAGCCAATGCTTAATGTCAGTCAGAAATCCCACATCATTCCCAATGAGTAGAATATCGTCAACGTATAACACTAAGAAAGCTACTATAGAGTTGACTATCCTTTATAAACACAAGGTTCGTCAACATTCTGTTTCGAGCCATAAGATTTGATCGCGGTATCAAACTTTATATTCCAGGATCGAGATGCTTGCTTCAACCCATAAATGGATCTTTTAAGCTTGCAAACCCTATGCTTGTGATCTTGTTTAATGAACCCATCTGGTTGAGCAATATAGATACTCTCTTCAAGATTGCCCTTTAGAAAGGCTATCTTGACATCCATTTGCCAAATTTCATAATCATAAAATGTGGCAATAGACAAGAGTATTCTAATCGATTTAAGCATAGCAACAGGAGAGAAGGTTTCTTCATAGTCCACCCCCTCTCTTTGGGTATAACCCTTTTCTACAAGACGAGCTTTAAAGGTTTGTACCTTACCGGTTTGGTCTCGTTTCCTCTTATAGATCCATTTGCAACCAATAGGTTTTACCCCATCTGGTTGATCTACAAGTTCCCAGACTGAATTGAAGTACATTGACTCCATTTCAAGATTCATGGCTTTGATCCACAGATCTCTATCTTCATCATTCATTGCCTGTTTATAGGTCAATGGATCCTCAACGCCATCATCAGGTATGATGAATTGAGTTTCTGTATCCTTGTTGAGGGTTGTCTCCGAGATCGAACGTTCTAATGCTTGAAATAGATAATTCTTTGCTTTGAAATCTTTCAATTTATGATCATCAATGTGCTTCTTCTTGGTATCTGTTAAAACAATGTGTCATATTGGTGCAGGAATCACATTCTCCACCAAACCCAGTACTAAAGAAGTTTTCCATGAGCATTGCCCAATGATCACAGTACCTATCAAATTTCAGTATTTCAGTATTTCGATAAAAGGGAATTTCAGTAATTCAACAAAAACAGGCATTTCTTTGATTTTACCATTTTGATTATTTATTATTATTGTTTTTTTTCCCACGAAGCCGAGAAAAAGACGAATGGAGTGCCAATAAGTAAAGTAAGAAAAAAAATGGTCGCCTTTTGAGCGTCGGGTGTCCTTTAGTCACTCCGGCCCCGTTGGTCTCCATATTCAGAGCTGGTAAACGGCGATAGGTTGTGGCAGTGAGTCTTCGTCTCCTGTGTGGGTATCATACTGCAGCGGAGTTAATCGCCGTCGTCGTGGTTCTCTCGATTTGGAGGCTGAAAACACCTTAAACTGGTTTTCCGCATCTCCGCCGAGGGCATTTCTTCCGGGTGACTTGGAACAACAATTGGCTGGTGGCTGATGCTCTCAGTGTTGAAGACTGTTCGGAAATGATCATAGATTTATAACTAAAGAATACATTTTCATTAACATGACTTCTTGTGGGAGCTCGAAGCAAACCCATGATATTATGTTCAAAGTTGACAAATATCATATAACATTATAGAGATTCGTGATTAGTTACATGGTATCAAACTATGAACTTAACTTAGGTATGTCGAACGAAAAAGTTGTAAGCCTAAAAATCGTAGTTAAAAGTGTCGAACAAATTTCGTATTTTGTTCAAGGTCTCCGAAGAAAGAAGTCGAGTCTCGATTAAAGGGAGTTTCTTTTAGAAATCCATCGACTTAAGGGGAGGCACTATGGTGTATTTTGTTCGAGGGAGGCTCTATGGTGTATTTTGTTCGAGGGGAGTCTCTATGATCATAGGTAATCTATAGGCTTCAAATGTGGCTCTATGTGGTGTACTTAATGAGAGGGGAGACTCTATGATCATGAGTTTATAAGTAAGGAAGTCAAAACACAGCAACAAGAGTTTATGCTCTAGACAATATAATACTATTGTAGACAATATCGTAGTTTTATTTCAATAAATAAATTCATGATTCTCTCACAAACTTTATTAATATTCATAAAAATTTTAAAACCAAATCTCTTCATACCACCCAAGAATCATAAGGCTTTTCCCCAATATAGTTGCCTGGAGGATCATAATTGCAAACAACAAACTGAGAATTAGCCTTGCAAGGCACTCTAGCACATCCAAGCCGCACCGAGCTCCGCCACACCATCTGAGTGTAGTGCCCACATTCACCACCCACGCATTTATTCGATGCATGATCATACAGCGGCTTCTCGTTCGCCCACAGCTTCACTGCATCCGCCCCGGTGAACTCAGGGTAGTAGCCCGCGGCTATGTTTTCCCCGTACGGCCCGGTTGAGTGAATCATGGCGCAGTCACCCTTTCTTTTTTCCGCATAGGCTTGAGCGTACGCGGCCACGGTGTTGCTCCATTGCATGGGCCCGACGCCGACCTCGGCTCGAGCTCGGTTGTGAAGCGCGAGGTAGTCACCGGGGGCGTTTTGAGCTTTGGTTAGGGCGAGGAGGAAAATGAAAGTGACCATGAAAGCGGCCATGATCCGAAGGGTTTGAGTCCACATAATTCCGATGAGAGATGAGATGAAGATTGAGAATGAGGGAATGATTTATATAGAGATGGAAAACTTAATATGGAATGTGATGGGTAAAACCATGAATTATGAACTAATTATGTCATGCTTGGGAATTCAAAGAGAATAAATTCATTCTCGCTTCCATGTTTAATTACGAGCTAGATTTTTGTTTGGATTAGCTTCAAATAAATGAAAATTTTCTAGATTTAGCTAGTTTATGATTTTTTTTTTAGGATTAATGAAACTTAATCCACCCGATTATGGTTAATCTTAAAAGATACATTTTTACTTGTAGGTATATATTTATTGTTTTATTTAGTTTCATAATTTTATTTATTTATTCTCCTCCAATTTTTTAAAATATGTATTAAAATTGAATTGGTTAATTAAATTTTCAAAAATAAATAAATAATGTTAATATTTTATTAAAATTTTGAGTAAACGAAATGAACTAATTTAACCTAAAATTTTTATAACCTATTTAGATTGGGTTTATTATATAAAAAGAATTTTAGATTAAAAATATTTACTACTAATTGAGTTGTGAATTTTTGTATTTCTTTTTCCTTTTTCTAAAAGTAACCGTAACTTAAAACATATAGTCATGGATGAAATAAAACCTTCTACCTCTCGAGTAATAGTATATTTTAATTACTATTGACTTATGTGCAGCAGAGCTAATTGCCGTCGTGGGTCTCCCGATTTCGATGCCGAAACATCGTGACTGGTTTTTCGCATCTCCGCCGCGGGCATTTATTCCCGTTGACTTCAAACAACATTTGACAGCTATTCTGGGAGCTATTCTCCGTGTGTAAAATTGTTAAGAGAATGATCATGAATCTATAAGCAAGGAATAATCTCACAGGACAACAAGCAGAAAGTACTTAATCTCAAACTAGACAGTATCATATCAGTGTAGAGATGGATGGTTCCTAAAACTTGGTAATTCTCCATTTATTTTTGCAGTATTGGTAAGAAAGCACTTAATATCATACCATTAGGAAGATATTGTCCACTTTGAGTTCACCTCAATGGACCCATGATCGTTCCCTAAATTCGCCGAGTTGGACTTTCATCCAACACTTCCCCTCGACTTCTTTTCTTTTTCTTTTTTCTTTTGGAGTTCTTTGTTCGACATTTGAGAATTCTATTGACATGGTTAAGTTTAGGGCGTGGCTCTGATACCATGTTAGACGAACACGACTCTCCACAATGGTATGATATTGTCCACTTTGAACATAAGCTCTCATCGCTTTGCTTTGCGCTTCCCAAAAGGCCTCACCCCGATGGAGATAGTATTTTCTGATTATGAACCCACGATCATTCCCTAAATTAGCTGAGGTGGGACATTCATCCAACAAAGATCATACCATTGTGGAGACGAGTGATTTCTAAATCTCGGTAATTCTCCATTTATTTATGCAATTTTGGATAGAAAAGAGGACAATATCGTACCATTGTGAAGATATGATTTCTAAAACTCGTTAATTTTCTCCATTTATTTTTGCAATTTTGGGTAGAAAAGTAGACAATATCATAAAATTGTAGAAATTCATGATTGCATTCATTCTCCATTTAGGGGAGAAAAGTATACAATATCATATTATTGTGGAGATTCCCCAATATACAAAGAAGAACCATAAGGCTTTTCCCCAATCTAGTTACTAGGAGGATCATAATTGCAAACAACAAACTGAGAATTAGCCTTGCAGGGCACTCTAGCACATCCAAGCTGCAACGAGCTCCTTCACACTATCTGAGTGTAGTGCCCACTGATGGTGCTAATATAACACATGCGGAAGCAATTTGGATCTTTGGCACTTTTAGAACATCAATTATAGTAAATAACTAGCATGTTCATAAGTATTAAAACTTAATGAATTTGAATACTAACCTTTTGTAGTTCAAATTCTTTTTTCCTCACGAACCGGTTTCGATCCACCACTAGTGTCTTCTCCACTATCCTCCGTCCTTAGAACAGAATTGTTGAATCCGGTGAGTGACTAAACTTGGGAGGGATTTAGCATATATGAAGAGAGACTCTACATATAGTTCAAGTAATCATACTATAGCCAAAGTGTTCTTAGTTTATTGGATTTAGATTAATGATCGTAAAGTTCACTTTATTCAACAACAATCTTTACTGAATAAACATCAGTAATAACTTTATTGAAAATAGAATATGTCTTTGTTTACAAACTATGAGTTTTAGGACATAAAACCCAACAAACACCCACTTGGACTAAAACTCCAGTGGGGTTTTATAACGTTGAGTAGAGAGAGACATAAATACAATAAACTAGGACATCACATACTCATGCCTTTTCTCCCACTTGCCCTAGATTACATAACTCGTAGTCCTAGACTCACTAGGTGCCCTTTAAACACTTTAGCCGTGAGAGGCTTTGTAAATGGATCAGCAATGTTGTGCTCCGAAACTATCTGTGTGACGATCACATCTCCTCGTTGCACAATCTCCCTTATGAGATGATATTTGTGCTCAATATGTTTTCCTCACTTATGGCTTCTTTGTTCTTTCAAATTTTCAACTGCTCCAATGTTGTCACAATAAAGAGTGACGGGAAGATGCATATTTGGAACGACTTCCAAATCAGTTAAGAACTTTCTAAGCCATACAGATTCTTTCGCTGCTTAACAAGCAGCAACATACTCAGCCTCCATGGTGGAATCAGAAATGCAACCTTGCTTTATGCTTCGCCATATTATTGCTCCTTCGTTCAAAGTGAAGACAGATCCTGATGTCGATTTCCTCAAATCTACATGAGTCTAAAAATCTGAGTTAGTGTACCGTGAAAGGATTAGATCCTTAGCACCGTACATTAGCATATAGTCCCTCGTTCTCCTAAGATACTTGATTATATTCTTAACGGCAATCCAATGAGCACGTCCTGGATTGGACTGATATCTGCTGACAATTCCCACAGCATAGCATATGTCAGGTTGGGTACATAGCATGGCATACATCAAACTACCGACTGCTGATGCATAGGGAATGTGTCTCATATTCTCAATTTCTTAAGGTGTCTTAGGACTTTGTTCCTTCAACAAATGAACTCCATGCCTGAAAGGTAATAATCCTTTCTTGGAGTTCTACATCTTATATCGAATCAACATTTTGTCGATATACGATGCCTGAGACAATGCTAGTGTTTTGTTCTTACGATTCCGAACAATTTGGATTCCAAGAACAAACTGAGCCTCTCCCAAATCTTTCATTTGGAATTGTGTTGCTAGCCAATGCTTAATGTCAGTCAGAAGTCCCACATCATTCCTAATGAGTAGAATATCGTCAACGTACAACACTAGGAAAGCTAGTTGACAATCCTTTTATAAACACAAGGTTCGTCAACATTCTGTTTAAAGCCATAAGATTTGATCGCGGTATCAAACTTTATATTCCAGGATCGAGATGCTTGCTTCAACCCATAAATGGATCTTTTAAGCTTGCAAACCCTATGTTTGTGATCCTGTTCAATGAACCCATTTGGTAGAGCCATATAGATACTCTCATCAAGATTTCCGTTTAGAAAGACTGTCTTATCATCCATTTGCCAAATTTCATAATCATAAAATGTGGCAATAGACAAGAGTATTCTAATCAATTTAAGCATAGCAACAGGAGAGAAGGTTTCTTCATAGTCCACCCCCTCTCTTTGGGTATAACCCTTTTCTACAAGACGAGCTTTAAAGGTTTGTACCTTACCGGTTTGGTCTCGTTTCCTCTTATAGATCCATTTGCAACTAATAGGTTTTACCCCATCTGGTTGATCTACAAGTTCCCAGACTGAATTGAAGTACATTGACTCCATTTCAAGATTCATGGCTTTGATCCACTGATCTCTATCCTCATCATTCATTGCCTGTTTATAGGCCAATGCATCCTCAACGCCATCATCAGGTATGATGAATTGAGTTTATGCGAAACCCAAGTAACGATCAGGTTGAGTTATAACCCTCCCACTACGTCGAGGCATTGTCAACTCTTGAGAAGGATGGGATTGACCAGAAGTGTCATCTCCATCAACAACTCTTGTTCAAGGACCAGCTTGATCAACAACTGTTGTTGTATTATCAGTAGCTTCTTTAGAAATCTCACTTAATATTAGTTTGCTGCAAGGTTGATGATTTCTTACGTGGTCTTCCTCTAAGAATGTAGCGTTTGTTGATACAAACACTCTATTTTCTTGAAGGTCATAAAACAAACCACCTTTCGTCTCTTTGGGGTATCCTACGAATAGACATAATTTTGAACGAAGTTCTAATTTCTTGAGGTTTTGCAACAACACATGTGCTGGACATCCCCAAATTCTGAAGTGACGTAAATTACCTTTACGCCATTTCCATAACTCATAAAGTGATTCTAAAACCCTCTTAGTAGGAACCATGTTCAAAATGTATGTGGCAGTCTCCACTGCATATCCCCAAAACGGATCGGGTAATTGAGCGAAACTCATCATAGACCGTACCATGTCTAAAAAAGTTTTATTTCTCCTTTCTGATACATCATTTTGTTCAGGCATACCAGGGGCTGAGAGTTGGGACTTTATTCCATGTTCTATCATATAGTCCTGAAATCTTAAGTCCATGTACTCTCCTCCTCGATCTAATCGAAGTATTTTAATAGTTTTACCTAATAGATTCTCAACCTCAGTCTTATACTCTCTGAATTTTTAAAGAGCTTCGAACTTGTGACACATTAGGTAAAGATAGTCATACCTTGAATAATCATCAATAAAACTGATGAAATATTCATATCCTCCTCGTGCTTTGACATTCATTGGACCACAGAGATTTGTATGCATGAGTTCTAAGGTTTCTTTGGCTCTATAACCTTTTTCGGAAAACGATCGTTTAGTCATTTTACCCTCAAGACAAGACTCACATGGAGGTAAAGAGTTGTCTTCTAACTTATTTAAAAGTCCTCTTTTAACCGATCTCTCAATCCTATTGAGATTAATGTGGCCTAGTCTTAAATGCCAAAGGTAGGTATTAGGAGAAATCTTTTGTCGTTTATTTTGAGTTTCAACTATTTTAAACATCTCGGTATTTAAAATAGCTTTTGTTATGCTCAGTTTTGACATATATAAGTTGTTTTCTAGTTTTGCAGAACAAATATGAATGCCTCTTTTGCAAATGAACATTTCATTGATTTCAAAAGATACTTTATACAATTGTTTTAATAAACAAGAGATAGATATTAGATTTCTTTTCATTCTTGGAACAAAAAATACATTATCTAATATAATGAATCTATCTCCAAAAAATAACTTTAAATTTCCTACTGATCTTGCTGAGACAACCTCTCCTGTTCCAACCATGAGTGTTATCTCGCCGTCCGCAAGCATTCTCCAGGAGCTAGTTTCCTGGTAAAAAGAACAAATATGATTAGTGGCCCCTGAATCTAGTATCCAAGTTGAGTTATCATACTCTACTAAACATATTTCTACAACGAGTAAATCATATTTACCTTGTTGTGTCTTTTTAGCTTTCTTCTCTACAAGGTATTTTGGGCAGTTTCTCTTCCAGTGCTCATTTTCGTTGCAATGGAAACATTTTCCTTTATCTGCCTTTTGAGCCTTGTATTTGCGGTTAGTAGGAATCTTATTTTTCCCTTTACCCTTCTTCTTCATCAAAACACTTTTAGAAGTTGAAGGTTCAAACTTATTTTTGGAGGATGATACTCATTGTAATTTCTTGAAGATAGCAACATTTGCTTCTCCTGTACGTCCCTTGTTCGTTAAGAGGGACTGATAAGTCTGTAGCTCATTGAGAAGAGCAGTCAAGTTATATTCTATTTTGTTCATCACCACATTTGTGCGGAAAGCTCTTCGGAAGAGACTCCATGATAAAACTGACTTGACTCTTCTCATCAATGACAGCTTCATTTTCTTCTGCCACATTGAAATGGACCATCATGTCCAGGACATGTTCTCTAACTGAGGTCCATTCTTTCATACGACAGTTGTAAATGTATTTTATGGCTTCATGTCGAGTGGAGAAGGACGGTTGTCCAAACATCCCTTTTAGAGATTCCATAATCTCTTTAGCAGTACCCATAACATCGTGTTTCTTAGCCAAAACATCAGATATACTGGCTAGAATGTACACTCGGGCTTTGTCATTTGCCTTTATCCATCTGTCATACGCATCCCGAACTGTTCGGTTTGCATTTGAGCTGGGTTTTGGAGGACATTCCTCAGTTAAAACAAACCTTAAATCATCAATTACCAGTATTGTGTTCAGGTTTGATTTCTCAAAAGCGAGTAATTGTACTATTGAGTTTGTCATGCTGAGATATAAAGAAAATTCTATTAGTGATTTGACTTAATGCTGTTTAATCCAATCAGTTTTAGCAAATGTAATAATGTACCAAAAAAAAATTATTAATTTGCAACGATACTTTAGTGAGTTAGAGCAACTGCTACCGAGGGGCAGTCAATCACTCATTCACCAAACGAAGACATTCTTGACTTAAACACTGACTCTTAGTAATTCTTCGCAAGTGTGACCCACCAATTTCAGGCCTCATAGATCGGTCCCAACAATGCTATTGAATGAAAAAGCCAAAGTTGGGAATGGCCCTAAGAAATAGTATCCATTTCTGGAGTTTGCGTTGTTTCGACTCCCATGTTACGACCCTCCGAATGGGTAGTTGCTCTAGGGCAACATGCAGGCGGAACATGAGAATCTCACGGTGCAACCTAGTGGTGGAGACCATAGGACGTGTTGATATACTTCCTTCTTCCACTTACTATAAGTACTTTCTCTATTCACCTTGTTATTGGCTCATGCAAATACCTTCCGAATGGAGGACGCTCCCAGGGTGACACGAGGCCGAGCATGAATCTCACGGTGTGAATTTTTCAGAGAGCGTGAAAAGGAAAACGATGTATCTCATATACTTTTTTCCTCCCACTAAGTATTTTAAACGGTTGGGTATACTCAGTACTTAGGTATATTTCGGCTAATTAAATATAACCTAAGTCTATGTAATTTTTCCAGAACTTACTTCACTCAAGCATGCTCATAAAACTCGGCTAACTAAGCTCAAGTATTGGTCCGATCTCCCACTAAGTAGTAGGTGTTCCGTAAACCGTCAACTTAAGTACCTCAAGCCTTAGTCAAGATCGTGCCAGGTGAGCTTTCTTGTAAGCAAAATTTTACAAGACATCGACCTATTTTAACTATTAAAATTGATTGTGCTTGGTTCTTAACCTTAAGCGAGCATGCACTTATTTTCATTATAGATTTTAACGTCTATCTCGTTTTATGACGTTGAAAATAACCTATAACATGCATCTAACATGCTTTATATAACAATTATATAATCATCACATACTCTTGCCTTTTCTCCCACTTGCCCTAGATTACTTAACTCGTAGTCCTAGACTCACTAGGTGCCCTTCAAACACTTTAGCCGTGAGAGGCTTTGTAAAGGGATCAGCAATGTTCTGCTCCGAAGCTATCTGTGTGATGATCGCATCTCCTCGTTGCACAATCTCCCTTATGAGATGATATTTGTGCTCAATATATTTTCTTCGGTTATGGCTTCTTGGTTCTTTCAAATTTGCAACTGCTCCACTGTTATCACAATAAAGAGTGATGGGAAGATGCATATTTGGAACGACTTCCAAATCAGTTAAGAACTTTATAAGCCATACAGATTCTTTCGCTGCTTCACAAGCAGCAACATACTCAGCCTCCATGGTAGAATTAGCGATGCAACCTTACTTTATGCTTCTCCATATTATTGCTCCTCCGTTCAGAGTGAGACAAATCCTGATGTCGATTTCCTCGAATCTACATCAGTCTGAAAATCTGAGTCAGTGTACCTTGTAAGGATCAGATCCTTAGCACTGTACATTAGCATATAGTCTCTCGTTCTCCTAAGAAACTTGAGGATATTCTTAACGGCATTCCAATGAACGCGTCCCGGATTGGACTGATATCTACTGACAATTCCCACAGCATAGCATATGTCAGGTCGGGTACATAGTATGGCATACATCAGACAACCGACTGCTGATGCGTAGGGAATGTGTCTCATATCCTTAATTTCTTGAGGTGTCTTATGACTTTGTTCCTTCGACAAATAAACTCCATGCCTGAAAGGTAAAAATCCTTTCTAGGAGTCCTACATTTTATATCGAATCAACATTTTGTCGTATACGATGCCTAAGACAATGCTAGTGTTTTGTTCTTGCGATTATGAACAATTTGGATTCCAAGAACAAACTGAGCCTCTCCCAAATCTTTCATTTGGAATTGTGTCGCTAGCCAATGCTTAATGTCAGTCAGAAATCCCACATCATTTCCAATGAGTAGAATATCGTCAACGTATAACACTAAGAAAGCTACTATAGAGTTGGCTATCCTTTATAAACACAAGGTTCGTCAACATTCTATTTCGAGCCATAAGATTTGATCGCGGTATCAAACTTTATATTCCAGGATCGAGATGCTTGCTTCAACCCATAAATGGATCTTTTAAGCTTGCAAACCCTATGCTTGTGATCTTGTTTAATGAACCCATCTGGTTGAGCAATATAGATACTCTCTTCAAGATTGCCCTTTAGAAAGGCTATCTTGACATCCATTTGCCAAATTTCATAATCATAAAATGTGGCAATAGACAAGAGTATTCTAATCGATTTAAGCATAGCAACAGGAGAGAAGGTTTCTTCATAGTCCACCCCCTCTCTTTGGGTATAACCCTTTTCTACAAGACGAGCTTTAAAGGTTTGTACCTTACCGGTTTGGTCTCGTTTCCTCTTATAGATCCATTTGCAACCAATAGGTTTTACCCCATCTTGTTGATCTACAAGTTCCCAGACTGAATTGAAGTACATTGACTCCATTTCAAGATTCATGGCTTTGATCCACAGATCTCTATCTTCATCATTCATTGCCTGTTTATAAGTCAATGGATTCTCAACGTCATCATCAGGTATGATGAATTGAGTTTCTGTATACTTGTTGAGGGTTGTCTCCAAGATCGAACGTTCTAATGCTTGAAATAGATAATTCTTTGCTTTGAAATCTTTCAATTTCTGATCATCAATGTGCTTCTTCTTGGTATCGGTTAAAACAATGTGTCATATTGGTGCAGGAATCACATTCTCCACCAAACCCAGTACTAAAGAAGTTTTCCATGAGCATTGCCCAATGATCACAGTACCTATCAAATTTCAGTATTTCAGTATTTCGATAAAAGGGAATTTAAGTAATTCAACAAAAACAGGCATTTCTTTGATTTTACCATTTTGATTATTTATTATTATTGTTTTTTTTCCCACGAAGTCGAGAAAAAGACGAATGGAGTGCCAATAAGTAAAGTAAGAAAAAAAATGGTCGCCTTTTGAGCAGCGGGTGTCCTTTAGTCACTCCGGCCCCGTTGGTCTCCATATTCAGAGCTGGTAAACGGCGATAGGTTGTGGCAGTGAGTCTTCGTCTCCTGTGTGGGTATCATACTGCAGCGGAGTTAATCGCCGTCGTCGTGGTTCTCTCGATTTGGAGGCTGAAAACACCTTAAACTGGTTTTCCGCATCTCCGCCGAGGGCATTTCTTTCGGGTGACTTGGAACAACAATTGGCTGGTGGCTGATGCTCTCAGTGTTGAAGACTGTTCGGAAATGATCATAGATTTATAACTAAAGAATACATTTTCATTAACATGACTTCTTGTGGGAGCTCGAAGCAAACCCATGATATTATGTTCAAAGTTGACAAATATCATATAACATTATAGAGATTCGTGATTAGTTACATGGTATCAAACTATGAACTTAACTTAGGTATGTCGAACGAAAAAGTTGTAAGCCTAAAAATCGTAGTTAAAAGTGTCGAACAAATTTCGTATTTTGTTCAAGGTCTCCGAAGAAAGAAGTCGAGTCTCGATTAAAGGGAGTTTCTTTTAGAAATCCATCGACTTAAGGGGAGGCACTATGGTGTATTTTGTTCGAGGGAGGCTCTATGGTGTATTTTGTTCGAGGGGAGTCTCTATGATCATAGGTAATCTATAGGCTTCAAATGTGGCTCTATGTGGTGTACTTAATGAGAGGGGAGACTCTATGATCATGAGTTTATAAGTAAGGAAGTCAAAACACAGCAACAAGAGTTTATGCTCTAGACAATATAATACTATTGTAGACAATATCGTAGTTTTATTTCAATAAATAAATTCATGATTCTCTCACAAACTTTATTAATATTCATAAAAATTTTAAAACCAAATCTCTTCATACCACCCAAGAATCATAAGGCTTTTCCCCAATATAGTTGCCTGGAGGATCATAATTGCAAACAACAAACTGAGAATTAGCCTTGCAAGGCACTCTAGCACATCCAAGCCGCACCGAGCTCCGCCACACCATCTGAGTGTAGTGCCCACATTCACCACCCACGCATTTATTCGATGCATGATCATACAGCGGCTTCTCGTTCGCCCACAGCTTCACTGCATCCGCCCCGGTGAACTCAGGGTAGTAGCCCGCGGCTATGTTTTCCCCGTACGGCCCGGTTGAGTGAATCATGGCGCAGTCACCCTTTCTTTTTTCCGCATAGGCTTGAGCGTACGCGGCCACGGTGTTGCTCCATTGCATGGGCCCGACGCCGACCTCGGCTCGAGCTCGGTTGTGAAGCGCGAGGTAGTCACCGGGGGCGTTTTGAGCTTTGGTTAGGGCGAGGAGGAAAATGAAAGTGACCATGAAAGCGGCCATGATCCGAAGGGTTTGAGTCCACATAATTCCGATGAGAGATGAGATGAAGATTGAGAATGAGGGAATGATTTATATAGAGATGGAAAACTTAATATGGAATGTGATGGGTAAAACCATGAATTATGAACTAATTATGTCATGCTTGGGAATTCAAAGAGAATAAATTCATTCTCGCTTCCATGTTTAATTACGAGCTAGATTTTTGTTTGGATTAGCTTCAAATAAATGAAAATTTTCTAGATTTAGCTAGTTTATGATTTTTTTTTTAGGATTAATGAAACTTAATCCACCGGATTATGGTTAATCTTAAAAGATACATTTTTACTTGTAGGTATATATTTATTGTTTTATTTAGTTTCATAATTTTATTTATTTATTCTCCTCCAATTTTTTAAAATATGTATTAAAATTGAATTGGTTAATTAAATGTTCAAAAATAAATAAATAATGTTAATATTTTATTAAAATTTTGAGTAAACGAAATGAACTAATTTAACCTAAAATTTTTATAACCTATTTAGATTGGGTTTATTATATAAAAAGAATTTTAGATTAAAAATATTTACTACTAATTGAGTTGTGAATTTTTGTATTTCTTTTTCCTTTTTCTAAAAGTAACCGTAACTTAAAACATATAGTCATGGATGAAATAAAACCTTCTACCTCTCGAGTAATAGTATATTTTAATTACTATTGACTTATGTGCAGCAGAGCTAATTGCCGTCGTGGGTCTCCCGATTTCGATGCCGAAACATCGTGACTGGTTTTTCGCATCTCCGCCGCGGGCATTTATTCCCGTTGACTTCAAACAACATTTGACAGCTATTCTGGGAGCTATTCTCCGTGTGTAAAATTGTTAAGAGAATGATCATGAATCTATAAGCAAGGAATAATCTCACAGGACAACAAGCAGAAAGTACTTAATCTCAAACTAGACAGTATCATATCAGTGTAGAGATGGATGGTTCCTAAAACTTGGTAATTCTCCATTTATTTTTGCAGTATTGGTAAGAAAGCACTTAATATCATACCATTAGGAAGATATTGTCCACTTTGAGTTCACCTCAATGGACCCATGATCGTTCCCTAAATTCGCCGAGTTGGACTTTCATCCAACACTTCCCCTCGACTTCTTTTCTTTTTCTTTTTTCTTTTGGAGTTCTTTGTTCGACATTTGAGAATTCTATTGACATGGTTAAGTTTAGGGCGTGGCTCTGATACCATGTTAGACGAACACGACTCTCCACAATGGTATGATATTGTCCACTTTGAACATAAGCTCTCATCGCTTTGCTTTGCGCTTCCCAAAAGGCCTCACCCCGATGGAGATAGTATTTTCTGATTATGAACCCACGATCATTCCCTAAATTAGCTGAGGTGGGACATTCATCCAACAAAGATCATACCATTGTGGAGACGAGTGATTTCTAAATCTCGGTAATTCTCCATTTATTTATGCAATTTTGGATAGAAAAGAGGACAATATCGTACCATTGTGAAGATATGATTTCTAAAACTCGTTAATTTTCTCCATTTATTTTTGCAATTTTGGGTAGAAAAGTAGACAATATCATAAAATTGTAGAAATTCATGATTGCATTCATTCTCCATTTAGGGGAGAAAAGTATACAATATCATATTATTGTGGAGATTCCCCAATATACAAAGAAGAACCATAAGGCTTTTCCCCAATCTAGTTACTAGGAGGATCATAATTGCAAACAACAAACTGAGAATTAGCCTTGCAGGGCACTCTAGCACATCCAAGCTGCAACGAGCTCCTTCACACTATCTGAGTGTAGTGCCCACTGATGGTGCTAATATAACACATGCGGAAGCAATTTGGATCTTTGGCACTTTTAGAACATCAATTATAGTAAATAACTAGCATGTTCATAAGTATTAAAACTTAATGAATTTGAATACTAACCTTTTGTAGTTCAAATTCTTTTTTCCTCACGAACCGGTTTCGATCCACCACTAGTGTCTTCTCCACTATCCTCCGTCCTTAGAACAGAATTGTTGAATCCGGTGAGTGACTAAACTTGGGAGGGATTTAGCATATATGAAGAGAGACTCTACATATAGTTCAAGTAATCATACTATAGCCAAAGTGTTCTTAGTTTATTGGATTTAGATTAATGATCGTAAAGTTCACTTTATTCAATAACAATCTTTACTGAATAAACATCAGTAATAACTTTATTGAAAATAGAATATGTCTTTGTTTACAAACTATGAGTTTTAGGACATAAAACCCAACAAACACCCACTTGGACTAAAACTCCAGTGGGGTTTTATAACGTTGAGTAGAGAGAGACATAAATACAATAAACTAGGGCATCACATACTCATGCCTTTTCTCCCACTTGCCCTAGATTACATAACTCGTAGTCCTAGACTCACTAGGTGCCCTTCAAACACTTTAGCCGTGAGAGGCTTTGTAAATGGATCAGCAATGTTGTGCTCCGAAACTATCTGTGTGACGATCACATCTCCTCGTTGCACAATCTCCCTTATGAGATGATATTTGCGCTCAATATGTTTTCCTCGCTTATGGCTTCTTGGTTCTTTCGAATTTGCAACTGCTCCACTGTTATCACAATAAAGAGTGACGGGAAGATGCATATTTGGAACGACTTCCAAATCAGTTAAGAACTTTCTAAGCCATACAGATTCTTTCGCTGCTTAACAAGCAGCAACATACTCAGCCTCCATGGTGGAATCAGAAATGCAACCTTGCTTTATGCTTCGCCATATTATTGCTCCTTCGTTCAAAGTGAAGACAGATCCTGATGTCGATTTCCTCGAATCTACATCAGTCTAAAAATCTGAGTTAGTGTACCGTGTAAGGATCAGATCCTTAGCACCGTACATTAGCATATAGTCCCTCGTTCTCCTAAGATACTTGATTATATTCTTAACGGCAGTCCAATGAGCACGTCCTGGATTGGACTGATATCTGCTGACAATTCCCACAGCATAGCATATGTCAGGTTGGGTACATAGCATGGCATACATCAAACTACCGACTGCTGATGCATAGGGAATGTGTCTCATATCCTCAATTTCTTAAGGTGTCTTAGGACTTTGTTCCTTCAACAAATGAACTCCATGCCTGAAAGGTAATAATCCTTTCTTGGAGTTCTACATCTTATATCGAATCAACATTTTGTCGATATACGATGCCTGAGACAATGCTAGTGTTTTGTTCTTACGATTCCGAACAATTTGGATTCCAAGAACAAACTGAGCCTCTCCCAAATCTTTCATTTGGAATTGTGTCGCTAGCCAATGCTTAATGTCAGTCAGAAATCCCACATCTTTCCCAATGAGTAGAATATCGTCAACGTACAACACTAGGAAAGCTAGTTGACAATCCTTTTATAAACACAAGGTTCGTCAACATTCTGTTTAAAGCCATAAGATTTGATCGCGGTATCAAACTTTATATTCCAGGATCGAGATGCTTGCTTCAACCCATAAATGGATCTTTTAAGCTTGCAAACCCTATGTTTGTGATCCTGTTCAATGAACCCATTTGGTAGAGCCATATAGATACTCTCTTCAAGATTTCCGTTTAGAAAGACTGTCTTATCATCCATTTGCCAAATTTCATAATCATAAAATGTGGCAATAGACAAGAGTATTCTAATCAATTTAAGCATAGCAACAGGAGAGAAGGTTTCTTCATAGTCCACCCCCTCTCTTTGGGTATAACCCTTTTCTACAAGACGAGCTTTAAAGGTTTGTACCTTACCGGTTTGGTCTCGTTTCCTCTTATAGATCCATTTGCAACTAATAGGTTTTACCCCATCTGGTTGATCTACAAGTTCCCAGACTGAATTGAAGTACATTGACTCCATTTCAAGATTCATGGCTTTGATCCACTGATCTCTATCTTCATCATTCATTGCCTGTTTATAGGTCAATGCATCCTCAACGCCATCATCAGGTATGATGACTTGAGTTTCTGCGAAACCCAAGTAACGATCAGGTTGAGTTATAACCCTCCCACTACGTCGAGGCATTGTCAACTCTTGAGAAGGATGGGATTGACCAGAAGTGTCATCTCCATCAACAACTCTTGTTGAAGGACCAGCTTGATCAACAACTGTTGTTGTATTATCAGTAGCTTCTTTAGAAATCTCACTTAATATTAGTTTGCTGCAAGGTTGATGATTTCTTACGTGGTCTTCCTCTAAGAATGTAGCGTTTGTTGATACAAACACTCTATTTTCTTGAAGGTCATAAAACAAACCACCTTTCGTCTCTTTGGGGTATCCTACGAATAGACATAATTTTGAACGAAGTTCTAATTTCTTGAGGTTTTGCAACAACACATGTGCTGGACATCCCCAAATTCTGAAGTGACGTAAATTACCTTTACGCCATTTCCATAACTCATAAAGTGTTTCTAAAACACTCTTAGTAGGAACCATGTTCAAAATGTATGTGGCAGTCTCCACTGCATATCCCCAAAACGGATCGGGTAATTGAGCGAAACTCATCATAGACCGTACCATGTCTAAAAAAGTTTTATTTCTCCTTTCTGATACATCATTTTGTTCAGGCATACCAGGGGCTGAGAGTTGGGACTTTATTCCATGTTCTATCATATAGTCCTGAAATCTTAAGTCCATGTACTCTCCTCCTCGATCTAATCGAAGTATTTTAATAGTTTTACCTAATAGATTCTCAACCTCAGTCTTATACTCTCTGAATTTTTAAAGAGCTTCGAACTTGTGACACATTAGGTAAAGATAGTCATACCTTGAATAATCATCAATAAAACTGATGAAATATTCATATCCTCCTCGTGCTTTGACATTCATTGGACCACAGAGATTTGTATGCATGAGTTCTAAGGTTTCTTTGGCTCTATAACCTTTTTCGGAAAACGATCGTTTAGTCATTTTACCCTCAAGACAAGACTCACATGGAGGTAAAGAGTTGTCTTCTAACTTATTTAAAAGTCCTCTTTTAACCGATCTCTCAATCCTATTGAGATTAATGTGGCCTAGTCTTAAATGCCAAAGGTAGGTATTAGGAGAAATCTTTTGTCGTTTATTTTGAGTTTCAACTATTTTAAACATCTCGGTATTTAAAATAGCTTTTGTTATGCTCAGTTTTGACATATATAAGTTGTTTTCTAGTTTTGCAGAACAAATATGAATGCCTCTTTTGCAAATGAACATTTCATTGATTTCAAAAGATACTTTATACAATTGTTTTAATAAACAAGAGATAGATATTAGATTTCTTTTCATTCTTGGAACAAAAAATACATTATCTAATATAATGAATCTATCTCCAAAAAATAACTTTAAATTTCCTACTGATCTTGCTGAGACAACCTCTCCTGTTCCAACCATGAGTGTTATCTCGCCGTCCGCAAGCATTCTCCAGGAGCTAGTTTCCTGGTAAAAAGAACAAATATGATTAGTGGCCCCTGAATCTAGTATCCAAGTTGAGTTATCATACTCTACTAAACATATTTCTACAACGAGTAAATCATATTTACCTTGTTGTGTCTTTTTAGCTTTCTTCTCTACAAGGTATTTTGGGCAGTTTCTCTTCCAGTGCTCATTTTCGTTGCAATGGAAACATTTTCCTTTATCTGCCTTTTGAGCCTTGTATTTGCGGTTAGTAGGAATCTTATTTTTCCCTTTACCCTTCTTCTTCATCAAAACACTTTTAGAAGTTGAAGGTTCAAACTTATTTTTGGAGGATGATACTCATTGTAATTTCTTGAAGATAGCAACATTTGCTTCTCCTGTACGTCCCTTGTTCGTTAAGAGGGACTGATAAGTCTGTAGCTCATTGAGAAGAGCAGTCAAGTTATATTCTATTTTGTTCATCACCACATTTGTGCGGAAAGCTCTTCGGAAGAGACTCCATGATAAAACTGACTTGACTCTTCTCATCAATGACAGCTTCATTTTCTTCTGCCACATTGAAATGGACCATCATGTCCAGGACATGTTCTCTAACTGAGGTCCATTCTTTCATACGACAGTTGTAAATGTATTTTATGGCTTCATGTCGAGTGGAGAAGGACGGTTGTCCAAACATCCCTTTTAGAGATTCCATAATCTCTTTAGCAGTACCCATAACATCGTGTTTCTTAGCCAAAACATCAGATATACTGGCTAGAATGTACACTCGGGCTTTGTCATTTGCCTTTATCCATCTGTCATACGCATCCCGAACTGTTCGGTTTGCATTTGAGCTGGGTTTTGGAGGACATTCCTCAGTTAAAACAAACCTTAAATCATCAATTACCAGTATTGTGTTCAGGTTTGATTTCTCAAAAGCGAGTAATTGTACTATTGAGTTTGTCATGCTGAGATATAAAGAAAATTCTATTAGTGATTTGACTTAATGCTGTTTAATCCAATCAGTTTTAGCAAATGTAATAATGTACCAAAAAAAAATTATTAATTTGCAACGATACTTTAGTGAGTTAGAGCAACTGCTACCGAGGGGCAGTCAATCACTCATTCACCAAACGAAGACATTCTTGACTTAAACACTGACTCTTAGTAATTCTTCGCAAGTGTGACCCACCAATTTCAGGCCTCATAGATCGGTCCCAACAATGCTATTGAATGAAAAAGCCAAAGTTGGGAATGGCCCTAAGAAATAGTATCCATTTCTGGAGTTTGCGTTGTTTTGACTCCCATGTTACGACCCTCAGAATGGGTAGTTGCTCTAGGGCAACATGCAGGCGGAACATGAGAATCTCACGGTGCAACCTAGTGGTGGAGACCATAGGACGTGTTGATATACTTCCTTCTTCCACTTACTATAAGTACTTTCTCTATTCACCTTGTTATTGACTCATGCAAATACCTTCCGAATGGAGGACGCTCCCAGGGCGACACGAGGCCGAGCATGAATCTCACGGTGTGAATTTTTCAGAGAGCGTGAAAAGGAAAACGATGTATCTCATATACTTTTTTCCTCCCACTAAGTATTTTAAACGGTTGGGTATACTCATTACTTAGGTATATTTCGGCTAATTAAATATAACCTAAGTCTAGGTAATTTTTCCAGAACTTACATCACTCAAGCATGCTCATAAAACTGGGCTAACTAAGCTCAAGTATTGGTCCGATCTCCCACTAAGTAGTAGGTGTTCCGTAAACCGTCAACTTAAGTACCTCCAGCCTTAGTCAAGATCGTGCCAGGTGAGCTTTCTTGTAAGCAAAATTTTACAAGACATCGACCTATTTTAACTATTAAAATTGATTGTGCTTGGTTCTTAACTTTAAGCGAGCATGCACTTATTTTCATTATAGATTTTAACGTCTATCTCGTTTTATGACGTTGAAAATTTAAGCGAGCATGCACTTATTTTCATTATAGATTTTAACGTCTATCTCGTTTTATGACGTTGAAAATATAAGCGAGCATGCACTTATTTTCATTATAGATTTTAACGTCTATCTCGTTTTATGACGTTGAAAATAACCTATAACATGCATCTAACATGCTTTATATAACAATTATATAATCATCACATACTCTTGACTTTTCTCCCACTTGCCCTAGATTACATAACTCGTAGTCCTAGACTAACTAGGTGCCCTTCAAACACTTTAGCCGTGAGAGGCTTTGTAAATGGATCAGCAATGTTGTGCTCCGAAACTATCTGTGTGACGATCACATCTCCTCGTTGCACAATCTCCCTTATGAGATGATATTTGCGCTCAATATGTTTTCCTCGCTTATGGCTTCTTGGTTCTTTCGAATTTGCAACTGCTCCACTGTTATCACAATAAAGAGTGACGGGAAGATGCATATTTGGAACGACTTCCAAATCAGTTAAGAACTTTCTAAGCCATACAGATTCTTTCGCTGCTTAACAAGCAGCAACATACTCAACCTCCATGGTGGAATCAGAAATGCATCCTTGCTTTATGCTTCGCCATATTATTGCTCCTTCGTTCAAAGTGAAGACAGATCCTGATGTCGATTTCCTCGAATCTACATCGGTCTGAAAATCTGAGTCA
>NW_019272062.1:0-79205 GCF_002738345.1 Cucurbita maxima
GCATTGCATTCATGAGAGTCATAAAAAGTTGAAAAGAAAAGATTGAACAGGGGAAAAAATAAAAGAGGTTTACTCACATGCGACAGACAACAATCGACCAGAAATTAAATGAAAAACCACATCCAATGACTGACAAAGTCCAAATAGATAATCCAACACCTATGAGTCGAAATGGATTTATCCTGCAAAATTTAAATTATATTACAAGTCGAACAAATTATACTTAATCATAATCGACAATATGCTCAACAATTATTTAGATTACCTCTTCGACAATGACGCGAATATTGGACAAGCTAGAAGAAGTCCAACCATAAATGCCGAAGATAAAATTCCGTCCTCAAAATTGGTTAACTTAAATTGTCCCCTAATCATAATAATCCATTAAAAACATCTTTAAAAAGATCAACAAATGACAATAAAATATTATCAAATGCACTTCAAATAAATCTTACTCGATCCCGGAACCAGATGTGCACGTGCCATCGGCACCACATGTTTTTGGGATTCCATTCACACCATTCCTTGAAATAACTCCTCTATCCATGTAATTAATTAAATGGATGACACAAAACAGAACAAGTAGTCTATAAAATAAATAAACAGAGATTTAAAGTTAAAAAAAATATAAATGAGTTGAAATCTAAAGAGATTAATCAAACATAGATAACGAAGGATGGAAATTTCAAATATTGCTATCATATTTAAAAACCAAAATACGAGAAAAGTAAGAATAGTACCGCAATGGCGTGAACCAAGATTGGTTGGAACTAACATCGGAGGAAGCAGAAGTAGCCATTAGTTTAAAACACAAAAAAAAAAGTTTGATATCTGAAGACTGTAAAGGGTTTGTGAGTTCAGAAGAGTGCTAAAAGAACTAACGACAGTGTACGATTTGAAGATGAGAGAGCGGAGGAATTACAAGAATAAATAGGGGAAAGTATGATTGATTTCGGCCCGTTCTAAATATTTGATTCATATTTTATTTTTGTAATTTTAAATCTTTGATTCATATTTTATATCTCATAATTTTGATTATGTAATTTCAACCGTTTATATTTTTATTTCGATCCATTTTAAATCTTGATTTTATATTTTGTAATTTTGTAATAAGAATATTTATTAATTTTTTATTTATATTTTATGTTTTGTAATTTTAAATGAGTTGTAAATTTTTTATTCATATTTTAGATTTTGATTTTAACTCTTTTTTTATTTTTTTTATGCATATTTTATTTATGTTTAGATTTTGATTTTAATTTTTCTAATTTTGAAACTTTTGAATTTGATTCATATTTTATCTTTTCTAATTTTTGAGCTTCTAAATTTTTTATTCATATTTTATTTTTTCTAATTTTAAAATTTGTTTATTTTTTATTTGTAATTTGAATGAAAATATTAAAAAAATATATATGGTAAATTTAAATATATTTATGAACTAGTAAAAAAGGAAGTATTAACTTAGTTGGTAGGGGTCAAAGTTGAAATTAGAGCTTTCATATGAATTGAAGCTAAATTTTTTTTGAAATGTCAAAAATGAAAATCAAACATCATTTGTTTCGAGTAGGTTGTTCTTGATTTTAACAATCAAATTGGTCTCTTTTTGTTTCGTGTGAGATAGTGGTGTACATTCAACCCGACAACCTGAACCGACCTAACTAAAATTATTGATCTCCTCTTGTTTCGTGTGAGATAGGGGTGTACATTCAACCCGAAAATCTAAACCAACCTAACTAAACTTATAAGAGTTGGGTTGAGTTTGTATTTGATTCGAAAATTTAAACCAACCTAACTAAAATTATAAGAGGTTGAGTTTGTATTTAATTCGGTTAATTTTCTTAAAAAAAAGAATTAGTTCGGTTTTGGTTTTAAATAATATAAATTTAGTTCATGCATTTTTTTTTAATTACAAATTTAATCATTTTTAATTTTTCTAAACCCCATCCATTTTCCACAAAATTTAAGAATTAGGTTACTTTAATATTACATCTAATAATATTTTTAAATTACATTTTTTCTACTCTCCGAATTTATTGATAAAAAAATTAAATTAAAAAATTAGAATTTCTTCAAATATAAAATTTAATTGAATATAAACCAATTAATTTTTTTAAAATTTAACTCAAAAATTAAATAAATGAAATAGGAGAGAGAAGATAAGACTATTGTTTATTTATTTATTTTCTTATTTTTTTATTGGGGAGAGAAATTTATTATTTTTATTTATGCTTATTTATTTAATTATTATTTTACTAGGCTTATATGATTAATCGGAAAAAAATAGGTTTTATTAACAAGCCATCAATTTAATTTAAAATAGATTTTGCTCACTTAAATTATTTATTTATTTATCATATAATAATAATGGTTCTAATAATTGAAATTTATGAATTTTATTGAAAATTTTAAATTTAAGAAATATCTATATCGATCAAATAAATTTAGAATACAATATTATTTTTATATTCTCTCAAAAATACTTATCATCAAAAAATTAGTATGTAAATGAATTAAATTATAAAAAGAACGGTCAAAACCTGATGCTTTTCCACTCTTTGTAATTGTTTAGAATGGTGCAAAATTGTCTATTTACAACCCATTATATTGGCAATGACCCCTCTATCCATGTAATTGATCCAACATAGCGGCGTTAGATACTCTCGTAACATTAGATAATAATCAATAAAATCAATCTATTGTATTCGAGAATCAAATGTGCATCTATTATCACCACAACAAGTTTTCTAAATCTCGTTCACGCCATTACCCACGTTCTAATATAATAATTGATGAAATGAATGACCTATTTTTATTAATTTTTAATTTACAAAGTGTTCCTCCTAATTTGTTTTAATTAGATTCAAATTATGATATTTAATTTACAAATGTTTCTCCTATTTTTTATATTTAATTTCTCCATATAATATTTAATTTCTATAATTTGTAATAAGAGAAAAAATCTAAATTGATTTGGATTAGGCTATTAAAAATTTATTTATTTATTTATTTTATTATTTTACCTGAATTTATATGAATGGTAGGCCAATTTTATTTATTTTTTTATTATTTTACTTGTTTATATGATTAGAAGATTTAGCATATTTATTTATTATTTTAATTAAGTTTATATAATTTTATTTATTATTTTAATTGAATTTATATAATTCGAAAAAAGATTAAACTATTATAAATTTAGTTATTCCAACCAATAAATTTAATTTAAAATAGATTTTGTTAACTTAAATTATTTATTTATTTATTATCCTAATAATTGAAAGTTTATGAATTTTATTGAAAATTTTAAACCAGGAAAATATAAATATCAAATCTAAATCAAATAAATTTATAACAAAATAGTCAATTTAATCCTGAAAAAATAACCATAAATAAATAAAATAAAATAAAATCTAATGCTTTTCAACTCTATTCTCCTCATAATTGAAAAAATAAATATTTACAATAAAAATATTGCAATCATACTCTAAAAAATTAAGTAAAAGACTCTACACTAGTGAAGAACTTCGAATTGTTTGAGATAATTTTTTTGTTTTTAAGGAATGTCTTGCTTTCAATCCATTAATTGTGCCTTGTTGCACATCCTCTTCATTTATATCATCAAAAAACACTCTGAAAAGAAAAAATGTACCAATATAATAATCAATATTTATTCTTTTCTAATAAAAGACAGATACTCAAACATAGTGTCGATATCAACATGAACATGCATGAACATTACGATCTAATTATGACATGTTTTCAAAGATGAAAGAAAAATAACTCATGAATATTCATAAAAAAACAAGAATACTGCCCACTGGAGTATAGGTCAACTAATTAATGCATCTCTTGCCCCATATGTCGTTGAACTCAAAGAAAAAAACATATTAAACGGTAACGAAACACCCACTTAAAGAATCAACATTATTCTCATTTGATGTTTAATGATTGATACAGTCTCTAATGTCGCCTACTTTTAGAAATTACATGTTCGTGTTGTCATATTTGTATCATATGTCTATGTGTTCTAACATTTACCTATAAACCATATAATAGCAGCTGGGAAAAAAATGGTTGTGAGGATGAGAGTAGTCTTCCTCCAATTGTTAAGATGGTCCTACAAAATTGAGTAAACCATTGTTAAAACTTGATTGGTAAAACGTAACTTAAAACGTATCAAATAGAGCTTAACTTCTAAAGAACAAACCTCGAGAACTCCAACAAGAGGTGAAGATGGCACATCTCCAAAAATGTGAATTGCAACCATAGACATAGCCATGGAAAGCGGCCTTAGACTAGGCCTCACACAATGTAGTATATTATTGTGATGAATAAGAAAATGTTTTCAACTATATAGACGATATGCTAAAACATTACTAGTATATTATTGTGATGAATATGAAATGAACCTTATGAGCGGGTGCATTATCATAAATAAATGGCGCCGCAAGACTTATAAACGATGCCTCACCAACACCCACAATCCTACGAAGAAAAAGCATTGCATTCATGAGAGTCAAGTTGAAAAGAAAAGATTGAATAGGGGAAAAAATAAAAGAGGTTTACTCACATGCGACAGACAACAATCGACCAGAAATTAAATGAAAAACCACATCCAATTACTGACAAAGTCCAAATAGATAATCCAACACCTATGAGTCGAAATGGATTTATCCTGCAAAATTTAAATTATATTACAAGTCGAACAAATTATACTTAATCATAATCGACAATATGCTCAACAATTATTTAGATTACCTCTTCGACAATGACGCGAATATTGGACAAGCTAGAAGAAGTCCAACCATAAATGCAGAAGATAAAATTCCGTCCTCAAAATTGGTTAACTTAAATTGTCCCCTAATCATAATAATCCATTAAAAACATCTTACAAAAGATCAACAAATTGACAATAAAATATTATCAAATGCACTTCAAATAAATCTTACTGGATCCCGGAACCAGATGTGCACATGCCATCGGCACCACATGTTTTTGGGATTCCATTCACACCATTGCTTGAAATAACTCCTCTATCCATGTAATTAATTAAATGGATGACACAAAACAGAACAAGTAGTCTATAAAATAAATAAACAGAGATTTAAAGTTAAAAAAAATATAAATGAGTTGAAGTCTAAAGAGATTAATCAAACATAGATGACGAAGGATGCAAATTTCAAATATTGCTATCATATTTAAAAACCAAAATACGAGAAAAGTAAGAATAGTACCGCAATGGCGTGAACCAAGATTGGTTGGAACTAACATCGGAGGAAGCAGAAGTAGCCATTAGTTTAAAACACAAAAAAAAAAAAGTTTGATATCTAAAGACTATAAAGGGTTTGTGAGTTCAGAAGAGTGCAAAAACAGCTAACGACAGTGTACGATTTGATGATTAGAGATCGGAGGAATTAAAAGAATAAATAGGAGAAAGTATTATTGATTTCGGCCCGTTCTAAATCTTTGATTCATATTTTATTTTTGTACTTTTAAATCTAGTATTTTAAATGTTTTGATTCATATTTTATATTTTGATTATGTAATTTTAACGGTTTAGATTTTTATTTCGACCGATTTTAAATCTTTATTTTATATTTTGTAATTTTGGAATGAGAATATTTATAAACTTTTTATTTATATTTTATGTTTTGTAATTTTAAATGAGTTGTAAATTTTTTATTCATAGATTTTGATTTTAACTCGTTTTTTATTTTTTTATGGCATATTTTATTTAGGTTTAGATTTTGATTTTAATTTTTTTAATTTTGAAACGTAGATTCTCATATATATATATACCGAATTTGATTCATATTTTATCTTTTCTAATTCTGGTTGAGATTCTAAATTTTTTATTTGTTTATTTTTTATTTTTAATTTGAATGAAAATATTAAAAAAATATATATAGTAAATTTAAATATATTTACGAACTAGTAAAAAGAATATTAATTTAGTTGTTAGGGGTCCAAGTTGAAATTATATCTCTTATACCAATTTCATACCAGTGGAAACTAAATTTTTTTGAAATGTCAAAAATGAAAATCAAACATATATGTTGTTTCGAGTAGCTTGTGCTTGATTTTAACATTTAAATTGGTCTTTTTTTTGTTTCGTGTGAGATAGTGGTGTACATTCAACCCGACAACCTGAACCGACCTAACTAAAATTATTGATCTCTTAAATTATTAAAAATTTTGCTAACTTAAATTAATTTAAAACAAATTTTGCTAACTTAAATTATTTATTTATTTAACATATAATAGTACTTATTCTAGAATAATGGGAAGTTTATCAATTTTATTAAAAAATTTAAACAGAAGAAATACAAATATCAAATTAAATAAAATTAAATTATGACAAATTAAATTATTTATTTATTTTTCTAATAGTTGAAAGTTTTTTAATTTTATTGAAAATTTTAAATGAAGAATACCAATATCAAACTAAAAATAATTTATAACAAAATAGTCTCTTAATCATAAAAGAGTACCGTAAATAAATAAAATAAAAAAGACCCTAAACTTGTGTAGAACCTAAATTTGTTTGAGATAATTTTTTTGTTTTCGAGGGAGGTCTTACTCTCGATCCAGTAATTGTGCCTTGTTGCATATCTTCTTCATTTACATCATCAAAAAACACTCCTGTCGTTGAAAAGAAAAAAAAAAAAAACGTGTCAATATAATAATCAACATTTATCCTTTTTTAATAGAACACATATATACTCAAACATAGTATCGATATCAACATAGACATGCACGAACATTACGATTTAGTTGACATGTTTTAAAGGATGATAAAAAAGACAACTCATCGATATCCATAAAAAACGAAAGTAATGCCCACTGGAGCATAGGTCAACTAATTAACGCATCTCTTGCCGTCGTTGAACTCAAAAGAAAAAACAAATTAAACGGTAACGAAACACACTTAAAGAATCAACAGTATTCTCATTCGATGTTTAACAGTACCATCTCTAATGTGGCATACGTTTAGAAATTTCGTATTCGTGTTATCATATTCGTGTCATATGTCTATGTGTTCTAACGTTTACCTATAAACCATATAATTGCAGCCGGGAAAAAAATGGTGGTGAGAATGAGTGTAGTCTTCCTCCAATTGTTAAGATGGTCCTACAATGTTGAGTAAACCATTGTTAAAAATTTGATTATTAAAACTTTTAACTCAAAATCAAATAGAGCTTAACTTCTAAAGAACAAACCTCGAGAACTCCAACAAGAGGTGAAGATGGCACATCTCCAAAAATGTGAATTGCAACCGTAGACATAGCCATGGAAAGCGGCCTTAGACTAGGCCTCACACAATGTAGGCATACAAAGTTTACCGGACCCTGCGATGTAAAAGTAATTAGCTAAAGAATCGATACAAAAATATTAAATATAGACTAAAATATGAGTGGGTTTGATGGAGAGTACACCTTAGAGAGTTCCTCGACAAACTAATACGAAATTACTATCTAATAAACTTTCTTAATTTGACTCTTCATTGAAGTTTACAATTGGCTAGGTTTTTATATACTCCAAAAATCGATCTCCTTATAAATATCGGTGGTCATATCCTTACTAATGTCATGTCAATTAGGAGATACTTATAGCATAGAACATTTTTTATGTTTTTGAAGAATATACCTGTGTTGCAAACAGCAGCAACTCGCCAACTGAGAAAAAAACTAGGAAGGCATACATGTTTTTGAAGCAAAATGCACCAAAGCAAAACGCTGCTCCAATAAACGTTGTACTAGAAAGAAGCTACAATTGAAATTTAAGAATAATTACATTATTCAAATATATCACGACACTGTAAAAATTATTCAACAAATAAAATCTTTCGAATAACAAATAAAATTACCTTAAAAGCATTAGGAATAGTTGTGCCTAGGTAATCTAAAGCATAGCCTCCTGTTATTGTTCCAATAATTCCACAAACGACAGTGATGCCTCCAAAAATCATATCTGCATTTTTCTGTAAAAAAATGTTCCAATTCAATTATTCATTATTTTTAACCTTTCAAGTTTATATCTTAAGCATGGTTCGTCTTCAAAAAAAAAAAAAAAATTTATTGAGATAAATAGTTTACCATTTGATAAATGCTATAGCCTGCTTTGGGGCCCCAATATGAGTATGCACCGATCACAAACGTATATACTACAAAACCTGAACAAAATATAATTGAAAATATTTATATCCAAAATATAGATGTTATATGATCCTTACTTGAAAATTCAAAGTATGATAAATTAAATAAAAGACATACCTAAAACATTGACCACAAAAACCTTATCGACCAGAAGTGCTTTCAAATCTTTCAAGAATTGAGGTGAAGAACTGTCATAAGTTATGAAAAAAAAAAAAAAGATTAAATCATATTCTAGCAAAATACAAATGCAACGTTCTTATAATCTAATTTGAAAATGACATTGCTACAATGAGTTGCTTACTTGGAGGAACTCTCCACCCCGTTCTCTGGTAAATCCTTACGAGATGTTCCATCTTTAGTTTTCAAATCTAATTTCATATACAAACAAAAAAAAAAAAAAATTGTTATGACTTGTAAACATGAACATGCACAACATGCACAACATGCACAAGAAAAGCAAGAGACGGAAGCAGAAGATAAGTACCTTTAACTAATGAGGTAGCTGTATCGACAGGTAATGATGCGTTAACCGTCTCCCGAGGAGGAAAACCTACATCCACAAATAGTTTAGTTAGAGGTGGCACAAAAATTATTGTATGATATAAGTTCGATCCTTACCCTTGTATTGGAGAGGCTCGACAACAAAACCAAGAATTGCAAACGGAAACATTAATATTGCCTCGCCCCAAAATGCATAGCGCCAACCTAGACGTTCACCAACCTATCAATTAAAAGTTAAAGTTATTTAACTACACAAATATCTAATTAGGAGTATGATGTAAACTAGTTATCCAAATAAATAAGAACTTACAAATCCACCGTAAAGATAGCCAATTGCATAACCCGTAGGCATGCACATATACAATATTGCTATCCAACCGGTCCTCTGTAGCAAATAAGAAAATGTTTTCAACTATATAGACGATATGCTAAAACATTACTAGTGTATTATTGTGATGAATATGAAATGAACCTTATGAGCGGGTGCATTATCATAAATAAATGGCGCCGCAAGACTTATAAACGATGCCTCACCAACACCCACAATCCTACGAAGAAAAAGCATTGCATTCATGAGAGTCATAAAAAGTTGAAAAGAAAAGATTGAACAGGGGAAAAAATAAAAGAGGTTTACTCACATGCGACAGACAACAATCGACCAGAAATTAAATGAAAAACCACATCCAATTACTGACAAAGTCCAAATAGATAATCCAACACCTATGAGTCGAAATGGATTTATCCTGCAAAATTTAAATTATATTACAAGTCGAACAAATTATACTTAATCATAATCGACAATATGCTCAACAATTATTTAGATTACCTCTTCGACAATGACGCGAATATTGGACAAGCTAGAAGAAGTCCAACCATAAATGCCGAAGATAAAATTCCGTCCTCAAAATTGGTTAACTTAAATTGTCCCCTAATCATAATAATCCATTAAAAACATCTTTAAAAAGATCAACAAATGACAATAAAATATTATCAAATGCACTTCAAATAAATCTTACTCGATCCCGGAACCAGATGTGCACGTGCCATCGGCACCACATGTTTTTGGGATTCCATTCACACCATTGCTTGAAATAACTCCTCTATCCATGTAATTAATTAAATGGATGACACAAAACAGAACAAGTAGTCTATAAAATAAATAAACAGAGATTTAAAGTTAAAAAAAATATAAATGAGTTGAAATCTAAAGAGATTAATCAAACATAGATGACGAAGGATGGAAATTTCAAATATTGCTATCATATTTAAAAACCAAAATACGAGAAAAGTAAGAATAGTACCGCAATGGCGTGAACCAAGATTGGTTGGAACTAACATCGGAGGAAGCAGAAGTAGCCATTAGTTTAAAACACAAAAAAAAAAAAGTTTGATATCTGAAGACTGTAAAGGGTTTGTGAGTTCAGAAGAGTGCTAAAAGAACTAACGACAGTGTACGATTTGAAGATGAGAGAGCGGAGGAATTACAAGAATAAATAGGGGAAAGTATGATTGATTTCGGCCCGTTCTAAATATTTGATTCATATTTTATTTTTGTAATTTTAAATCTTTGATTCATATTTTATATCTCATAATTTTGATTATGTAATTTCAACCGTTTATATTTTTATTTCGACCCATTTTAAATCTTGATTTTATATTTTGTAATTTTGTAATAAGAATATTTATTAATTTTTTATTTATATTTTATGTTTTGTAATTTTAAATGAGTTGTAAATTTTTTATTCATATTTTAGATTTTGATTTTAACTCTTTTTTTATTTTTTTTATGCATATTTTATTTATGTTTAGATTTTGATTTTAATTTTTCTAATTTTGAAACTTTTGAATTTGATTCATATTTTATCTTTTCTAATTTTTGAGCTTCTAAATTTTTTATTCATATTTTATTTTTTCTAATTTTAAAATTTGTTTATTTTTTATTTGTAATTTGAATGAAAATATTAAAAAAATATATATGGTAAATTTAAATATATTTATGAACTAGTAAAAAAGGAAGTATTAACTTAGTTGGTAGGGGTCAAAGTTGAAATTAGAGCTTTCATATGAATTGAAGCTAAATTTTTTTTGAAATGTCAAAAATGAAAATCAAACATCATTTGTTTCGAGTAGGTTGTTCTTGATTTTAACAATCAAATTGGTCTCTTTTTGTTTCGTGTGAGATAGTGGTGTACATTCAACCCGACAACCTGAACCGACCTAACTAAAATTATTGATCTCCTCTTGTTTCGTGTGAGATAGGGGTGTACATTCAACCCGAAAATCTAAACCAACCTAACTAAACTTATAAGAGTTGGGTTGAGTTTGTATTTGATTCGAAAATTTAAACCAACCTAACTAAAATTATAAGAGGTTGAGTTTGTATTTAATTCGGTTAATTTTCTTAAAAAAAAGAATTAGTTCGGTTTTGGTTTTAAATAATATAAATTTAGTTCATGCATTTTTTTTTAATTACAAATTTAATCATTTTTAATTTTTCTAAACCCCATCCATTTTCCACAAAATTTAAGAATTAGGTTACTTTAATATTACATCTAATAATATTTTTAAATTACATTTTTTCTACTCTCCGAATTTATTGATAAAAAAATTAAATTAAAAAATTAGAATTTCTTCAAATATAAAATTTAATTGAATATAAACCAATTAATTTTTTTAAAATTTAACTCAAAAATTAAATAAATGAAATAGGAGAGAGAAGATAAGACTATTGTTTATTTATTTATTTTCTTATTTTTTTATTGGGGAGAGAAATTTATTATTTTTATTTATGCTTATTTATTTAATTATTATTTTACTAGGCTTATATGATTAATCGGAAAAAAATAGGTTTTATTAACAAGCCATCAATTTAATTTAAAATAGATTTTGCTCACTTAAATTATTTATTTATTTATCATATAATAATAATGGTTCTAATAATTGAAATTTATGAATTTTATTGAAAATTTTAAATTTAAGAAATATCTATATCGATCAAATAAATTTAGAATACAATATTATTTTTATATTCTCTCAAAAATACTTATCATCAAAAAATTAGTATGTAAATGAATTAAATTATAAAAAGAACGGTCAAAACCTGATGCTTTTCCACTCTTTGTAATTGTTTAGAATGGTGCAAAATTGTCTATTTACAACCCATTATATTGGCAATGACCCCTCTATCCATGTAATTGATCCAACATAGCGGCGTTAGATACTCTCGTAACATTAGATAATAATCAATAAAATCAATCTATTGTATTCGAGAATCAAATGTGCATCTATTATCACCACAACAAGTTTTCTAAATCTCGTTCACGCCATTACCCACGTTCTAATATAATAATTGATGAAATGAATGACCTATTTTTATTAATTTTTAATTTACAAAGTGTTCCTCCTAATTTGTTTTAATTAGATTCAAATTATGATATTTAATTTACAAATGTTTCTCCTATTTTTTATATTTAATTTCTCCATATAATATTTAATTTCTATAATTTGTAATAAGAGAAAAAATCTAAATTGATTTGGATTAGGCTATTAAAAATTTATTTATTTATTTATTTTATTATTTTACCTGAATTTATATGAATGGTAGGCCAATTTTATTTATTTTTTTATTATTTTACTTGTTTATATGATTAGAAGATTTAGCATATTTATTTATTATTTTAATTAAGTTTATATAATTTTATTTATTATTTTAATTGAATTTATATAATTCGAAAAAAGATTAAACTATTATAAATTTAGTTATTCCAACCAATAAATTTAATTTAAAATAGATTTTGTTAACTTAAATTATTTATTTATTTATTATCCTAATAATTGAAAGTTTATGAATTTTATTGAAAATTTTAAACCAGGGAAATATAAATATCAAATCTAAATCAAATAAATTTATAACAAAATAGTCAATTTAATCCTGAAAAAATAACCATAAATAAATAAAATAAAATAAAATCTAATGCTTTTCAACTCTATTCTCCTCATAATTGAAAAAATAAATATTTACAATAAAAATATTGCAATCATACTCTAAAAAATTAAGTAAAAGACTCTACACTAGTGAAGAACTTCGAATTGTTTGAGATAATTTTTTTGTTTTTAAGGAATGTCTTGCTTTCAATCCATTAATTGTGCCTTGTTGCACATCCTCTTCATTTATATCATCAAAAAACACTCTGAAAAGAAAAAATGTACCAATATAATAATCAATATTTATTCTTTTCTAATAAAAGACAGATACTCAAACATAGTGTCGATATCAACATGAACATGCATGAACATTACGATCTAATTATGACATGTTTTCAAAGATGAAAGAAAAATAACTCATGAATATTCATAAAAAAACAAGAATACTGCCCACTAGAGTATAGGTCAACTAATTAATGCATCTCTTGCCCCATATGTCGTTGAACTCAAAGAAAAAAACATATTAAACGGTAACGAAACACCCACTTAAAGAATCAACATTATTCTCATTTGATGTTTAATGATTGATACAGTCTCTAATGTCGCCTACTTTTAGAAATTACGTGTTCGTGTTGTCATATTTGTATCATATGTCTATGTGTTCTAACATTTACCTATAAACCATATAATAGCAGCTGGGAAAAAAATGGTTGTGAGGATGAGAGTAGTCTTCCTCCAATTGTTAAGATGGTCCTACAAAATTGAGTAAACCATTGTTAAAACTTGATTGGTAAAACGTAACTTAAAACGTATCAAATAGAGCTTAACTTCTAAAGAACAAACCTCGAGAACTCCAACATGAGGTGAAGATGGCACATCTCCAAAAATGTGAATTGCAATCGTAGACATAGCCATGGAAAGCGGCCTTAGACTAGGCCTCACACAATGTAGTATATTATTGTGATGAATAAGAAAATGCCATGGAAAGCGGCCTTAGACTAGGCCTCACACAATGTAGTATATTATTGTGATGAATAAGAAAATGTTTTCAACTATATAGACGATATGCTAAAACATTACTAATATATTATTGTGATGAATATGAAATGAACCTTATGAGCGGGTGCATTATCATAAATAAATGGCGCCGCAAGACTTATAAACGATGCCTCACCAACACCCACAATCCTACGAAGAAAAAGCATTGCATTCATGAGAGTCAAGTTGAAAAGAAAAGATTGAATAGGGGAAAAAATAAAAGAGGTTTACTCACATGCGACAGACAACAATCGACCAGAAATTAAATGAAAAACACATCCAATTACTGACAAAGTCCAAATAGATAATCCAACACCTATGAGTCGAAATGGATTTATCCTGCAAAATTTAAATTATATTACAAGTCGAACAAATTATACTTAATCATAATCGACAATATGCTCAAAAATTATTTAGATTACCTCTTCGACAATGACGCGAATATTGGACAAGCTAGAAGAAGTCCAACCATAAATGCAGAAGATAAAATTCCGTCCTCAAAATTGGTTAACTTAAATTGTCCCCTAATCATAATAATCCATTAAAAACATCTTACAAAAGATCAACAAATTGACAATAAAATATTATCAAATGCACTTCAAATAAATCTTACTGGATCCCGGAACCAGATGTGCACATGCCATCGGCACCACATGTTTTTGGGATTCCATTCACACCATTGCTTGAAATAACTCCTCTATCCATGTAATTAATTAAATGGATGACACAAAACAGAACAAGTAGTCTATAAAATAAATAAACAGAGATTTAAAGTTAAAAAAAATATAAATGAGTTGAAGTCTAAAGAGATTAATCAAACATAGATGACGAAGGATGCAAATTTCAAATATTGCTATCATATTTTAAAACCAAAATACGAGAAAAGTAAGAATAGTACCACAATGGCGTGAACCAAGATTGGTTGGAACTAACATCGGAGGAAGCAGAAGTAGCCATTAGTTTAAAACACAAAAAAAAAAAAGTTGATATCTAAAGACTATAAAGGGTTTGTGAGTTCAGAAGAGTGCAAAAACAGCTAACGACAGTGTACGATTTGATGATTAGAGATTGGAGGAATTAAAAGAATAAATAGGAGAAAGTATTATTGATTTCGGCCCGTTCTAAATCTTTGATTCATATTTTATTTTTGTACTTTTAAATCTAGTATTTTAAATGTTTTGATTCATATTTTATATTTTGATTATGTAATTTTAACGGTTTAGATTTTTATTTCGACCGATTTTAAATCTTTATTTTATATTTTGTAATTTTGGAATGAGAATATTTATAAACTTTTTATTTATATTTTATGTTTTGTAATTTTAAATGAGTTGTAAATTTTTTATTCATAGATTTTGATTTTAACTCGTTTTTTATTTTTTTTATGGCATATTTTATTTAGGTTTAGATTTTGATTTTAATTTTTTTAATTTTGAAACGTAGATTCTCATATATATATATATACCGAATTTGATTCATATTTTATCTTTTCTAATTCTGGTTGAGATTCTAAATTTTTTATTTGTTTATTTTTTATTTTTAATTTGAATGAAAATATTAAAAAAATATATATAGTAAATTTAAATATATTTACGAACTAGTAAAAAGAATATTAATTTAGTTGTTAGGGGTCCAAGTTGAAATTATATCTCTTATACCAATTTCATACCAGTGGAAACTAAATTTTTTTGAAATGTCAAAAATGAAAATCAAACATATATGTTGTTTCGAGTAGCTTGTGCTTGATTTTAACATTTAAATTGGTCTTTTTTTTGTTTCGTGTGAGATAGTGGTGTACATTCAACCCGACAACCTGAACCGACCTAACTAAAATTATTGATCTCTTAAATTATTAAAAATTTTGCTAAATTAAATTAATTTAAAACAAATTTTGCTAACTTAAATTATTTATTTATTTAACATATAATAGTACTTATTCTAGAATAATGGGAAGTTTATCAATTTTATTAAAAAATTTAAACAGAAGAAATACAAATATCAAATTAAATAAAATTAAATTATGACAAATTAAATTATTTATTTATTTTTCTAATAGTTGAAAGTTTTTTAATTTTATTGAAAATTTTAAATGAAGAATACCAATATCAAACTAAAAATAATTTATAACAAAATAGTCTCTTAATCATAAAAGAGTACCGTAAATAAATAAAATAAAAAAGACCCTAAACTTGTGTAGAACCTAAATTTGTTTGAGATAATTTTTTTGTTTTCGAGGGAGGTCTTACTCTCGATCCAGTAATTGTGCCTTGTTGCATATCTTCTTCATTTACATCATCAAAAAACACTCCTGTCGTTGAAAAGAAAAAAAAAAAAAACGTGTCAATATAATAATCAACATTTATCCTTTTTTAATAGAACACATATATACTCAAACATAGTATCGATATCAACATAGACATGCACGAACATTACGATTTAGTTGACATGTTTTAAAGGATGATAAAAAAGACAACTCATCGATATCCATAAAAAACGAAAGTAATGCCCACTGGAGCATAGGTCAACTAATTAACGCATCTCTTGCCGTCGTTGAACTCAAAAGAAAAAACAAATTAAACGGTAACGAAACACACTTAAAGAATCAACAGTATTCTCATTCGATGTTTAACAGTACCATCTCTAATGTGGCATACGTTTAGAAATTTCGTATTCGTGTTATCATATTCGTGTCATATGTCTATGTGTTCTAACGTTTACCTATAAACCATATAATTGCAGCCGGGAAAAAAATGGTGGTGAGAATGAGTGTAGTCTTCCTCCAATTGTTAAGATGGTCCTACAATGTTGAGTAAACCATTGTTAAAAATTTGATTATTAAAACTTTTAACTCAAAATCAAATAGAGCTTAACTTCTAAAGAACAAACCTCGAGAACTCCAACAAGAGGTGAAGATGGCACATCTCCAAAAATGTGAATTGCAACCGTAGACATAGCCATGGAAAGCGGCCTTAGACTAGGCCTCACACAATGTAGGCATACAAAGTTTACCGGACCCTGCGATGTAAAAGTAATTAGCTAAAGAATCGATACAAAAATATTAAATATAGACTAAAATATGAGTGGGTTTGATGGAGAGTACACCTTAGAGAGTTCCTCGACAAACTAATACGAAATTACTATCTAATAAACTTTCTTAATTTGACTCTTCATTGAAGTTTACAATTGGCTAGGTTTTTATATACTCCAAAAATCGATCTCCTTATAAATATCGGTGGTCATATCCTTACTAATGTCATGTCAATTAGGAGATACTTATAGCATAGAACATTTTTTATGTTTTTGAAGAATATACCTGTGTTGCAAACAGCAGCAACTCGCCAACTGAGAAAAAAACTAGGAAGGCATACATGTTTTTGAAGCAAAATGCACCAAAGCAAAACGCTGCTCCAATAAACGTTGTACTAGAAAGAAGCTACAATTGAAATTTAAGAATAATTACATTATTCAAATATATCACGACACTGTAAAAATTATTCAACAAATAAAATCTTTCGAATAACAAATAAAATTACCTTAAAAGCATTAGGAATAGTTGTGCCTAGGTAATCTAAAGCATAGCCTCCTGTTATTGTTCCAATAATTCCACAAACGACAGTGATGCCTCCAAAAATCATATCTGCATTTTTCTGTAAAAAAATGTTCCAATTCAATTATTCATTATTTTTAACCTTTCAAGTTTATATCTTAAGCATGGTTCGTCTTCAAAAAAAAAAAAAAAATTTATTGAGATAAATAGTTTACCATTTGATAAATGCTATAGCCTGCTTTGGGGCCCCAATATGAGTATGCACCGATCACAAACGTATATACTACAAAACCTGAACAAAATATAATTGAAAATATTTATATCCAAAATATAGATGTTATATGATCCTTACTTGAAAATTCAAAGTATGATAAATTAAATAAAAGACATACCTAAAACATTGACCACAAAAACCTTATCGACCAGAAGTGCTTTCAAATCTTTCAAGAATTGAGGTGAAGAACTGTCATAAGTTATGAAAAAAAAAAAAAAAAATTAAATCATATTCTAGCAAAATACAAATGCAACGTTCTTATAATCTAATTTGAAAATGACATTGCTACAATGAGTTGCTTACTTGGAGGAACTCTCCACCCCGTTCTCTGGTAAATCCTTACGAGATGTTCCATCTTTAGTTTTCAAATCTAATTTCATATACAAACAAAAAAAAAAAAAAATTGTTATGACTTGTAAACATGAACATGCACAACATGCACAACATGCACAAGAAAAGCAAGAGACGGAAGCAGAAGATAAGTACCTTTAACTAATGAGGTAGCTGTATCGACAGGTAATGATGCGTTAACCGTCTCCCGAGGAGGAAAACCTACATCCACAAATAGTTTAGTTAGAGGTGGCACAAAAATTATTGTATGATATAAGTTCGATCCTTACCCTTGTATTGGAGAGGCTCGACAACAAAACCAAGAATTGCAAACGGAAACATTAATATTGCCTCGCCCCAAAATGCATAGCGCCAACCTAGACGTTCACCAACCTATCAATTAAAAGTTAAAGTTATTTAACTACACAAATATCTAATTAGGAGTATGATGTAAACTAGTTATCCAAATAAATAAGAACTTACAAATCCACCGTAAAGATAGCCAATTGCATAACCCGTAGGCATGCACATATACAATATTGCTATCCAACCGGTCCTCTGTAGCAAATAAGAAAATGTTTTCAACTATATAGACGATATGCTAAAACATTACTAGTGTATTATTGTGATGAATATGAAATGAACCTTATGAGCGGGTGCATTATCATAAATAAATGGCGCCGCAAGACTTATAAACGATGCCTCACCAACACCCACAATCCTACGAAGAAAAAGCATTGCATTCATGAGAGTCATAAAAAGTTGAAAAGAAAAGATTGAACAGGGGAAAAAATAAAAGAGGTTTACTCACATGCGACAGACAACAATCGACCAGAAATTAAATGAAAAACTACATCCAATTACTGACAAAGTCCAAATAGATAATCCAACACCTATGAGTCGAAATGGATTTATCCTGCAAAATTTAAATTATATTACAAGTCGAACAAATTATACTTAATCATAATCGACAATATGCTCAACAATTATTTAGATTACCTCTTCGACAATGACGCGAATATTGGACAAGCTAGAAGAAGTCCAACCATAAATGCCGAAGATAAAATTCCGTCCTCAAAATTGGTTAACTTAAATTGTCCCCTAATCATAATAATCCATTAAAAACATCTTTAAAAAGATCAACAAATGACAATAAAATATTATCAAATGCACTTCAAATAAATCTTACTCGATCCCGGAACCAGATGTGCACGTGCCATCGGCACCACATGTTTTTGGGATTCCATTCACACCATTGCTTGAAATAACTCCTCTATCCATGTAATTAATTAAATGGATGACACAAAACAGAACAAGTAGTCTATAAAATAAATAAACAGAGATTTAAAGTTAAAAAAAATATAAATGAGTTGAAATCTAAAGAGATTAATCAAACATAGATGACGAAGGATGGAAATTTCAAATATTGCTATCATATTTAAAAACCAAAATACGAGAAAAGTAAGAATAGTACCGCAATGGCGTGAACCAAGATTGGTTGGAACTAACATCGGAGGAAGCAGAAGTAGCCATTAGTTTAAAACACAAAAAAAAAAAAGTTTGATATCTGAAGACTGTAAAGGGTTTGTGAGTTCAGAAGAGTGCTAAAAGAACTAACGACAGTGTACGATTTGAAGATGAGAGAGCAGAGGAATTACAAGAATAAATAGGGGAAAGTATGATTGATTTCGGCCCGTTCTAAATATTTGATTCATATTTTATTTTTGTAATTTTAAATCTTTGATTCATATTTTATATCTCATAATTTTGATTATGTAATTTCAACCGTTTATATTTTTATTTCGACCCATTTTAAATCTTGATTTTATATTTTGTAATTTTGTAATAAGAATATTTATTAATTTTTTATTTATATTTTATGTTTTGTAATTTTAAATGAGTTGTAAATTTTTTATTCATATTTTAGATTTTGATTTTAACTCTTTTTTTATTTTTTTTATGCATATTTTATTTATGTTTAGATTTTGATTTTAATTTTTCTAATTTTGAAACTTTTGAATTTGATTCATATTTTATCTTTTCTAATTTTTGAGCTTCTAAATTTTTTATTCATATTTTATTTTTTCTAATTTTAAAATTTGTTTATTTTTTATTTGTAATTTGAATGAAAATATTAAAAAAATATATATGGTAAATTTAAATATATTTATGAACTAGTAAAAAAGGAAGTATTAACTTAGTTGGTAGGGGTCAAAGTTGAAATTAGAGCTTTCATATGAATTGAAGCTAAATTTTTTTTGAAATGTCAAAAATGAAAATCAAACATCATTTGTTTCGAGTAGGTTGTTCTTGATTTTAACAATCAAATTGGTCTCTTTTTGTTTCGTGTGAGATAGTGGTGTACATTCAACCCGACAACCTGAACCGACCTAACTAAAATTATTGATCTCCTCTTGTTTCGTGTGAGATAGGGGTGTACATTCAACCCGAAAATCTAAACCAACCTAACTAAACTTATAAGAGTTGGGTTGAGTTTGTATTTGATTCGAAAATTTAAACCAACCTAACTAAAATTATAAGAGGTTGAGTTTGTATTTAATTCGGTTAATTTTCTTAAAAAAAAGAATTAGTTCGGTTTTGGTTTTAAATAATATAAATTTAGTTCATGCATTTTTTTTTAATTACAAATTTAATCATTTTTAATTTTTCTAAACCCCATCCATTTTCCACAAAATTTAAGAATTAGGTTACTTTAATATTACATCTAATAATATTTTTAAATTACATTTTTTCTACTCTCCGAATTTATTGATAAAAAAATTAAATTAAAAAATTAGAATTTCTTCAAATATAAAATTTAATTGAATATAAACCAATTAATTTTTTTAAAATTTAACTCAAAAATTAAATAAATGAAATAGGAGAGAGAAGATAAAGACTATTGTTTATTTATTTATTTTCTTATTTTTTTATTGGGGAGAGAAATTTATTATTTTTATTTATGCTTATTTATTTAATTATTATTTTACTAGGCTTATATGATTAATCGGAAAAAAATAGGTTTTATTAACAAGCCATCAATTTAATTTAAAATAGATTTTGCTCCATTAATTTAATTTAAAATAGATTTTGCTCACTTAAATTATTTATTTATTTATCCTATAATAATAATGGTTCTAATAATTGAAATTTATGAATTTTATTGAAAATTTTAAATTTAAGAAATATCTATATCGATCAAATAAATTTAGAATACAATATTATTTTTATATTCTCTCAAAAATACTTATCATCAAAAAATTAGTATGTAAATGAATTAAATTATAAAAAGAACGGTCAAAACCGGATGCTTTTCCACTCTTTGTAATTGTTTAGAATGGTGCAAAATTGTCTATTTACAACCCATTATATTGGCAATGACCCCTCTATCCATGTAATTGATCCAACATAGCGGCGTTAGATACTCTCGTAACATTAGATAATAATCAATAAAATCAATCTATTGTATTCGAGAATCAAATGTGCATCTATTATCACCACAACAAGTTTTCTAAATCTCGTTCACGCCATTACCCACGTTCTAATATAATAATTGATGAAATGAATGACCTATTTTTATTAATTTTTAATTTACAAAGTGTTCCTCCTAATTTGTTTTAATTAGATTCAAATTATGATATTTAATTTACAAATGTTTCTCCTATTTTTTATATTTAATTTCTCCATATAATATTTAATTTCTATAATTTGTAATAAGAGAAAAAATCTAAATTGATTTGGATTAGGCTATTAAAAATTTATTTATTTATTTATTTTATTATTTTACCTGAATTTATATGAATGGTAGGCCAATTTTATTTATTTTTTTATTATTTTACTTGTTTATATGATTAGAAGATTTAGCATATTTATTTATTATTTTAATTAAGTTTATATAATTTTATTTATTATTTTAATTGAATTTATATAATTCGAAAAAAGATTAAACTATTATAAATTTAGTTATTCCAACCAATAAATTTAATTTAAAATAGATTTTGTTAACTTAAATTATTTATTTATTTATTATCCTAATAATTGAAAGTTTATGAATTTTATTGAAAATTTTAAACCAGGGAAATATAAATATCAAATCTAAATCAAATAAATTTATAACAAAATAGTCAATTTAATCCTGAAAAAATAACCATAAATAAATAAAATAAAATAAAATCTAATGCTTTTCAACTCTATTCTCCTCATAATTGAAAAAATAAATATTTACAATAAAAATATTGCAATCATACTCTAAAAAATTAAGTAAAAGACTCTACACTAGTGAAGAACTTCGAATTGTTTGAGATAATTTTTTTGTTTTTAAGGAATGTCTTGCTTTCAATCCATTAATTGTGCCTTGTTGCACATCCTCTTCATTTATATCATCAAAAAACACTCTGAAAAGAAAAAATGTACCAATATAATAATCAATATTTATTCTTTTCTAATAAAAGACAGATACTCAAACATAGTGTCGATATCAACATGAACATGCATGAACATTACGATCTAATTATGACATGTTTTCAAAGATGAAAGAAAAATAACTCATGAATATTCATAAAAAAACAAGAATACTGCCCACTAGAGTATAGGTCAACTAATTAATGCATCTCTTGCCCCATATGTCGTTGAACTCAAAGAAAAAAACATATTAAACGGTAACGAAACACCCACTTAAAGAATCAACATTATTCTCATTTGATGTTTAATGATTGATACAGTCTCTAATGTCGCCTACTTTTAGAAATTACGTGTTCGTGTTGTCATATTTGTATCATATGTCTATGTGTTCTAACATTTACCTATAAACCATATAATAGCAGCTGGGAAAAAAATGGTTGTGAGGATGAGAGTAGTCTTCCTCCAATTGTTAAGATGGTCCTACAAAATTGAGTAAACCATTGTTAAAACTTGATTGGTAAAACGTAACTTAAAACGTATCAAATAGAGCTTAACTTCTAAAGAACAAACCTCGAGAACTCCAACAAGAGGTGAAGATGGCACATCTCCAAAAATGTGAATTGCAACCGTAGACATAGCCATGGAAAGCGGCCTTAGACTAGGCCTCACACAATGTAGTATATTATTGTGATGAATAAGAAAATGTTTTCAACTATATAGACGATATGCTAAAACATTACTAGTATATTATTGTGATGAATATGAAATGAACCTTATGAGCGGGTGCATTATCATAAATAAATGGCGCCGCAAGACTTATAAACGATGCCTCACCAACACCCACAATCCTACGAAGAAAAAGCATTGCATTCATGAGAGTCAAGTTGAAAAGAAAAGATTGAATAGGGGAAAAAATAAAAGAGGTTTACTCACATGCGACAGACAACAATCGACCAGAAATTAAATGAAAAACCACATCCAATTACTGACAAAGTCCAAATAGATAATCCAACACCTATGAGTCGAAATGGATTTATCCTGCAAAATTTAAATTATATTACAAGTCGAACAAATTATACTTAATCATAATCGACAATATGCTCAAAAATTATTTAGATTACCTCTTCGACAATGACGCGAATATTGGACAAGCTAGAAGAAGTCCAACCATAAATGCAGAAGATAAAATTCCGTCCTCAAAATTGGTTAACTTAAATTGTCCCCTAATCATAATAATCCATTAAAAACATCTTACAAAAGATCAACAAATTGACAATAAAATATTATCAAATGCACTTCAAATAAATCTTACTGGATCCCGGAACCAGATGTGCACATGCCATCGGCACCACATGTTTTTGGGATTCCATTCACACCATTGCTTGAAATAACTCCTCTATCCATGTAATTAATTAAATGGATGACACAAAACAGAACAAGTAGTCTATAAAATAAATAAACAGAGATTTAAAGTTAAAAAAAATATAAATGAGTTGAAGTCTAAAGAGATTAATCAAACATAGATGACGAAGGATGCAAATTTCAAATATTGCTATCATATTTAAAAACCAAAATACGAGAAAAGTAAGAATAGTACCGCAATGGCGTGAACCAAGATTGGTTGGAACTAACATCGGAGGAAGCAGAAGTAGCCATTAGTTTAAAACACAAAAAAAAAAAAGTTGATATCTAAAGACTATAAATGGTTTGTGAGTTCAGAAGAGTGCAAAAACAGCTAAGACAGTGTACAGAGATCGGAGGAATTAAAAGAATAAATAGGAGAAAGTATTATTGATTTCGACCCGTTCTAAATCTTTGATTCATATTTTATTTTTGTACTTTTAAATCTAGTATTTTAAATGTTTTGATTCATATTTTATATTTTGATTATGTAATTTTAACGGTTTAGATTTTTATTTCGACCGATTTTAAATCTTTATTTTATATTTTGTAATTTTGGAATGAGAATATTTATAAACTTTTTATTTATATTTTATGTTTTGTAATTTTAAATGAGTTGTAAATTTTTTATTCATAGATTTTGATTTTAACTCATTTTTTATTTTTTTTATGGCATATTTTATTTAGGTTTAGATTTTGATTTTAATTTTTTTAATTTTGAAACGTAGATTCTCATATATATATATATATACCGAATTTGATTCATATTTTATCTTTTCTAATTCTGGTTGAGATTCTAAATTTTTTATTTGTTTATTTTTTATTTTTAATTTGAATGAAAATATTAAAAAAATATATATAGTAAATTTAAATATATTTACGAACTAGTAAAAAGAATATTAATTTAGTTGTTAGGGGTCCAAGTTGAAATTATATCTCTTATACCAATTTCATACCAGTGGAAACTAAATTTTTTTGAAATGTCAAAAATGAAAATCAAACATATATGTTGTTTCGAGTAGCTTGTGCTTGATTTTAACATTTAAATTGTCAAAAATGAAAATCAAACATATATGTTGTTTCGAGTAGCTTGTGCTTGATTTTAACATTTAAATTGGTCAAAATGAAAATCAAACATATATGTTGTTTCGAGTAGCTTGTGCTTGATTTTAACATTTAAATTGGTCATTTTTTTGTTTCGTGTGAGATAGTGGTGTACATTCAACCCGACAACCTGAACCGACCTAACTAAAATTATTGATCTCTTAAATTATTAAAAATTTTGCTAACTTAAATTAATTTAAAACAAATTTTGCTAACTTAAATTATTTATTTATTTAACATATAATAGTACTTATTCTAGAATAATGGGAAGTTTATCAATTTTATTAAAAAATTTAAACAGAAGAAATACAAATATCAAATTAAATAAAATTAAATTATGACAAATTAAATTATTTATTTATTTTTCTAATAGTTGAAAGTTTTTTAATTTTATTGAAAATTTTAAATGAAGAATACCAATATCAAACTAAAAATAATTTATAACAAAATAGTCTCTTAATCATAAAAGAGTACCGTAAATAAATAAAATAAAAAAAGACCCTAAACTTGTGTAGAACCTAAATTTGTTTGAGATAATTTTTTTGTTTTCGAGGGAGGTCTTACTCTCGATCCAGTAATTGTGCCTTGTTGCATATCTTCTTCATTTACATCATCAAAAAACACTCCTGTCGTTGAAAAGAAAAAAAAAAAAAACGTGTCAATATAATAATCAACATTTATCCTTTTTTAATAGAACACATATATACTCAAACATAGTATCGATATCAACATAGACATGCACGAACATTACGATTTAGTTGACATGTTTTAAAGGATGATAAAAAAGACAACTCATCGATATCCATAAAAAACGAAAGTAATGCCCACTGGAGCATAGGTCAACTAATTAACGCATCTCTTGCCGTCGTTGAACTCAAAAGAAAAAACAAATTAAACGGTAACGAAACACACTTAAAGAATCAACAGTATTCTCATTCGATGTTTAACAGTACCATCTCTAATGTGGCATACGTTTAGAAATTTCGTATTCGTGTTATCATATTCGTGTCATATGTCTATGTGTTCTAACGTTTACCTATAAACCATATAATTGCAGCCGGGAAAAAAATGGTGGTGAGAATGAGTGTAGTCTTCCTCCAATTGTTAAGATGGTCCTACAATGTTGAGTAAACCATTGTTAAAAATTTGATTATTAAAACTTTTAACTCAAAATCAAATAGAGCTTAACTTCTAAAGAACAAACCTCGAGAACTCCAACAAGAGGTGAAGATGGCACATCTCCAAAAATGTGAATTGCAACCGTAGACATAGCCATGGAAAGCGGCCTTAGACTAGGCCTCACACAATGTAGGCATACAAAGTTTACCGGACCCTGCGATGTAAAAGTAATTAGCTAAAGAATCGATACAAAAATATTAAATATAGACTAAAATATGAGTGGGTTTGATGGAGAGTACACCTTAGAGAGTTCCTCGACAAACTAATACGAAATTACTATCTAATAAACTTTCTTAATTTGACTCTTCATTGAAGTTTACAATTGGCTAGGTTTTTATATACTCCAAAAATCGATCTCCTTATAAATATCGGTGGTCATATCCTTACTAATGTCATGTCAATTAGGAGATACTTATAGCATAGAACATTTTTTATGTTTTTGAAGAATATACCTGTGTTGCAAACAGCAGCAACTCGCCAACTGAGAAAAAAACTAGGAAGGCATACATGTTTTTGAAGCAAAATGCACCAAAGCAAAACGCTGCTCCAATAAACGTTGTACTAGAAAGAAGCTACAATTGAAATTTAAGAATAATTACATTATTCAAATATATCACGACACTGTAAAAATTATTCAACAAATAAAATCTTTCGAATAACAAATAAAATTACCTTAAAAGCATTAGGAATAGTTGTGCCTAGGTAATCTAAAGCATAGCCTCCTGTTATTGTTCCAATAATTCCACAAACGACAGTGATGCCTCCAAAAATCATATCTGCATTTTTCTGTAAAAAAATGTTCCAATTCAATTATTCATTATTTTTAACCTTTCAAGTTTATATCTTAAGCATGGTTCGTCTTCAAAAAAAAAAAAAAAATTTATTGAGATAAATAGTTTACCATTTGATAAATGCTATAGCCTGCTTTGGGGCCCCAATATGAGTATGCACCGATCACAAACGTATATACTACAAAACCTGAACAAAATATAATTGAAAATATTTATATCCAAAATATAGATGTTATATGATCCTTACTTGAAAATTCAAAGTATGATAAATTAAATAAAAGACATACCTAAAACATTGACCACAAAAACCTTATCGACCAGAAGTGCTTTCAAATCTTTCAAGAATTGAGGTGAAGAACTGTCATAAGTTATGAAAAAAAAAAAAAAAGATTAAATCATATTCTAGCAAAATACAAATGCAACGTTCTTATAATCTAATTTGAAAATGACATTGCTACAATGAGTTGCTTACTTGGAGAAACTCTCCACCCCGTTCTCTGGTAAATCCTTACGAGATGTTCCATCTTTAGTTTTCAAATCTAATTTCATATACAAACAAAAAAAAAAAAAAAAAATTGTTATGACTTGTAAACATGAACATGCACAACATGCACAAGAAAAGCAAGAGACGGAAGCAGAAGATAAGTACCTTTAACTAATGAGGTAGCTGTATCGACAGGTGATGATGCGTTAACCGTCTCCCGAGGAGGAAAACCTACATCCACAAATAGTTTAGTTAGAGGTGGCACAAAAATTATTGTATGATATAAGTTCGATCTTTACCCTTGTATTGGAGAGGCTCGACAACAAAACCAAGAATTGCAAACGGAAACATTAATATTGCCTCGCCCCAAAATGCATAGCGCCAACCTAGACGTTCACCAACCTATCAATTAAAAGTTAAAGTTATTTAACTACACAAATATCTAATTAGGAGTATGATGTAAACTAGTTATCCAAATAAATAAGAACTTACAAATCCACCGTAAAGATAGCCAATTGCATAACCCGTAGGCATGCACATATACAATATTGCTATCCAACCGGTCCTCTGTAGCAAATAAGAAAATGTTTTCAACTATATAGACGATATGCTAAAACATTACTAGTGTATTATTGTGATGAATATGAAATGAACCTTATGAGCGGGTGCATTATCATAAATAAATGGCGCCGCAAGACTTATAAACGATGCCTCACCAACACCCACAATCCTACGAAGAAAAAGCATTGCATTCATGAGAGTCATAAAAAGTTGAAAAGAAAAGATTGAACAGGGGAAAAAATAAAAGAGGTTTACTCACATGCGACAGACAACAATCGACCAGAAATTAAATGAAAAATCACATCCAATTACTGACAAAGTCCAAATAGATAATCCAACACCTATGAGTCGAAATGGATTTATCCTGCAAAATTTAAATTATATTACAAGTCGAACAAATTATACTTAATCATAATCCGACGCTCAACAATTATTTAGATTACCTCTTCGACAACGACGCGAATATTGGACAAGCTAGAAGAAGTCCAACCATAAATGCCGAAGATAAAATTCCGTCCTCAAAATTGGTTAACTTAAATTGTCCCCTAATCATAATAATCCATTAAAAACTTCTTTAAAAAGATCAACAAATGACAATGAAATATTATCAAATGCATTTCTAATAAATCTTACTGGATCCCGGAACCAGATGTGCATGTGTCATCGGCACCACATGTTTTTGGGATTCCATTCACACCATTGCTTGAAATAACTCCTCTATCCATGTAATTAATTAAATGGATGACACAAAACAAAACCAGTAGTCTACAAAATAAATAAACAGACATTTAAAGTCAAAAAAAATATAAATGAGTTGAAGTCTAAAGAGATTAATCAAACATAGATGACGAAGGATCGAAATTTCAAATATTGCTATCATATTTAAAAACCAAAATACGAGAAAAGTAAGAATAGTACCGCAATGGTGTGAACCAAGATTGGTTGGAACTAACATCGGAGGAAGCAGAAGTAGCCATTAGTTTAAAACACAAAAAAAAAGTTGATATCTAAAGACTATGAAGGGTTTGTGAGTTCAGAAGAGTGCAAAAAGAGCTAACGATAGTGTACGATTTGATGATTAGAGATCGGAGGAATTACAAGAATAAATAGGAGAAAGTATTATTGATTTCGGCCCGTTCTAAATCTTTGATTCATATTTTATTTTTGTAATTTTAAATCTAGTATTTTAAATGTTTTGATTCATATTTTATATTTCGATTATGTAATTTTAATCGTTTAGATTTTTATTTCGACCCATTTTAAATCTTTATTTTATATTTTGTAATTTTGGAATGAGAATATTTATAAACTTTTTATTTATATTTTATGTTTTGTAATTTTAAATGAGTTGTAAATTTTTTATTCATAGATTTTGATTTTAACTCGTTTTTTATTTTTTTTTATGTCATATTTTATTTAGGTTTAGATTTTGATTTTAATTTTTTTAATTTTGAAACTTAGGTTCTCAGATATATATATATATATATAGCGAATTTGATTCATATTTTATCTTTTCTAATTCTGGGTGAGATTCTAAATTTTTTATTTGTTTATTTTTTATTTTTAATTTGAATGAAAATATTAAAAAAATATATATGGTAAATTTAAATATATTTACGAACTAGTAAAAAAGGAATATTAATTTAGTTGTTAGGGGTCCAAGTTGAAATTATATCTTTCATACCAATTTCATATCAATGGAGACTAAATTTTTTTGAAATGTCAAAAATGAAAATCAAACATATATGTTGTTTCGAGTAGCTTGTGCTTGATTTTAACATTTAAATTGGTCTTTTTTTTGTTTCGTGTGAGATAGTGGTGTACATTCAACCCGACAACCTGAACCGACCTAACTAAAATTATTGATCTCTTTTTGTTTCGTGTGAGATAGGGGTGTACATTCAACCCGACAATCTAAACCAACCTAACTAAAATTATAAGAGTTGGGTTGAGTTTGTATTTGATTGGGTTAATTTTCTTAAACAAGAAAGAATTAGTTCGATTTTGGTTTTAAATAATATAAATTTAGTTCATGCATTTTTTAATTACAAATTTAATCCTTTTTTATTTTTCTAAACTCCATCTATTTTTCACAAAATTTAAGGATTAGGTTAGTTTAAATATTACACCTAATAATATTTTTAAATTACATCTTTTCTATTCTACAAATTTATTGATAAAAAAAATTAAATTAAAAAATTATAATTTCTTTAAGTATAAAATTTAATTGAATATAAAGCCATTAATTTTTTTTTAAAATTTAATTTTATTAAGGATTTATCCACACTCAAAAATTAAATAAATAAAATAGGAGAGAGAGAAGATAAGACAATTTATTGTTTATTTTTTTATTTTTTTTATAAGACTTTTTTTTGATTGAGAAGAGGAATTTATTATTTTTATTTAGGTTTATTTATTTAATTATTATTTATTTATCATATAATAATAATGGTTATAATAATTGAAATTTATGAATTTTATTGAAAATTTTAAATTTAAAAATATCCATATCAATAAAATAAATTTAGAATGAAATATTATTTTTATATTCTCTCAAAAATACTTATCATTAATTATGTAAATGAATTAAATTATAAAAACAACCTCAAAACCTAATGCTTTTCCTCTATTTGTTATGGGTTAGAAGGGTGCAAAATTGTCTATTTACAACTCATTATATTGAAAACAAACTAAGATTCTAAACTTTGGCCAATTTGTTTGTGATAATTTTTTGTTTTCAAATGAAGGTTTTGCACTCGATACTTTGTTGCAAATCCTCTTCCTCTACGTCGACAAAAAATACTCTTGGAAAAAAACGTGTCATAATAATGATTGACCTTTCTTCTTTTCTAATAAAGAATAGATACTCAAACATGGATTTGCATGAGCAAGCATTCGATCTAGTTATGACATGTTTATTCCTATTTTATGTTTTCTAATTTTAAAACTACTGTTCATTCCAATTAAAAAGAATAAGATGAGTAAATTTAAATATATTTATGAACGAATCAAAATAAACTTATAGCAGGTAGTAAATAAAGTATTAATTTAGTGGTTAGAAGTCAAAATTGAAATTATAGCTTTATACAAATTGAACTTAAAAGCATGAGCTTAATGCAACGCTAAAGTTCTTGAACGTATTAATGGGTTGGTTGGATTGAGTTAGTATTTTTAGTTGGATTGAGTTAATTTTCTTAAACCAAAAAAATTTAGTTCGATTTTAATTTTATATGATAACTCATAATTAACCCGAATTAATTACACTTTAAATAAAAGTGTAATGTTATCTATTTCCGTTTTGAATTAACTAATTTGAATTTAAGTTAATAATTTCTGTTATATTAAGCTAAAAAATAATTTGGAGGTAAACAAATAAATAAGTTCATCCATTTTTTTAAATTACAAATTTAATCATTTTCAATTTTTATACGTTTATTTCACACCAAATTAAAAAATGAGATTTACATTAATAATATTTTTAAATTACATTTTTGTTGCAATAATATTTTTAAATTACATTTTTGTTGCATTTTTTAATTGCATAATTTGTTAGATAAAAAAATTAAAAAATTAGAGTTTCATCAAATATAAAATTTAATTTTATATTGAATATAACCATGGATTTAAAATTTTAATTTTTGTAAGATTAATTCACCTCACTTAAAAATTTATTAAATTTATTAAATACTTTTTCATATTTTTTGAATTTCAAAATTAGTCTCTTAATTTTCAAAATTTGATTAATTCTTAATTTCCAAAAAAATTAAAAAAAAAATTATTTTTTGAATTACAAAATTAGTCTCTTCATTTTCAAAATTTGATTAATCTTTTAATTTCCAATTTCCTTTTAATTTCCAATTTCAAAATTTGATTAGTGTCTTAATTTTCAAAATTACAAATTTTTTCATTTTTGAAATAATTTTTTTTTTTTTTGAATTACAATGAATTACAAAATTTGTGCTCTCTTAATTTTTAATTTTCAAAATTACACATTTCTGATCTCATTTCTAATTTCTTAATTTTTAATAAATACAAAATCTAAAAATACTATTTTCTTAAACATTTATTCTAAAAAAACATCGAAGCATTTGGCACCAACGAACTAACGCCAAGTACCTAAAACTAACGACAAATAACCAAATAGCTCTCAAAACGAAGCACGATATGATATTGAAAACAAAAAGAATGTTTGAACAACATGATTCAGTTTTCTAAACCATCCGTGAGTGTCATCAAAGTGGCTGGCGGTTGTTGTCTGTATCAAGTTCACAGTACAGGACTCCCTTTCCATCTAGATCTTCATCTTGCTTCATTTGATCCACCTCTTTTCCGTTTAAGATCGGAGTATTATCTTCCCGGTTCAGCCTCGACAGTTCGTTCTCCGGGGACTCGATCGAGTCCTTGACGCGTATCTAATCAACGGAATCAGTAGCATTGTCTTTTTTTAGTGATTACAGACAAAGATAGCCTTACAAGTCTAACAGATCAATGCAGAAAATTTGGAATCATGCACATTAAGCCTGGAATTTAATCGAACATGTCCCAAAGGATTCTATCATTGTGCTCACTAAGTTCTTGGAAAATGAAGCCATAACTCAAATATATTATCTACAAAGTTCGAAAAAAGAAACAGTGGGAAAGTTGAAATTATCTTATGAGAGCTCTATTGTTACCGCCTAAGCCCACTGCTAATGAATATTGTCCATTTTGGCCCATTATGGATCGCTGTCAGCCTCACGATTTTAGAATGTGTCTGTTAGGGAGAGATTTCCACACCTTTATAAGGGGTGCTTCATTTCCCTCTCAAACCGATGTGAGATCTCACAATCCACCCCTCTTGGGGATCTAATGTTCTCATTGGCACACCGTCCGGCGTCTGGCTCTGATACCATTTGTAAGAGTCCAAGCCCACCACTAATAGATATTGTCTATTTTGACCCGTTACGTATCACCGTCAGCCTCACAGCCTCACAGTTTTAAAACGTGTCTGTTAGGGAGAGGTTTCCACATCCTTACAAGGGATGCTTCGTTCCCCTCTCCAACCAATATGGAATCTCATAATCTACCCCCCTAGGGGAGCCAACTCCTTGCTGGCACACAGCCCGGTGTCTGGCTTTAATACCATTTGTAACAATCCAAGCCTACCGCTAACTGATATTATCCGCTTTGGCCCATTACGTATCACCGTCAGCCTCACGATTTTAAAACGAGTCTGTTAGGGAGAGGTTTCCACACACCCTTGTAAGGGGTGCTTCGTTCCCCTCTCCAACCGATGCGAGATCTCACAATCCACCCCTCTTGTGGGTCCAACGTCCTCGCTAGCACACCACCCCGTGTCTAGTTCTAATATCATTTGTAACTGTCCAAGCCCATCACTAGCAAATATTGTCCGCTTTGGCCCATAAGTATCGCCGTCAGCCTCATGATTTTAAAACGAGTCTGTTAGGGAGAGGTTTCCACACCCTTATAAGGGGTGCTTCGTTCTCCTCTCCAACCGATGTGAGATCTCACATCTATTAAAAACATGTTAGACCATCGACTATTCACTATTGTAGGGCTATCTAAGCTTGAACCAAATAGGATGCAAAAACTAGCTAGTGTTCCTAGTCAAAACTCCATCAATTGTCAACTCTAATCTATACTTTTAATCGATGCATCTTATACGAAAATCCATCGGCATCAAGCACGTTTTTTCCTTTCCTTTCCTTTTTCTTGTTAACCAAAAACATGACTTTCATTTCATTCAAATATACAAACCTGCAGCGGTTTCATAATCTCCAACTCTTGCTCATTGGATTTGTCAAGTGCATCTTGAGCTTGTATTTCCATGGAGTTTAGAACCATCCGACTGAGAAAAGACACTTGATCGGACATGACGCCGAGCCCTTTCAAAAGCTTCGACCCGAGTTGTAAACTAGTCTGCACAAACAAATTGCAGAATTATATGTTGAAGGTATCCAGAAGTGTCTACAAGAACAATAACTAAGCTTCATGTCCTGATCACTCAACACCGATACCTCAGCGTCTTCCAAAATAGCATCCGTCGCACCTGCATTCTTTAAGTCTAATAGATGCACCACGTCTTTTGCTCGGGCGTAAATTGGGATCTGTGGTCATAGAAGCTTTGTTATGTTCAAAATCAGACCGAAAATAAAGAGAAAGCGTGTTCGTACAGCTGGGAAAGCAAGCCGAAGCTTTTGAACAGCCTCGATTGTCGCCTTCTTCTCTGTGAACATAACCATGACAGCTTTTGGAGAAGAGATTCCAGCTGATTGCAAAACTGCTGGTCGTGATCCATCTCCATAGAGAACAGGAAAACCGAGCTTTCTAGACGTCTGATGATGAAAAAAAACCATAGAAGTGTAAAAGAAGGAGCTATTTCATGAGAGAACACAATGCCATTGCACATATGGAAGTACAAGAATTTAAATCACTAGACCATTGTGAAAAAATGAAAATCTAACCGACCGACCTTCACGACGGAAAGATCAATGTCAAATGCAACATATGGCCATCCGGGAGTATTGCGATCTGCCCCGGATACCAAAGGTGTAGATAAGAAATTAGCCAGGACCTACGTAAAAAAGACGAGATTCAAAAGAAGAAAAAACTTTTGGTTGGTATCCTTGCTAGATAATGATTCTTAATATAAAACAAGAAAACATAAATACAGGCGGATACATACCTGACCCATTTGGCCAAATCCAACAATGACGACGGGTTCGGTAGCGTCAAAATTCACCGTATCTGCAGCTTTCTGTGAAAATTTCACGTTTCAAAATATGCCGACTATATTGGTACGGTAAAAGAATAACTGGTCTAGACCAGCATCCAAGTATTAATTTCTTTGTTTCCTTATTTATTTATAACCCATTAGAGAAATTATTTATGTAACAACTCAAGCCCACTGTTAGCGGATATTGTCCTCTTGAGATTTCCCCTTTGGACTTTCTCTTAAGATTCTTAAGACATGTCTACTAGGGAGAGGTTTCCACACCTTTATAAAGAATGTTTTGTTCTCCTCCCCAACCTATGTGGAATCTCACAATTCATCCCCCTTCGAGACCCAGCATCCTCGCTGACACTCGTTCCCTTCTCCAATCGATGCGGGACCCCCCAATCCATCCCTTTGGGGCCCAATACGCCTCATGTCACCCCCCTTCGGGACTCAACCTTCTAGATGTCACATCGTTCAGTGTCTGGTTTTGATAACATTTGTAACTGGCCCAAGCCCACCATTAGCAGATATTGTCCTCTTTGGGCTTTCACTTTTGGGCTTCCCCTCAAGGTTTTTAAAATGCGTTTTCCACACCTTTATAAAGGATGCTTCGTTCTCCTCTTCAACCGATGTGGGATCTCACCGTTCATCCCCTTCGAGACCCAGCGTTCTCGCTGACACTCGTTCCCTTCTCCAATCAATGTGGGACCCCCCAATCTACCCCCTTTGAGGCCCAGTGCGCTTCATGTCACCCCCCTTCGAGGCTCAGCCTTCTAGCTGGCACATCGCCCCGTGTCTGGTTTTGATAACATTTGTAATGGCCCAAGCCCACCATTAGCAGATATTGTCCTCTTTGGGCTTTCCCTTTTGGGCTTCCCCTCAAGGTTTTTAAAACACTGTCTGCTAGTGAGAGGTTTCCACACCTTCATAAAGGATGTTTCATTCTCCTCTTCAACCGATGTGGGATCTCACAATTCATCCCCCTTTGAGGCCCAGCGTCCTCGCTAACACTCATTCGCTTCTCCAATCGATGTGGGACCCCTCAATCCACCCCCTTTGGAGCCCAGCGTGCCTCGTGTCACCCCTCTTCACGGCTCAGCCTTCTAGCTAGCACATCGCCCAGTGTCTGGTTCTGATAACATTAGTAACGGTCCAAGCCCACCATTAGTAGATATTGTCCTCTTTGGGCTTTCCCTTTTGGGCTTCCCCTCAAGGTTTTTAAATCGCGTCTACTAGGAGAGGTTTCCACACCTTTATAAAGGATGCTTCTAAAGGTTGCTTCATTCTCCTCCCCAACTGATGTGGGATCTCACAAGTTACTTAAAAATATCGTTCCTGCTTGTCTTCGTAGTTGGAATCTCGTGTACTTACCACGTAAAGATACTAATATCTTCATAATACAATTTTATTGCTAGCAACAAATGCAAACTTAATGCAGGTCCAATCAAATGCAAATCAAACACCAAGTATCGAAAGGAAGCCTTAAAGTTAGAACATACATCCTCTGTCTTGTAGTTTTCACTGATGAATTCAGATGCTTTTCGTCCAGCTTCATTAAGCAAGGGAGTTAAAGCCATTGACAAGACAACAATAATGATGAGCAGCTTGTTTAACTCGAGTGGTAGCACTCCAAGCCTGCTACCATGAAGAGCAAATAATAAGCAAACATGAAGCAGGGATTCATGGTGGAGAATAAACAGGCACCATCTAGGTTAAGACTTGCCTGTTTGCCAGAGAAAACACTACAAATCCGAACTCGCCTCCTTGAGATAGAAGAAAGCCTATTCTTACGCTTTCTTGAGTAGTGAGGCCGACACGGGGACCTATTGCTGTTATTATAAGGGTCTTGATTGCTATTAAACCTGCCAAAAGTGCAAGAACATTTGGCCATTCTCGGAACAGGAGCTGCATAGAAATGATATCACTTATTAAACAAGATGCAGAGGAATCCTGAAGTCGTCATAGTACGTCTTATACAGGATGTCGGAACGGGGACCTATTGATGTTATGATTGAAGCAGGCTTGAAGTCGTCGTCATAACATGCATAACTACATGAACCAATAAAGTAATCTTAAACCCATACATGGAAAACAGATGATGTTGCACCTGGATATCGATCGAGGTCCCTGTGGTAACGAAGAATAACCCAAGGAGCAAGCCCCGGAATGGCCGAATATCTGCTTCAATCTGTGTCCGGAAGTTTGTTTCTGCTAATATTGCCCCAGCCAAAAATGCTCCCAGCTGTACTGTACATCAAGTCTAATTAAGAGTTTATAAATATGAAAAAGCTATTCACATTAGCTGTTCCCAAGCATGAAAAATGAAACAAACCGTATCACTAAAGCCCAATTTCTGAGTGATTAGCGAAGTGCCAGCAACAGTCAGCAGGCAAAGGGCCACAAAAGCCTCTGAGCTTCTTGCTTCCGCGACAACCTGAATTTTGAACGCTCTTGGTTAAGATCCTATAACAAACTCGGAGCGACCCTTACTAATACTGCCAAAATAAGCACAATGCAAACCTCAAAAACTCGCCTAAGAATCAACTTTCCTCCAAGGGACAGCAGACCTAGGCCACCTAAAGCCTTCAAACTTTCTTGTGCAAGCATCGGCCAGATACTTTCCGTGCCCAAATTCTAGGACGGAGACGTAATACACAAAGTCAAACTATTTGATAAACGTGATGGGGGGGAAAGAGTAAAGTGTACAAAAGCAATCACAGGGAACATTTTAGATGAGCAGCAGAAAGAACATATAATTCCCGGAAAATCGCTTTAATTATAGATGTATCTCTAAACAATGTTAAGCTTTCATGTACCTGGCTCTCGAGGACGGGAAGTATGACCAGGAGAGGGACAACAGCAATATCCTGCATCAAACAGTAAGCATTGAAGAAAAGTTAGTCATAATTCTGATAGAACTTTGAAGAAAGTATATAATATAAGAAAAGAGAACGAATTTGAAACAAGTCCTGAGAATAAATTTGAAGGGGACAAAACCTGAAGAAGAAGTATCCCTAGAGTTGCCGAGCCAAATCTTGTCGCGAGCTCTCCTTTCTCTGCAAGAAGCTATCAATGATAGGTAAGGTCAACTATCCTAAAGGCTTCCCATTAGCATATTCTAACATTGTAAAATGCAATAAACTATAAACATTGTTCTTCTGAATAAATTTAATGAAAATAGTAACAATAAGATATAGAATCTTGTCGTTGGATTGAAGTGAAAGAGGATTTGGATGATGAGATATTAAATCAATTTATACATGATTAACGATAACTACGGTGATATATTAGATATTATCTCTAGACAATAAGCTCATCCCTATGAACATTGGATTGGTTTACGTCTTCTTTTCGCCCTATTTCCCCGTGCCAATGCTACAACTGTTCCTGTTCTGTCTCTTAATGTAACAGCTCAAGCCCACCGCTAGTAGAAATTGTCCTCTTTAGACTTTCCCTTTCGGGCTTCCCCTCAAGGTTTTTAAAATGCATCTGCTAGGAAGAGGTTTCCACACCCTTATAAAGAATGTTTCGTTCTCCTCCCCAACCGATGTGGGATCTCACAATCCACCTCCCTTGGGGTCCTACGTCCTTGCTGGTACACCGCCTCGTATCCACCCCCTTCGGGGCTCAACCTCCTCGCTGGCACATCGCCCAGTGTCTCGCTCTGATTCCATTTGTATCAGCCCAAGCTCACTGTTAACAGATATTGTCCTATTTGGGCTTTCCCTTCGAGCTTCCCCTCAAGGTTTTCAAAACGGGTCTACTAGGGAAAGGTTTCTACACCCTTATAAAGAATGTTTCATTCTCCTCCCTAATCGACGTGGGATATTTTATTCACAGGACTCTCTGATCCAAAAATCAAGTACAGAAGGATTTAGGTTTGCAATCTTCAGGAGTTTATACTTGCCACTCCATTTAGTAGTCTTGTCCTGCATCTTTTCATGAAATTACACAAAATGGAGACCCTAATAAAACAAAAGGACTTTATCTCCATTACAGGCTCGGTAGAGTTAACACCATAGACACAACCCGACTGCAAGTATGTTCTATTGTTCTCAATATATATATATATATAAAAAATAAAAAAAAATAAAAAAAAAAAATACATACTTTATTCCTTCAAACTCATGTCTGAATTGGTGTACAGAAAATTAGACAGATTAACATGTTTGATCATGAGAGTACTTGATTAATGTACCTGTAAAACAAAAGCTGAAGAAGATAGAGAAAGAGCTGCACCAATCACAACAGCTTCATCAACGCTTCTGATGTTAACCTACAATTCAGATAATCATATCTCAAGTTAGTGAGTAAATGCAACATTGTCATCATAACATACAAGGTAGAAATGAAGACAAGACTTCCAAGCCAAGACTGCAGTCATAACACAAAAGAGCAGATTTTATTGTTTGAAGTTGTAAGATCCCACGTCGATTGGAGAGAGGAACAAAGCATTTGTGGAAACCTCTCCTTAACAGACGCGTTTTAAAACTTTGAGAGGAAGCCCAGAAGGGAAAGCCTAAAGAGGACAATATATGCTAGCGGTGGGTTTGGTCTGTTACAAATGGTATCAGAGTCAAACACCGGGTAGTGTGTCAGCGAGGACGTTGGGTCCCTTGTGAGATCCCCCCTCGGTTGAAGAGGGAAACGAAGCTTTCCTAATAAAGGTGTGGAAACCTCTCCCTAACATATGCATTTTAAAACCTTGAGGGAAGCCCAGAAGGGAGAGCCCAAAGAGGACAGTATCTGCTAGCGGTGGGTTTGGGCTGTTATAGAAGTTCTTACAAAATTGAGCAGCAAAACTACAAATGTTTATACACGTGGAGACGACTCTAGAGAAGGAAATGAAATTTTTTTAAGAGATTTTGCACAAAATATAATGAGAAAAAAGAAAAAAAAAAGAAAAAGATTTTTGTCAAAAAGATCTTTTATTTACAGATATTCCCTCCAATCTCAACTTATGAAGTCAAACAGCCAAAATAAATTGGGATTCAGAATTTCCATCAATGTAATGCATATTAAATATCGACCGAAACAGAGTGCTTACCAAGTCGGGTCTGGCGTGAAAAAGGAACACCAAAATTCTTGTACCAATAGCCCCATTAGGAGGAAGTTCAAATGCAGTGAAAGCAATAGTAGATAATATGACCTTCAAACGAAAAGGTAGGAGTGTGTGAGTTAATAAGTTAAAAGACTTGATACTACAAGCGACAATCGATATATTTGAATCAAGCATCGTTTTTTTTTTTTAGAACTATACCTGTGTCAAACCCATGCCAAAAGCAAACCGCGCAAGAGCCTTTAGACGTGCAAATGAAAGCTCCAAACCCATCTCAAACAGCTAAAAAGGAATAATGTTAGTACAATGTATAATTAAACAAACACACTCGCAAGCCATGCATGCCCATGCCCGAATACGACACGTAGTTAAAATCATAAATTGGGAGTGGAAGAAGCAATGCAATATGAAGCCAGATTAGGACGGTCGAACCTCTAATACTTCACATCACCTTTCTTCCACATTCAAGAATTTATTTCATTCACTTAATCTTAATGTATGTTCATTGTCATTCAATGATAAGATGACAACGTAGCATGGTACCGACAAACTTCGTAACTGAAGCAAGAGTTGACGTGGCTTACCAGGAAAAGTATTCCCCATTCGGACAAAACTTTAACATCTACAATATTTCTAATCACGCCAAGTTGATTAAGTACAATCCCAGCGAAGAAGAAACCGAGTATCTGAAAACAGCCAACATATGGTCAGATTTTGAATCAAACATGAAGAAAAATGTACATTAATTCATATTATTTATGTATTATAATGTAACTCCACCAAGCTTAAACACGATAATACACAGCTCATTTTGTGCTGAACGTCGTATTTACAGCTAGATTTCTTATTGTTATATTCACACATTCAATAAAGATAACTCGATTTCAAAAGATCTGAATAAAATACGAAAAGTAAGCGGAGAAGAAGAAAGAGAATATCACTCTTACAGGGCTAGCCTTAATTCTCCTAAATAGAGGAACAACTACGACAGTCACAGCTAGGAATGTCAATGTATCCAAGCCTAAATCATTGATGACATCTACAGCAGCTGCAACATCAAGCGCTGCACGCGTTCTTAATCTTTCCCTCCGTTTAGGCCTATGATTAAACCAACTGTATCCATTCGGTCCAACTACTTTGAACGTTACCGTAGCAGTACTGCTGTGGACTAAAGAATAACCATTCCTCCAGCAATTTATGGTACATGATGGAACGGCGACTTTCGAGTGTGGATAATGTAAGTTGAAGGAAGACCCACAAAGTTGATGAACAGTATGAGAGTAGGCCCTGAAAGAATTCTTCTGTTTAACTGCACTATAAATCTGCATAGTAATAAACAAGTGAAACAACTGAGAAACACAGAGGAGACTAAGTCCATATTCAACAATTCATTGTCCAAATCTCTTCACACGCTTTGAAATCAAAGATCACCAAGATGTTTCACTCAGCAGTTTCCCAGAAACTTATTATATTGTTTTATATTTCAAATCAATCATCTCATAAGAGAAACTAAGCATTGAAAATCATAAAGATATGCAATTTTCAAGCCAAATTACATAACCAATCATAAAACACATTAAGAGATGGCCTTGGGAAGTTCATCAGGCATCCATATACCCAGCCCCATCAAGATGCCTGAAAAACGTCATTTCATAGGATCAATTTAAAGGTCAAAACCCATATTTATGTTATCAACCAAGAGGTCAAAGTGTGAGATCCCACATCGGTTGGGGAGGAGAATGAAACACCCTTTTATAAGGGTGTGGAGATCTCTCCCTAGCAGATGCGTTTTAAAAACTTTGAGGGAAAGCCCAAAGAGAACAATATCTAGCTAGCGGTGAGCCTGAGCTGTTGCAAATGGTATTAGAACCAGACACCGGGCGATGTGTCAGCAAGAAGGCTGAGCCCCGAAGGGGGTGGACACGAGGCAGTATGCCAGCAAGGACGCTAAGCCTCAATGGGGTGAATTGTGAGATCTCACATCGGTTGGGGAGGAGAACGAAACACCCTTTATAAGGGTGTGGAAACTTCTCCCTAGCAGACGGGTTTTAAAAACTTTGAGGGAAAGTCCAAAGAGGACAATATCTGCTAGCGGTGAGCTTGGGCTGTTACAAATGGTATCAAAGCCAGACACCAGGCGATGTGCCAGCAAGGAGGCTGAGCTCCAAAGGGGGGTGGACATGAGGCGGTGTGCCCAGCAAGGACGCTGAGCCTCAATGGGATGAATTGTGAGATCCCACATCAGTTGGAGAGGAGAACGATTAAGGGTGTGGAAACCTCTCTCAAACAGACGCATCTTAAAAACCTTGAGGGAAAGCTCAAAGAGGATAATATCTGCTAGCGGTGGACTTGAGCTGTTACACAAAGGTTCACATCTCAAGCCTTTTATCGTTGAACTTCACAAAATTACCACATTATCATCATCCCTAACAAATTCCAATCTAATGAGTTTGTGATCATTTTTTGAGAATGGTTCTTTTAAGAAAATCAACTTTCAGAAGAACACGTATTTTTAGAATTGTTAAAATTACTCTTGATTACATAACCAAACACTTCAAAATATTTCAAAACAGGAAAGATTGTATCAAACCACCTTTGACACATTCAAAACTCAAACTCACAAGTCAAATAAATAGAATCATACAAAATCCAAGAACACACATCAATACAGTAAAGATTATGAAACATCATAGCATGAAAAGATGAATAACAAAATCTAGTAAAACAAGAAGCTACCTGGGAGTGGGAGCTCTGGCAGCAACTAATCGGCTCCAACATATTGCCTAAACTCGTAATTCCAACACACCCAATTTGAGAAACATTTGCTAGTTTAAAGACAAACCCAGAATTTCTAAACCCAAAATTAGAAGATTAGAACACAAATATTTAGATGAAAAACAAAACTAAAATGTGGCTCAATATCTGAGGCCAAGAAATGCCCACGATCCAAAGTGAATTATAAGTAGCGATTATAGAAATGCGCTTACATTGCCGGAATTTGTCATGCAGCGAGAGAAATTGGGAAGATAGAATGGGACTGGGAGTTGAAAATTGGAATAAGCGGACACGCCATAAAGGGTAGCAATGTTTTTACGTGTCAGTTTTTGCGGCATTGGCAATTCCTGCGATCGGGCATGTAATCCAGTACTCATCCGAAAGAGGACGCTTGAACTTGAGCGACGGAAAATCTCAGCCACCAATCTAATCACTGTGTAATCCAATTGTGGTTCAGAATGAACCCCAATATAAAATTAATAAAAATATTTTTAAAAAAATATACTTAAATTTTTAAAAAATTTAAACTTTAAAAAGTTTAATTAATAATAACCTTCCATTTTTTAAAAAAAAAGTTTTAAAATACATTTTTCGTTAATAGTATGATTAAAAAAAATACACATAAAAATTTTAAATAACATTAAAATCCTTTACATTTATAAAAATAAAAAGTCATATGGTCAATAAATAGACGAAAATCAGACATATTATGTTACTTTGAAAGTTCATGTGGATTTTTAGAACGTGGTACTAACGATAAATGTATTTTCAAAATTTTTTTTAAAACGTTTAAGGGTATTGGTTAAACTTTTGAAATCTCGTGAATATTTTTTAAAAACGGGTATTTTTTAAAACATTTTAAAAGTTTAAGGGTGTTTTTTAAAAAAAATATTAACAAGTTACCATCCAAAACTAAACGCAATTGTATTTTTTAATTTTTTTAAAAGTTCGAGGATATTATTGAAACTTTTGAAAGTTTAGTGGGGATATTAATCAAATGGTGTTTTTATAAATTTAGCCAAAAATAATATTGTTTCATGGCTAGTAGCCAAGCATATTATTTAGATTTGGTGATTAAGGTGCAATGTTCGTGTTAACTATCAAAATTGTTTCTGGTGTGTCCGTGCCAATTTTGCATTGCACATACCTTACTAATAACCAAGTCCTACTCCATTTCGTTCTTAAAAGAAATTCATATGCATGCTAAAAAAATTAGTTGATATTAAAAATTGTAGATGGGCAACTATCATATTTTTTAACACGTTGCTCTCATTAAGCCTTTTATTATTTTATGGAACTTGTATTGATCACGATCAACCCATAGTGGTTATCGTTGAATGAAGAAACTAGAGATCACAATTGGAATAAGAAGAAAATAGAAAAGCAATACTCCTGACATCATACTCCTGAAATTTTGACTTACCATACTTTCAAACAAAGTTAAAAAATTGAATATGCATCATACATCTCAATTGAAGGGTTGCAATAAATGAAACATGCCATCTCTACAAACCCGAGAGGGCTGAAAAAAACTAACAAATTCAAAATATACGCTCAAAAGCATATCGAGATCGAGATCGGGAATAGAGATGGAAGAAATTACTTACACGTCACTAAAATGTACATAGAATAGAGAAGCAAAACAAAACTTTTTTCCTTCCCTTTTCCTCGTTCGCCTTTTGAAGTCGTTAAGAGCTTATTGAGTTCAAGGTTATATAAATACAATCACAAGATTCAAAAGAAAAAACATACAGAGATTTGAAAAAAGAAATCATTGGGAAGGAGAAAACTTGAGTGAAATACTATTGACACAATGAAAGCATATCAAGATCGAGATCGAGAATAGAGAGGGAAGAAATTTACTTTCACGTCACAAAATGTACATAGAATGGAAGAAAAACAAGCTCTTTTCCTTCCCTTCTCCTTGTTCACCTTTTGAAGTCGTAAAGAGCTTATTGCGTTCAGGTTATATAAATACAATCACGAGATTCAAAAAAGAAAAAACCATAGAGATTTGAAACAAGAAATCATGGAGAAGGAGAAAACTTGAGTGAAATACTGTTGACACAATGGCGCTCGTTTGTGGGTGTTGGAAAGCCTTCTCCTTTAAATACGTGACCCAGATGACCACCGCAAGCAGCACATGTGATTTCAGTCCTCATCCCATCAGGGTCAGGCTGGTTATCACAAAAGTAATGTCACTATTTCAACTCTAGGATGTTGCTGGAGGATAACTTTGAGAGACAAAAATGGAACACTTGTACATAACATAACATCTACGAATTTTGAATTGTTGTTCGTTCTTGTTGTCAACAAAATGATGACTGATGTGCTAATGGGACATGTGTTCGGTTTTTTAAATATCTTTTTAATATTTGTGAATGTTCGGGTCAGATTGTGCATGAGTCTGACTTTATCATATTTGGTTGTTAAGGTAACTTGTAGGACACTAAACTCCAGGTAGGTGGCCACCATATTTGGTTGTTAAGGTAACTCGTACGATACTAAACTCGAGGTAGGTAGTCACCATATTTGGCTGTTAAGGTAACTCATAGGATACTCAACTCTAGGTATTCACCATATTTGGTTGTTAAGGTAACTAGTAGGATACTAAACTCTAGGTAAGTGGCCACTGTGGCTTGAACTCATTCTCTCTAGGCCCTTTATGATATTGGACATACATTAGTCGATGTGGTAAGACGAAATACACATGAAACAATCGAATGTTGGTCGTGTATGTTTCACATTCTATCTATTCTAGCTAGTTGTCTACTTCCTTTCATCATTTGTCTGTCACGTCATAGCAAATCAGACAACATTTGTCCAATAACACATGTTGTGTCATTAGTTTAGACTCGGGAGTGCATCTAGTTTATTCTTCCCATGCTTCCCTCCGGTCAAAAGGAGCCTCCTTTCAGTAAAGGAGCTCCTCTGCTAGAGAGATACATTGCAATATTGCAGAGAAAAATAACATGAGCTACTAAGAGATACTAGACTTAACTCCTACACACAAAGAATGATGGAGGTCAAACACTCACAGTGGATTTAATTGCTCCAGGAATACCGTCGAAGAATGCTGGCCAACCACAGCCGGAGTTGAATTTCGTGCTCGATTGATAAAGGGGTGCTCCACATCCCGCACAGTGATAAACTCCCTCGCCATAGAACTTGTCATATTCGCCAGTTCCTGGATACCTGTAAAACCTCAATATTAGATCTGTAAAAGGAACTTAATCTTGCAATAGAGATGGACTGAACAGAACACTGAAATTTTGTTACATTGCAATATAAAAGGGGAACTTACAATTGCCAAACACTTTGAGAGGCCGAGACTCTTAAAATACTTTGTAACGGCCAAGCCCACCATTAGCAGATATTGTCTACTTTGGCCCATTACGTATCATCGTCAGCCTCACAGTTTTAAAACGCGTTTACTAGAGAGAGGTTTCCACACCCTGATATGGAATGTTTCTTTCCCCTCTCCAACCGACGTGGGATCTCACAATCCACCTCTTTGGAGGCCCAGCGTCCTCGCTGGCACAACCGCCCGATTACTGCCTCTAATGCCATTTTAAAAACGGTGAGGGGAAACCCAAAAAGGACAATATCTCCTGACAGTAGGTTTGGGCTATTACATATCTATTCTAAAATTCCACCCAACTTTGCCTCTCTCATCCACTCTATTTCTGTTCACCCCATTTCTGTTCACCCCAGTTAACCAACTTCTTTAACCAATGTCTAACTTAATGACCTAATATTACTCCAAATAGTAACTCCAATAGGTTGGCCTAATGGATAATAAGGGTCATGAAGGTAATAAATGGTTCAAAAGTAATGGGTCAAGTCAAGATTGTAACCGTTCAAGCACACCGCTAGCAGATAGTGTCCTTTTTGGGCTTTCCTTCCAGGCTTCCCCTCAAGATTTTAAAACGCATCTATTAAGGAAATGTTTCCACACCCTTATAAAAATGTTTCGTTCTCCTCCCCAACCGATGTGGGTTCTCAGAATAATAGTCACCTATATAAGATTTAATATTTTGCGAGTTACTTGACAACCAAGTCAAATGTACTGAGTCAGGAAATTGTCCCGAACTTCAATGAGAAATTAAAATGAAAACCCCCTCAGAGAGAATATTTGAAGACTTCTTCCATTTCTTTCTTGCCAGGTTTCCTATAGCCATTCTATTATAAAGAACCTAGGCTAGATATATAACGAAGCATCAAGGATGATATTGATGATAGTATTACAAAAGACCAACTAGGTATTTATGCTGCATTGTAAGGGGGTTTGTGAATGGATGAAAAGTGCTTTTACCCAGTAAAAGTACTCTTCAAAATTCTAACCAAAACTGATTATGAAGATGATTTGAATACTTTTAGGAGAAATCCTGGATTATTAGTTCTTCTAAAACCATTTGCAGAGTTGTACTCAAAAGCACTTTTGTCAAAATGAATCACGAAGTCACCCTGAGTTTCCACACCATTTGTTACTAATTGAATCGGATTGACATAGAAAGTAAGAAATTTTGCAACTATGGAACTTATGGTTCGAAATGGACTGGATAACCAAGAATACAAATAATGCAAGAAAATATTACATTAATGTAATCAAAACAGAGGAAGCGAGCTAGGTTGCGCATAGACATAAAAACGGTGAGATCCCACATCGATTGGGGAGGAGAATTAAGCATTGTTTGTAAAGGTGGAAACCTCTCCCTAGCATACGCGTTTTAAAAATCTGGAGGGAAAGCTCGAAACGGAAAGTCCAAATAGGACAATATTTGCTCGCAGTGGACTTGGGCCATTACAAATGGTATAGGAGCTAGACATTGGGCTATGTGTTAGCGAGAAGGCTGAGCCCCAAAGAGGGTGGACATGAGGCAGTGTGCCAGCAAGGGCGCTAGGCCCTAAAGGTGGGTGGATTAGGGGGTCCTACATCGATTGGATAAGAAATGAGTGTCAGCGATAACGCTGGGCCCCGACGGGAGATGGACTGTGAGATCCCACTTTGGTTGGTGAGTAGAACAAGTCTCTCTCTAGCACACATTTTAAAAATCTCGAGGGAAAGTTCAACGTAGACAATATCAGCTGACATGGACTTAGGCCATTACAAAAAGCAGAGTGTGGTGTTGAATAATACAGTTTTCTGAACATAAAATAGCTATTGAGCAATTCAAAGAAAAATTATAAGATGATTTCCTTGAAAAATTCATAGAAGCTACAACTACCAATCAACAACTAAACGCAGAATCGGAGAATCAATTAACCTAAAAAAATAAATATATATTCAAGTGTAGAAATGGCAAGAACAGGTGCTTACTCAGTTCCTTTTTGCCGGAGAATTCGAAACTGCTCGGGCGAGAGGATGGCTCGCCACTCCTCCTCCGATTTCTGGACTGAATTAGGCGAAGACATAGCCAAAACACGGCCCCGACGGAAGCTACGAGGTCTCAAAGCAAAAGCACCACCAAATCGAGTAGCAGAAACGGCAAAAGAAGTACGATTCGCCGAGGAAGAAGATGATTCGAAATGGGTTAGGGAGAGCGATGAATGGTGAGAAGAGCGGAGAGGAAGACGGAGGATGGGAAGAGCGGCGACGGGCGTAGGGTTGCAGAGAAGAGCTCGGGAGGAGGAGAGAGGGGAAGCTCGGAGAATGGAAAAGCCCATGAGAGAGAGAGAGAGAGAGAGGGAAAGATTATTTTGCAGAGAAAGCGCCGATGAGGGTTTCCATTGCTTGGACTTCGAAAATGTGGATAATGGGATATGAAGGAGAAGTAGAAAATTTTTACCTGAAAATTTTACTGAGATAAATTGGTTAAACATATTTGTTAAGGAAAAAATTACCACATGTAATATTTTAATATTAAATCCAATGCTAAATTAATAAAAATATGTCTTAAAAAAAATACTCCAAAAATTTTAAAAATACTTTCAACTGAAGCCGCAATACTAAGAAGAGGCTCGAAGCTCAAGATCGATAGGGAGAGGGGATGAAGTGATCGGGTCTGCCTCCATTCGAATTACATAAGAGGTCTTTTGCTTTGTCCTTCGTTCCAAATTACTAATAGGGAGAGGGGCGAAGCTACAAAACATAAAGAGAGGGAGCAAAGCAATCAGATCCGCCTCCATTCGCATTACGTTAGAAGGTCTTTTAGTTTTATCAGAACTAGAGAGATACTGCAAGTTTTCCATCTCAGATTACAGATAGGGAGAGGGTCGAAGCTACGAGACCAAAAGGGAGAGGGGGCGAAACGATCATGTTCCATTCAAATTACGTTACGAGGTGTTTTGATTTTGCTAAATCTAGAGAGATACTACGAGTCCATCGTCCCAAATTCCATTATCGCAACCGTCTTGTTCACCACTACTACCAAAAAATTTCATGATTCGTTTAAAAAATATAAATAGTTTTGAATGAATAACATTAATAATTTATTTAAAAAATGTCCTTAAACTTTTAAACCACGTCATTAACACCACATTTATAAAGAATACAAAAAGTTCTTACCATATAGACATAAATTATCTATCGATACCTCATAAACTACACTCAAACGTTTTAATGTTACTTTTAAAAGTTTGAGTACGGTAGCAATGCAGTACTAATGATACTGTTATTTTTATACTATTTTTTTAAAAAAAAAATTAAAAGTATTTTTGAAGTTTTTAAAAAAATTAAAGATATTTAAAAAAAAAATTGAAGTTTAAATATATTATTGATACTTTCTATTGTCTAATATTTTGATAAAAGTTTTTATTTTTTTATTTTTAAAAGTATTTTTAAATACCAAAAAAATTGTTCCAAACCAATATTTAATTTCATTAAATGCCCATTTTCCATGAGTGACCGATGTTATCAAAGATCTAACCCAATATAATTAATTACTTCTATCCCAAAAAAAACCCAAAATAATTACAAATATTTAATACAAATAAATTGATTCTAATTAATTAATATAAATGGACTGTTGGGAGGAATTTTAAATAATTAATTATATTTATTGAAAAATAAAAACTTTAAATTATTTAGTTAATAAACTAATTTAATTGACATTCCCAAGTCAAGTTTGAATTTCTTACTCTATTTTAATAATAAATAAATATACTTTTTCAATAAAAAATGTTTTTGGGAGAAATAAAAAAAGTTTGTGTTTTTTTTTTTAAAAAAAACAAAAAATTTGAATAAATTCACGAAGATATATTTTTTTTTATTGGGTCAATCGACTGATATGAATTCTACTACTCGCTCATTGCATGTACAAGAAGAAGCAATTAGAAGCAATACAACGAAGATTTAAGTATCAAAAAGAAAATATTTTGGTGATAATAAATACGTGAATATTATTTATGTCCTGTCTTATTTTCTTCAATTTTATTTAATAGTTGGGAGTGATTATCTTTTTGGTCTGTTGTTTTCTTTTCCAACTTAGTTTGGAGTTAAACAGATTCATTGAATTAGTTTTGATCAAACTAATTCGAGAGCAAGTCATTTTGGTATCTAAGAGTGACTATAGATTCCAAATTCGATCTAAAAGTTATTCATTCTTCTAACTTGAATTCATTTGTTAAGTTAGTTTTACTCGTGAAACTTTGTAAGAATATTAGAAGGATCTCTAACTTTGCAAATTTAGCATGGTTGACGCTTATCACCGACCAACTCGAAAATAAGGTTACGACTCAATCCTAACATGTCATACTTTTAAGATTATTATGAACATCGAGAATATTTGACGTTTATAATCGAGATTAGTGATAAATTTTATTTATTAATGTAACACACAATAGATCAGTAGAATTTTTTTAAATAAATAAAAAAAAATAACCCGACCCTCTATCTTTCTACCTTTAGGTTGGGTGGAATTGAATTGGATTGTGAATTCAAGCGTGTGAAAACATGAATATTCTGTACGTGTGGATCTTTCTTAATTGAAGATCCATTTAAAAATTAGGGCACTTTTTTTTTTTATTTATTTGTCAACGATCGTAAATTAGGGCACAATTTCCTGCCCTCAGAGTTGAGCACGTTCCTTCCGACCATATAGCGGCCGCCATTGGACCCCTCAGCTCAACCAAAACGTGTCCCTTTCTTTGGTCAAACTTTCCGCACCAAATACCAAACCCCTTCTTTGAATCATTCTCCTCTCCATTACAGAATTAAAAAGAAGGTTGAGGCTTTGAATTTCTTGTGTCAAATCATTGATTCGTTTCGTCGAAGGGGTGTATATATATAAGGCGAATCCCATCCGCAGCCGGTGCGGTTTCGTATTGGGTTTTTGTTGTTTCTCTGCGATTTGATCTGGTGAGGGGTTTCTGGGATTAGGAGCCGCATTTTTGGTTTTCTTGTTTATGCCAATGGCGGCTGCGGTGGGGGGTTTGACGACGGGATTTGCCCGTCCGAGTGTTGAATCTATTGCTCCTTCGACGTCGTATGCTGCTCCAGTGCGTGTGTTTTTCAAGCCCTTGAAGGGTAGGAGAGTTGTGTTGCGGAGGGGAGGTTATTGGGGTCCTAGATGCGAGATCGATCCCAATTCCAATTCGGTTCGTAGCGATCAGATTGGTTCGAGTGCGCCTGGGCTTTCGGCTCTTGAATTGCTTAAGACGTCTTCAGTTGATAGTGAGTATCAAGAAGAATATTAGATTTCTTAAGATGATTTGTGTGTTTGAATGTTCATTCTCTTAAATCGTCCTATGCTGATGATACTCTAGAATTGATCGCATTTTCTTGCATTGAAATGAATAATAGTTTGATTGGAATATTTTGGTTTCTGGCCTGTTAGTTTCATGGGATTTTGCCAATCTAGATCATCTGGCAATCTCAGTTGTGTCAATATCGATAGCAACTCGTTGTCTTGTTGTACCATTTCTGAAAATAGAAGAAGATCATGGAAACACTTGCTCGAAATTCCTAGCTTTTGAGACTTTTATGTTTTAGATTATAAACTATGTTGTTCTTGTTCTTCCCAGTAATGGTTTGAATCTACAGTGGTAGCAATTTTGGTCTTGAAGCTCTGAAAGCTGTAGGATGGAGCTAATTGTTGTTCCCCCTTTTTTATTTGAACAGGATATACAAGAGAAAGGAGCAGTATTATGGTGATTGGGCTTAATGTTCACACTGCACCAGTTGAGTTGCGTGAGAAACTTGCCATTCCAGAAGCTCAATGGCCTCATGCCATTGGTGAACTCTGTGCTCTGAATCATATAGAAGAAGCTGCTGTTCTTAGTACTTGTAATCGGATTGAAATTTATGTTGTAGCATTGTCACAACATCGTGGGGTTAAAGAAGTGACAGAATGGATGTCCAAGGTTTGTATAATTTACTTTTATGCGCATTCTTTATGTCAAATGAGTTTATAGGTCAATGTTCTTAATATTCGTATTTTTCTCATCTGGCAGAGAAGTGGAATTTCTGTTTCAGAGCTTTGTAAGCATAGAGTTTTGTTATACAATAATGATGCAACTCAACATCTCTTTGAAGTTTCGGCGGGTCTCGACTCTCTTGTTCTTGGAGAAGGTCAAATTCTAGCTCAAGTGAAACATGTGGTAAAAACAGGGCAAGGAGTAGCTGGTTTTGACAGAAAAATTAGTGGATTGTTCAAGCATGCAATCAGTGTCGGTAAGCGGGTTAGAACCGAGACAAACATTTCCTCCGGGTCAGTTTCTGTCAGTTCAGCTGCTGTGGAGCTTGTACAGAAGAAACTTCCAGAATCTTCATATGCTACTGCAGAAGTGATGGTAGTTGGTGCTGGAAAAATGGGGAAACTTGTTATCAAACACTTGATAGCAAAAGGATGTAGGAAGATGGTGGTTGTGAACAGAACTCAGGACAGTGTTGATGCTCTAAACATGGAACTCAAAGATGTTGAGATAATCTACAAACCCCTTTCAGAGATGTTAGCATGTGCTGCAGAGGCGGATGTCATCTTCACCTGCACTGCTTCGAAAACGCCCTTATTCATGAAAGAACATGTAGCTAAGCTCCCCCTTGCACGCACAGATCTAGGAAGGCGTCTATTTCTTGATATATCAGTTCCAAGGAACGTCGAGCCATGTGTATCAGATCTTGAGACCGTATCCGTTTTCAATGTGGATGATCTCAAGGAAGTTGTGGCTGCTAACAAGGAGGATAGACTACAGAAAGTTCAGGAAGCTCAGTCAATAATTGCAGAAGAAATAAGAAAATTCGAAGCATGGAAGGATTCCCTTGAAACTGTTCCTACCATCAAGAAGTTTAGAGCTTATGTTGAGAGGATCAGGGCCTCTGAACTGGACAAATGTTTGTCCAAGATGGGTGAAGAAATCCCAACGAAAAAGAAAGTAGCCGTTAATGATCTTAGCTTGGGTATAGCTAACAAACTACTTCATGGTCCAATACAGCACTTGAGATGTGATAGCAATGATAGCAGAACGTTGGATGAGATACTTGAGAATATGCATGCTATTAACAGAATGTTTGATCTTGACACAGATTTGTCCGTCTTGGAAGAGAAAATTAGAGCAAAAGTTGAACGTGGCCAGAAGTAGGTTTGCATTTTTTAATGATGTTTTCTTTGATATTCTTACTGTTACAGCGTATTCATATCTTGTGAATGCTTGTAACTTCACTCTGTTCATGGTTTGGTTCCTCTTCATTTCATGGGGCAAATTGCCCGAGGATGCGGATAGCAAAATATGTAACAAAATGATAGATTATAGAGAAAAAATCAATTGATATGTTGATACTGGTGCCTTCTAATTATGGTCTAGATCATCTTATGAATGTCTTAATCTAAGAAACAAGTTTGCTGGATCATCAACAGTTTTAATGTTCTTGAAACATCCTTAGAAAGACCAAAACTTTGTAGAAGAAATTTCTGGATTGGATAACTAAATGGTGAACTATCTATATGTGCTTCTACTTTTACTGTTGTTTATGGATTACTTGCTGGATCAAACCCAAAAACGTCTCAATTTGAACGACCTTACCATGGGTGGTGGATCGAATTCACACTCAATTGCGTCATCGCATGGATGCCCCCACCTTTCTATCTCTTCCTTCTAACTTCTCAATCAAGTTACTGATGCTTATGGATTACTTGCTGGATCGAACCCAAAAACGTCAAACCTGAAAATGTCTCAATTTGAACGGCCTGACCATGGGTGATGGATCGAATTCACACTCAACTGTGTTATCACAGTTGCGATGGATGCCCCACCTTTCTATCTCTTCCTTCTAATATCTCAATAAAGGCGGGGATGGAATCTAAAATCCTCCCACAATCGGTTTGACAGTCTTTTCTTCACCTTCTCTTCTCGGCACGATCCATGCATTCAAGCTAGCAAATCAAATCATGGGTTCTCATCTCCAAACGTTTGGAGAGGCAAGTGAGTCGGTTGGGTAAGAATCATTTTATACGAGTACAATAAAGGAAGAAACTAGACGAAACGAGACGAAACAAAACTTTTCATTGTATTTTGTAGGAAAATCATCAGGATCAGATTACTTCTCTACAGTAAGTAGCACATACCTGTTCCATCAAAATGGCTCTACAAAACTGCCTTTGTTTTAGACTAGCTATGCATTGCATGCCTCTTTTCTCATCAATGTCTAAATGTTCTAAGAACCAGAGATATCATTTTGATGATCTTCACAGGAAATCTGCAAACATCTTGACTCAAAAATTTACGTAAACGTACCATCAATTATCCCATCTTCAAGTGATGACTGATGAGTTCGGCCAAAATATCGACCCATGTATCTGGAACTCCTGGTAAGCACCAATGCATACAGTCTTGTCCCCAAACTGCTACTGCATCTTTTCTTCCCAACCAAATGGCTGGATGGGCATCGGCTCTGAACTCGCTCATGTGAGTGAGATCAAGAACCTCGATATCCGTGTCACGAACTGCCTCGTTGATGAGACGATTTATTGTTCTTGCTTCTTTATTCACCCCATTTTTGCTTGGATCAAACCAAATGTCTAGCTGTTCAGGCATTATAACTCAATCACCTTGTGGAAGAGGAAAGTTAAAAGACAGGCTAAATTTGCTAACCTGAGATTCTTGAAGGGGTTCATTGAACAAGCAGCTGCCATTTTGATTCCATTCACCACCATAGAAATGTCTAGGGGATTGTAAACGCCAAAACTTAATTGTCTTGCTGTGAATTTCTTTTTGTATGTGGGAGACCATATGTTTAAGAACAAGTTTCAGTCCATCCAGCATTTCGAGAGCTGGAAGTAACGGTCGACCGGCTCGATAAAAAACTAGAGGCGTCTCTTTGGGAAATTTGTCATAACCCCACCTGATAAGAGTTGTACCACGTGAGATATAAAATTGGTAGTTAAAAGAGATGAAGGCGAGTTTTATCGTTTATATGGTGCTCACTTGAACTAGATTAGTATTCTAACGCGGTTTAAGTTTGCCAAGGATGAACTACCAAAGGAAGAACATTGTAACAGCTCAAGCCCACTTCTGGCAGATATTGTCCTCTTTGGACTTTCCTTTTCGGGCTTCTACGAGGGAGAAGTTTCTACACCCTTATAAGGAATGTTTCATTCTCTCCAACCAATGTGGGATCTCACAATCCACCCCCTTTGAAGGCCCACCATCCTTGCTAGCACACCACCCAATGTCTAGCTCTTATACCATTTGTAACAACTCAAGCCTACCCACTAACAGATATTATACACTTTAGTCTGTTACGTATCACCGTCAATCTCATGGTTTTCAACGCGTCTACTAGGGAGAGATTTCCACACCCTTATAAGGAATGTTTTGTTTCCCTCTTCAAAAAAATGTGAGATCTCACAATCCACCCCTTTATGGGCCAGCATCCTCGCTGGCACACCGTCCGGTGTCTAGCTCTAATACCATTTGTAATAATGCCCATCACTTACAGATATCGTTCGCTTTGGCCCGTTACGTATCGTCATCAGCCTCAAAAATTTTATAATGCGTCTACTAGGGAGAGGTTTCCACACCCTTATAAGAAATGTTTCATTCCCCTCTCCAACCAATATGGGATCTCACCTCACAGAACAACTGCATGCTCGATGGTAAGCTCTATTGATTAAATATTTTCATTTTATCCACTTTGAAGACCATGGGTTTCTACTTCATCCCAGTATAAACCAACCCCCGTAATTATTATCACCAAATTACAATTCTTTTGGTCTTTACGATCAGATCCGATAGGATTCCATAGATTCAGTCGATTGGGTTAGAATCGAGAAACTATATCATTAAGGCCCTCTATCACTATCTCTACATCCATCTACAACCCTCCCCGACAACCGTAACTTACTCGACCTTCCAACATAATCACTCACTCAGTAGACTACTTAGTATCTAACAGAAAAAACCAAAACATTGAGGACATTGGAAGAATTCTGTAGATTAACTGTCATATTACTTAAGAGGGAAAAAGAAATTACCAATGGCCAGTATTGAACACGAGAACGTCGTAGAAGTTCGTGATGTTCGCCCAATCATCTGCAGGAATATCGACATCCACACGGTACACTCCTTCTGATTGACTTTGGTCACCAGATGCAGAATGCTTTGGCTGCCACCTTTGTTCATTCAGTAACAAGAAGATAAGAAGAAATCTTACTATTCATAGGAAGGAGATAAAACAAACCAAACATAGTTGTCAGGTTTTGGTTCCACAGACAGACAATATTTATTTTGTTCAATGTTGAAACCTTTTTTGTCTTTCAACAAATGGTACATTACTATACCCACATCCGAGTTTCATAAGTAATCTGCTAAAGAAGACAGAACATGTCCTGAAACACGAACATGTTTTAGACAGCTCAAAAATAAACTTCACTGACTGAGTGGTAAATGTGACAAGATATTGAAGTTAAAGAGTATATCCCTGCCAGGTTTCCATGCAACAACTTTCTTTATCAGAGACACAAGAACTTGATCAATAGAAACAAACATGTTGTGCGAGTAATAATGAAGAGGATAAGATATCATATCCTCTTTAGTTAATGCATCCACAAAACCAACCAAACCAATTCCACCGCTATCCGATATTGTCTTCTTTGAGCTTCCCCTTTTGGGCTTCCTCTCAAGGTATCTAAAACGTGTTTGTTAGGGAGAGGTTTCCACACCCTTATAAAGAAATGTCTCGTTCTCACCCCAACCAATGTGGGACCCTTCAAAACCCAGCGTCCTCGCTGACACTTGTTCCCTTCTCCAATCGATATGGAACTCCCAATCCACCCCACTTCGGGACCCCAATGTCCTTGCTGGCAGACCGCCTTGTGTCCACCACCCTTCAGGGCTTAGCCTCCTCATTGGCATATCGCCTGGTGTCTGGCTCTGATACCAACTATAATGACCCAAGCTCATCGCTAGTAGATATTGTCCTTTTTGGGCTTTTCCTTTAGGCTTTCCCTCAAGGTATTTAAAACACGTCTGGAGAGGTTCCATACTCCTATAAAGAATGCTTTGTTCATCTCTCCAATCAATGTGGGATCTCACAATCCACCCCCTTCGAGGCCCACGTCCTCACTGGCACTCATTCCTTTCTCCAATCGATGTGAAACTCTCAATCCACCCCCTTCGGGACCCTTGCTGGCACACCGCCTCATGTCCACCCCCTTTCGAAACTCAACCTCCTCGTTGGCACATCGCCCAGTGGTCTGGCTCTGATACCAACTGTAACGGCCCAAACCCACCACTCGCAGATGTTGTCCTCTTTGGGTTTTCCCTTTCAGGCTTCCCTTCAAGGTTTTTAAAATGTGGGGAGAAGTTTCCACACCCTTATACCGAATACTTCGTTCTCCTCCCCCCAACCAACATGGATCTCACATTATACTCATGAAATTCTACTCGTTTAGCTAGCTTACACCACAAAAAACTCTAAAACATTTTAACTAACAATAGATACTAATCGTTTAGCAAGCAAGATTATGAAAAAAAAAAAAAAAAAAAAAAGCTACCAATCATACTTGTATTTGGCGAGCAACACAGCACGGTGATAAGCAACAGTGACATTGAAGTTCGGAAAATAAGCACCCTTCCAAGCTCCTTTCCTCTTCCACTTCTTTGCACCCAAATCAGCCACTCTAAGACTACACAAAAAGGAAGTCAAGAAATTCTCATTCAAAGAGTCACCAACAAACCCTATATTCCTGTTTCTCATCAGATCCAGAAATCTAAACGGATCAATCTGCGGCAAATCGCAGGTTTGGGGCACCCATTTCCACGAATTGATTGAACCCATATTGTCCCTCTGGTTCCTCAAGCAATTCCAGGCGTTTCTATGAAATGAGCAAGTCTCATCATAAATGGGTCTGCGATTAGGGTCTCGATTCCACTGACCCTTGAAGAGATCGCATGTGGGTGATGCAGAAATCTTTTTGGTTTGTGGAAATGGCGAAATGGGTGCGCGAAGAGACGCGGTTAAGGAGTAGAGAAGGAGGATCAAGAGGGGGAGAAGAATCAGCCATGGGAAGAGGGTTCGGATGAGCTTACGATGCATCGCAGAACATCGTTTATGGCGGAGAATTGTAGAAAGGAATTGCAACAGTGGTTGCTTCGGCGAGTTGTAAATTTTAGAAGCAGTAATGGGATAATTTCTCGGCTCCACTTCTACAAAGAGCTAGCATTGTTCGGTTTTTTTCTCATTTCCTTTTTGGTGCTATCAATTTTCACTAAATAATTTTCAATTTCATTACATTTAAGCTATTGAGTAATGTAATTTTAGAGAAAATGTGTAAAACTACTGATTTCAATATAAATTTGAGTATGATTAACGCATAAATTAACTCTTGAACAACATTTTCAAAACTAATCATTTTATAAACATTTAGCTCTAAAAACAACATTTCTGTTTTGCCATCTGAAATTTTGGTGGATGTGAGAAAAATATTGTTCAAATTACTTTAAATAAACTAAGTTACGAACATGAATACAAGATATTCTTACAAATTTATAGGTAGATAATTAAAATCTTAGATTTATTGGATTTTATTTGTGTATTTTAATTTTAACACTTTTTATTTACCTTTTAGGTAATAAAGTACGAATTTTAACTCTTGAAATGCATTATGGAAAGGCCGAAGGTTTTATTTTTTATTTTTTTATTTTTTTTTTGTAAAGTAGACTTGAAAATACAGTAAAAAAAATCATTTGTGTTTTTTGCCGTTTATGTAATTTAGATGAAATGTTTAGAATCATTCAAACTAAACTGATTTGAATCTCAAAACAAGCGTTAACTTCAAATATCTTATCAACAAGTAATCTTCTTGATCTTATTTGTTTTATGGACAATTCCTTATTCCTTATTGTTTTGAGATTCTTATACCGTGATTAATTTAAGGGTTATTTTCAAGGCTGGAAATAACATTTATGTTATTGCTATAGGATGAAGATTTTGAATATTAAAATGAAAGTTGCATATTAAAATGAAAATTTTAAGTCATGAACTTGTTCTTTTGCCTTTCGTATGTTTGGATCCGCATGCTAAAGTCATTCGAATCATCTTGATCAAGTTATCTTGTAGAGCAATTTGAATCGTGAGTTTGTCATTCAAATAGTCTTGATTAAATTATCTTGTAGAGCGATTCGAATCGTGAGTTTAAAAGTGTGTTTTCTTTACTCTTAATCTTGATCACCAAGATAACTCATTTCGATGATTAAGATCGAACTCCAACAGCTTCATAACAAATTCTTTGATATTTTAGATCAAATTGTTAGATCGAATTTTCATGGGTTTCAATCACATCATGATCTGAAAATTTAATAACTGTGATCTATGAATTTGCATGTTCACGAGGGTTCTTTGATCCAATTGACTAGAGTTGTCGTTTTCCGTTCTTTTCTATTGGAAACATATGAGAATATTTTTTTTAGCTCTCTCAATACTCTTTATCTGTATGAGTGAAACCAGCTCAAAATACCGAAAAGAACAAGGTTTTATTTCTTTTTTCCCATCGATCGATTATAGAGGTCAGAACCATTGAACTTAGCATCATTCCCTCCGTCTTAACCTTTTAGAACATCATAAAATGACATCGGCCTCTTTGGATTTCCACATAATTCCTGGGAAAATCAGGAGTTCGTCAGTTAACAAAACGAGGTAATAGAAACCGTTACTCTTAATCGTTCATCGTTCGGTAGCATTTCCGTTTCTTGTTTTATTTCTTAAGAAACAAGAAACACGAAAACGAGAAACAAGAGACGGGAACATTACAAAACTGGCCATAAAATATGTGTTCTATGCCAGTTTGAGTTTTCAGATCACAAGAATCAGTACCTCTATTGCAGAAGCCAAACGTAATATTGTAGCTTCACCCCATGGACGACCAATCAGTTGCAAGCCTATGGGGAGGCCTTGTTTATCATAACCAATCTGAAAGATGAACAAGTCGGAAAAGAGAACTAACATTGGCGAACGGAGGAAACGAAACTGAATTCATAGATTATCGAAAAGCGTTCGAGAATGGAAGCTACTCACTGGGACAGATATGGCAGGGAGTCCGATAAGATTGGCCGCGATGATGAACCGCATGAGGTAACCTAACATTATTCGAGCCATGAAATTTGATAGGAGCGAAAGTATATATAGATATAGATATATGCATACATATAGCTGCATCCTGCAGGTAAGTAATGCTATTTCTCGAGATTTATTCTCAACTCATTAGAGGTTGTAACGACCCAAGCCCACCTCTAGCAGATATTGTCCTCTTTGGGATTTCTATTTCGTGCTTACCCTAAATGTTTTTAAAACGTGTCTACTAGGGAGAAGTTTCCACACCCTTATGAAGAATGTTTCATTCTCCTCCCCCAACCGATGTGGGATCTCACAATACACCGGACAATGTGCCAGCGAGAAGTCTGAACCCCAAAGGGGTGGTTACGAGGCAGTGTGCCAATAAGAACGCTGGGTCCTAAAGGGTGGAGTGGATTGGGGGGTCCCACATCGTTTGGAGAAGGGAACGAGTGCCAGCGTCCACCCTAAAGGGTGGTAGATTGTAAGATCCTACATCGGTCAAGGAGGAGAACGAAACATTCTTTATAAGAGTGTGGAAACCTCTCCCTAGCAGATAGTTTTAAAAACTTTGAGGAGAGCACAAAAGAGAAAGTTCAAAGTGGACAATATCAGCTAACGGTGGGCTGGGGCCATTGTCTCTGCCATGGAAATTTGCTACTACCGATCTTGAAAGTAGATTGAGGTTGATCTTCGCACGGTATCCAAAGAGAATATATAAATATATATGTGATAAAAATGTTCAATGGATTCAATTATATGCCAAAAAATTTGTTTGAAATGCTCATAAGCTTGTCATGAGAGAACTCTTAAACCATAATTTGCATAATGTTCACAAACCTGTAACCGGCATGTCTGTCTCGCCATATTTATGAGCACTGGGAGGTATAAGTGGTGCAGTCATCCTGTTATCATTGAAGGAATATAATTTAGATAAAGAAAACGAATATAACTCAAAAGCAAAGTCTATAATGGCAACCAATGCCATGCTAAGGGAGATAAATTATATTTGGTATCTTTTCTACAATGAACGGCAGACGGTCTGATTAGAATTTTCAATACATATATAGACCCTAAAGAACATTAAGCATTGATTTGAAAGACCAAATGCAGATTCTTTATCAAAATCCTCATCATAAACTGGGATGGATGTAGTTGCATCCACGTCAATACTACTCATAGATATAATATGTGAGATCCCACATCGGTTGGAGAGGGGAATGAAACATTTCTTATAAGATACTGGACATGTTTTAAAAACCTTGAGGGGAAGCTCGAAAGGAAAAGCCCAAAGAGGACAATATCTGCTAGCAGTGGGTTTGAGCTGTTACAAATGGTATCATAGCCAATCACGGGGCGGTATGCCAGCGAGGACGTCAGGGCCCCCAAGGGAGTGGATTATGAGATTCCACATTGGTTGGGCAGGGGAATGAAGCATTCCTTATAAGGGTGTAGAAACCTCTTCCTAGTAGACGTGTTTTAAAAACCTTGAGGGGAAACTCGAAAAGAAAAACCCAAAGAGGACAATATATGCTAGCGGTGGACTTGGGATATTACAAATGATGTCAGAGTCAATCACCGGACGGAGTGCCAGCGAGGCGCTGGGCCCCCAAGGGGGTGGATCGTGAGATCCCACATCGGTTGGACAAGGGAACAAAACATCCCTTACAAAGGTGTGGAAACTTCTCCCTAGTAGACGCATTTTAAAAACCTTGAGGGGAAGCTCGAAAGGAAAGCCCAATGAAGACAATATCTACTAACGGTGGGATTACAAATGGTATCAGAGCCAATCACCGGGCGGTGTGCCAGTGAGGACGTTGGCCCCCAAAGAGGGTGGATTGTGAGATCCCACATTGGTTGGACAGGGGAACGAAACAGTCCTTATAAGGGTATGGAAACCTCTCCCTAGTAGACATGTTTTAAAAACTCTAAAGAGAAGCTCGAAACGAAAAGCCTAAAGAGGACAATATCTACTAACGGTGGGCTTAGGATATGTAAGATTATTTGGTATGCAATATGCTTTCTCAATGCTCATACTTCCTTGAATTATCAATTTAATAACAATCAATTGAGTAAACTAATTCTACTGTTCAAAGGATTGGTTACAATAGTTTTCATGACATGATATCATGGTAACAACAGAAGTGTGCTCTTTTTCCTAGTTGATGAGTATCCACCCTTCATTTTGTCTATCAACGAGTTATTTTCTATCTAATGAGTGATGATATCAGTCTAAATGATCATGTGGGTTAAAGCAGACTCCACAGATTCAATTCATTAACAGGAGTGGAGAATGAAGAACATACCCAGTTGTAGGTGTCACGATTACATCAACCTTCTTGAATATTTCCATGTGATGATGCATTATTCTCCGCCTAAAACAAAATATACCTTCATAATCCACATTTTTCGGGATAGAGAATCATAACGAAACCGAACACGGATAATTCAAAATATCTAAGAACTAGTTAGGCTTCAATAGTTATAAAAATAGTTATAAAATAATCATGAAGAAAGGTCAACACTACTAAATACTTGATATCATAATCGCACTTTTTCTTAGCGGACTTTGTGATTGTGTGGCACTCACTCCCAACACCAAGTCAAGCCAATTTGTATTTGCGTCACCTATGGTTGGGTAACGTATGCTCAAGCCTCTGACCCCGTTTGAGAAGAAGGTTTTAGAAAACAGGAGTAGACAGATTTTTGAAAGCGAGTTTGAAAGTAGGAATGAGAGAAAATTTTAAAAGCAACGTTATATAACTATAAGCAAAATGCAACACGATGGCTTAAATAGCATGTAACTTTCCGGGTTGGGGAGGATGATTTAAGACATGAAAATTTTTCTGATCCCTAGTTTATCTCACCTAAGACACTGCGCAGCGACATAATCTGATGCGGTAAACGACCGAAATAGTGCCGAACTGGTACGACTGTCGTACGTCAATCTTTTACCTTTCCTGAAGAAAATCAATATCACGTCATATGAAAGCTAAAATATTTCGATATAAATCTTCCGACGCTAGTTTCGGAAAGCCAAAGTAGATGCATACCCATCTTCACAATCAGGATTCACTGAAGCAAGAAATTCAGACCCAATGGAAACAAGATGAGCAGTGCGCATTTCAAGCAGCTCAGGCACAACAACTTCTACAATCTTGCACATTTCGATATAAAGTATACAAAATATGTAAGCCAATGAGTACACGAATTAGCTCGAAAAAATAATAAGAATGGGCTTACTTGGCAACCATGAGTTTTCATCAACAATTCAAGAATGTCCTCACTTTTTTCAGAGATATCAGTCGAGAAAACGTCATTAAACCACTGCAAGAGAAGAGTGAAATGCTCCATAAAACATCATACATAGAACGATCGAACATAACCAACCAGATCACAAGAAAATAAGTTACCAGCGAGTACTTTCCGAGTCGTAGTGATCCCAAAATATTCAAATTATCATGTGATGATAGAATTGGCAAGCAAGGCGGGGCCTAGAAATGTGCATAATGATGATTAAGTTGTAGATTTATATATGGAAGAAAAGTAGATCATCTCGTCTTAATAGACATGTAACGGCTCAGGTCCACCGCTAGCAGATATTGTCCTCTTTGGGCTTTCCCTTTCAGGCTTCTCCTCAAGGTTTTTAAAACGCGTCTGCTAAGGAGAGGTTTCCACACATTTATAAAGGGTGTTTCGTTCTCCAACCTAACCGATGTGGGATCTCACAAGACAGTTCTCATCTTAAAAACTATAAAAACAACAAGCCTATAACCTTACTGGTTTCAAGCTGATTTTATCCTCAGGAGTGGAGCCCAAAATTGCTGCATACCTGATAAGAAATAAAAGGGAAGACAGTAACCAGTGTTCTGAATCAACCAACATGTCAGCATATGTTCAAAATCAAAATATTCATGTATGATTGTGAAGATTAGCAGCATGCAGCACCGGCAATTAAAGTAATGGTGACAATGAGTGTAAATATGTCGTAGATGGCCATTGAAGGTTCAATATAGGAAAAAGGCCAATAAGCCACCAACACGGTGCAGGGAACATAACAGGAAAGACCCAGCTGACCCGCCCCTGACGGTTCTGTCTGACCCTACTCATGCATATTATGTCATTGGAGCAAATCGAAGACATGACAGTAAACAACATCAATGAAGCAGCTTTAGCGAGAGGTGAAGGAGCACAATCTTCTTAGAGATGTCCACGAGGCGGGGTGAAGACAAGGAAACCTTCCACATCTCCGTCTCTGTTACCTATGTAACGACTCAGGCCCACCGCTAGCAGATATTGTCCTCTTTGGGATTTCCCTCAAGGTTTTTAAAACGCATTTGCTAGGGAGAGGTTTCTACACCCCTATAAGGGGTATTTCGTTCTCCTCCCCAACCGATATGGGATCTCACAACCTATTTCAATCCCCACCTCTCCAAAATTCCCTTTAATTTTTGTGGAGAATAGGTTCCTCGCCGGGAATTCTTTCCCCATAAATATAAATTTCTTTCAACTCTTTTATTGTAATTGGTAAGTAATGCAATGTGATCAAAATGTCACCTATGGCATGAAGATGCGTATACTAGATCAGTGAGCCACAACATATGGTGGCACCCAATGTGAATCACTTACACTAGCATGATATCTTCCACCGACGACGCTATTGGTCCAATAATCTCGACAGTCCCACTATCACATAGTGATCTGCAAAGTTAAAGTTAAGCATTAGAGATCCATTGTTTTTTCATAATAAATAAGGGGGGAAAAGGAAGCGTAACTAAGATACCCTCAACTCCAATCGTTCCTAATAATCGAAGTTCAGAACTCGTACCATTTGCAAGGTACATTGCAAGAACCTACTCAATAAAAAAACTCTAAATTCTATAGCTTATAAAGCCATACTTCAAGTGTTACGATGTCCTGGACTTAATTTGGAAATATAAGAGGAACTTGTATTCATCTTCCCTGTATTCAAGTATATTAGTTGAAGGGCGTACCCTTTAATACTTGTCCTGCCATACGTTGTTTTTAAGCCCACGACACCACAAAGAGAGGAAGGAATACGAACCGAACCTGCCATTATACATTATCTTAAAATTTTCACAATGAACTAATAGCAAATGATTTGCTGGAAGAAATAAACCTTTTCGTTGAAACGAAACGTCCTTGTGACATTACCAAATAAAATACCGAAAATCAAGAACACGGAATCTAAAAGAAGTATGTTTCCCTACCTCCACCATCTGTTCCAAGTGCAGCAGAACAAATACCAGAAGCAACAATGGCTGCAGGACCTGAGGATGACCCACCTGTGTACCTATCAGGTGCATGAGGATTTCTTGTTGTTCTGCACACCCAATGAAATCATAAGGCTTAACATTTGATAATCAACGACTCGACGATTTCCAATCATACAGTCAAAAAAATGCAACCTCCAAGATCCCACATTGGTTGGGGAGGAGAACGAAACACCCTTTATAAGGGTGTGAAAACCTCTCCCTAGAAGACGCATTTTAAAATCTTGAGGAGAAGCTCGAACGAGAAAGCCCAAAGAGAACAATATTTGCTGGCGGTGGGCTTGAGCCGTTACAAATGGTATCAAAGGCAGACACCAGACGATGTGCCTGCGAGGAGGCTAAGTCTCAAAGGGAGGTGGACACGAGGTGGTGTGACAGCAAGGACGCTAGGCCCAAAGGGGGGTGGATTGCAGGGGTCCCACATCAATTAGAGAATGAAATGAGTGTCAGTGAGGACACTGGGCCTCAAAGGGGGGTGGATTGTAAGATCCCACATTGGTTGGGAAGGAGAACGACACACCCTTTATAAGGGTGTGGAAACCTATATCCCTAGCCGATGCATTTTAAAATCTTAATGGGAAGCCCAAAAGGGAAAGCCCAAAAAGGACAATATCTGCTAGCAGTGGGTGTGGGCCGTTACAATTAATGTTGTCAAGTTAGTGATAAGCGACACATACCCATAATTTGGATTATTTCCAGTTGTACCCATACCCAACTCGTGCATATTTGCTTTCCCTACAAATATTACACCGCATCTACGTAACCTCGAAACAGAATCTGCATCCTTTTCCACAGAGCGGACCTCATGCATCCATGTCGATGCACCTGTAAGTATAAAATGAAAACCTAAATCTACACGACTTCACGGAAAACCTTTAGCTCTTCCCAAGATTCTTAACCTTTAGTTGGATGTGGGTAACAGTCTATATCATCCTTGATTGCTATAAATATCCCATCCAAGATAGACAATGGATTCCCTAAACAACCAAAGAAAATCAAAGAAAATTAGCAATTATTGCAACTTATCAATATGCAAAGGAGATAAGAAAATGAGCCAATACCTTCCTCAAACCTCTGTGCAGAAGCAGCTGCTTGCTTCATGACTTCCTCAGGATCAAAAGAAATCAATAGAGGTGCTGCTGGTTTTCTGTGATTGAACTCCTGTATAATTGAAATTATGTGTTCCGCGACCTATTACAATGTCATAATGGAAAAACTTTAATTAGTTAACCACAAATAAACGCGGTCCGGGCATCTAGAAGCTAGTTGCCGAATACCATGGAAGGGGTCGTATGCCTTGACCGATACGCATGTGCATAGTCACGGATTTTCCAATATCTGAATGGTGAAGATGGGTCACTCTTAACACGATCAATGGGATCATAATGTGGAAGACACTTCAAAGCTTTGTCTACTCGGTCTTCGGGTTTCCCATCTTCATCGAGGGTCGATATAACAGGCTCTTCTTCTAAATTCATAAGATAGATATTGGGCATTTCAGTGCTAAGAGGATCATACATTATTTGGAAGCATTTTGGTTGTTCAATTAGTTGATCATATGAAAAGGCATAGTTAAACTATGACTATTTTTCCATCTTCTATCCCAGCATACATAAAATTTTCACCATTTCGACTACCCTCAACGTTAAAATACCTCGAGAGAAGGAAGTAGTGTGTGAACTGCTAAGCTAGGCTCACATCGACGACTAAATCAAAATCCATTGCACTTAGATAGTATCAATAGTGGTTCCATTCATAATCCTAAACAAGCAATTCGAAGAACGACACCAAAATAATTGCGGAAAGATCTATGAACAAGCCGAATCTTACCTCCCTTGTAGTGATTATATCATTTAATGATATGGAATCACTACAAGGGAAGTACGATTCGGATTACCTTATTGATCAAATATCTCAAGGAAAAAACACTTGTTTGAGATTCGAATCACTCCACAAACAAGATCAATCATATCTAGCTTGAATAATTCTAAAAATGCAATCTAAACTTAACCCGAATCACTCCAAGGGAAAGTAAAATTCAGATTACCTTGTTAATCAAATATCTCAAGGCAAGAACACTTGTTTGAGATTCAAATCACTCCACAAGCAAGGTTGATCAAGTCAAGCTTGAATGATTATACATGCAACCTAAACTACATAGAATTGCAAAGAAACTTAGCCATTGTTTAAAGGAAAGCACAAATGCTCCTTTTACTACACTTTCCAAGTCTATTTTACAAAGATAACACACATGACTATATATAGCATCAAAATAAAAACCCTTAACCTTCGATGAAGCATTCCAAGAGTTATCTATATTTTATGACCATAATTAGCCACTATGTATACTTTAGGGCCATAATTAACCACTATAACTCTAAATTATGATCCACCCAAAATTTATAACAATGAAACTTGATTCTTTTCAATGTGGCATGAATTGAAACATCTTTCGATAATTTCGACAACGTTTTCTTCCCATCTTCCTTAAAGTTTATATTGCATGATTGATGTATTGTTCATATCACTAATAATTAAGCAACTAACTAGAACGGTATCATTCGACAAAAACAAAGAACCTTGAGGAGGAAATTCGGGCTTAAACATAGGTGCCTCTGGTATCACCGTATTCAACAGCAGCTGCCATTGACAATAACACAAAGAAATTTCAATGATCAAACAAAAGGAAGACAAAAAGAACTAAAAACTCAAAAGACCTCCTCAATTTTATTCTGCTTCTTCAACATGGAGACCACAAAAGAACCAATAACCGGCATTTCAAGGATCCCAACAAAAAACTTGAAGAGAAACCCAGCCAAATGAGGAGCTGCTACCAAATCAAAACCAAAATCAAAATCAAATTGCTACCCATTTCTACCCTAGAAATCATCCAATGAACAAACAGGGGTTTTAGAAGATAACCTTGAATGACTTCTTTCTCGTATTTGACCGCCGATAAATCGAGTTTCTCAACCGGTACCATCACTCGCTTCTTCCCCATTTCAATGGGGCTTTTGATCTTCGTTGGAAAATGAAGGGGAAGACGGAGAATGACACGAAATTGAAGGGATTAAGCTCTGGGAAATACGAGAATGGCGAATGATTGAAGGGTTAATTTGGAGGCGATGAATTCGAAGTATGGAAGAGACGATTGAGCCGTTGCGAGGGAGCATATGGGTATTGAGTATAGGATTATTTGCCGCTCAAAATCGTCGCGAAGTCCAATCGTACAAGAAAAGGGTTGAAGGGAGTGAATTTTGTGGGTCAGTTAGTATTGAATGGAATTGAATTATGAACGTTTATATGATTTGGGTAGTGACGGATAAATAAAAAATGTATTTTAGAGACGGGAAAAAGGAGAAATTCAAAAGCTTTTCACTTTTGTGCTTTGATCTTCAGCCCCCACTGATTTCAATGTTCATAGTTGTAGAAAGGTAAAATTGTTTTTCAGTTTTCGAAAAAAAAAATTGGACCCGAGATTACATTCTCTATCTCCGTCTAGAGATATCCAATTTACCCATGGAGTCAGAGTCCACAGTGGCTCGCCTCCTTGAACTTAGAGGAAATTTCTCATTTAAACAAAAAATAAGTGAGGGACGGTTGAACATTTTTTTCCCTAAAATAAATGGGATGGGAGACAACCTACACCGAGGTATTGACGGTGATTCTCAAATATCGCAGAACAGAATTTGATACGATGAGATAGAATGCAATAGAAACAACAAAGACACAGGGAACGGAACGGGTTACCTACTCTTAACGGTCAAAGCGAACCCTTTCATTCCGAATTAAAGAATTCGAAATGAATCAAATCTCCCCAAATAGGATTCGAACCTACGACCAATCGGTTAACAGCCGACCGCTCTACCACTGAGCTACTGAAGAACAATGGTAAATTAGGTTTCGGAGAATTCAATTCCCGTTCTCAACCCATGACCAATATGAGCTCGAGGTTTCCTTCGGGATTATACTTCTTGACCTCATCCCACTCAATTTTTCGATTTTCACTTCGCTTAATATGAATATATTTCCAATATATATATATAGACATACAACTTGAATAAGTTCAAGGGTATATTTATGCGTGTATTTTTGCTATATTAAAAAATCTTATTAATTAATTTTGAGATGATTAAAGATTGCGTTATAAATTTAAAAAAATAATTACTCGCTTTCAAAATAAAATTAAATTAAAATTAATTAATTTTGGATGGTTAATATTTTGTTTCAAAAATACTTTCAAAAATGCATGTATAATTAGGCGTCGATAAACCATTTTTGTATATGTATTAACTATTATTTTTATTATTTTTATGTAGGAAGATAAAAAGTTTTAATCCTACTTATTAAAGTTTTATTACTTTTAAAATTTTACAGAAAAAAAATTACGATTGGAAAATCTTCGTCCCGATCCCCACAAAAATAAATGGGAATGGGGAATGAAATAGGTGGCACGAATGGACTTCTCCGTCATCACCTCACCCCGTGGAAATCTCTATCGTCATCTCCATTTCTATCTCTAATCTCGTCTGTCCGCCCCGTCTCGTTTTGTGGACATCTCTATCTCCATCTTCATTTCCATCTCTAATCTCGCTCGTCTCATCCCGTCTCGTCTTGTAGACATCTCTATCTCCATCTCCATCTCCATCCCTATCCTCAATCTCACTAGCTCCGTGACACAATCGCACTTTTAAAGGCAGCGGACTAGCGATTGTGCGGCACTCACTTTCCAACGACAAGTGAGCTGAGTCAATTTGTACTTGCGTCGCCTACTGCCAAGCGACGTATGATCAAGCCTCTAGCCTCGGTTTTAAAAGAAGGTTTTTGGAAAACGAGGGTAGAGAGAGATTTTTGAAAGAGACGTTATATAAGCAAGCAAGAAAGAGATAACAACGGCTTACCATATATAAGCTTGGGTAGGGAGAAGTTGACAACTAGTCATATCCCCCTGTAGTACATTCTGAGGCATTTCATGTCTGGCAGGCCTAGACATGATATTTTTGAGGCGTCATACGTCCTAGAACTACAAAAGTAAAAACACTAGAATGAAAAGACATGACAAGGGTTTGGCTTGCCATAGGCATGCGGCCATGGGCAACATGCCCTGGACGAGCATGACCGTGACACTCCGCTCCACTCCACTTTTTATATAAATGGCAAAAAAAAAAAAAAAAAAAAAAAAAAAAAAAAATCTCCATCCCTAACTATAATATATATATTAATTGCACATATAAAACAATATTTATAGAAGGACATTAAATATTACCACTAAAAGCTACATATTTAATGCAATTAAATGAGATATAAAAGTAGTTGGAATAGGTAAGCTACTTTGCTTGACTAATTAATTTTTTTTTTCTTTTTTCAACACCAATTATTGGTTTGGAGATCAAAATTCTAAAATTCACCTGAGATGAGATGTTTTTTTTACTCAGTAAAAAAAATATTTACTAAATGGATAATATATTATAATATCATATCAAGTTAGACTTAAATATTATAAAATATTTATTTAACTCATTTAAATCATATATATGAAATACAAATATTATTTTAAATACTTAATTTTTTTTTAATTAAATGGTTTACTATCCACCCGTAACCAGTGAAAGATCGTATTATAAACTCAAATGATACAAAATTATTACTTAATTAATTAATTAATTTTATGAACTTAGAGTGGAGTTGCTTTTTTTAAGTACGATAAGACAAGTTATATCCATTGATATAATCATTACAAGTACGTCGATTGTTCATGAGTTGTTCGTAATTATAATTGAGTCAAAAGTCAATTTTACCCCTGTAATTATATCTTACACCTTAAGTGTCGTTGGTTCTCTAATGAACAATGAAAAGGCGAGACCATTGTTCAAATCTTTAAATTTAACTTAAATTATGTGTTTGTTTACCTTTATGGGAAGCAGTGAATTCCATGTTGTGAAATTATGTTTTTAGCTCTCTATTTTGTCTCATTACTCAAAATGGTATGCATATTGGATTGACTGCAAATTCTCACCCGTGTAAATCAAATAACAAACTTTCGCAAATAGAAGTTCATAACTCACATAGCATTAAGATCGAGTCCATATAATCATTCTCTAAAATCCAGAGGATTTTCAGTATGAACAAATCATCTGTAGAGATAATCTTTACTCTTAGAAACAGTTTAAAACAAGTACGTAACGTGACTCGATTGTAGGAGATGTGAAGGAATGTCGAAGCTGTGTACTAAATCAAAATTTCAAATCCTGGTACCGAGCGTTTTTTCGTTCTACCTACTTTCATTCGGTTTATCTAATCGATAATCTCCGATTAATTAATATCAATGTCTTAGACTCATTTACTAACTTGTATTTTATCGGTGTTTATCTTTTTACGTATTCAAGTCAATCTCAACCTAATTTAAAACACACGAGTCAAAACTAACCTAAATTTTTAATATTTTTAAAAAAAGAGCTGTCGATTTCTGTTACTAAGTCAATAATCGAACCCAATTAAATAATTAGTAATGACTTTATGGGCAAGTTGATTAATGGTTCCACCCTAGGATTAAATATTAAATTCCAATCTTTATTTATATTTATTTATATATATATATATATATCTCGAGGGGCATGAATTATCGATGGAAACTATTTCAAAAGGAATAAGAACGAGAATATAAATTTCGAGAAAACCAACCACTTTTTAGAGTTTGAAACGAAGTATAACGGCCCAAGTCCACCGTTAGTAGATATTATTCGTTTTGGGTTTTTACTTTCGAGATTTTCCTTAAGGTTTTAAAGCGCATCCGCTAGGGAGAAATTTCTACACTCTCATACGGAATGTTTCGTTCCCTTCTTTAACCGATTTTTATTTTTAAACGGTTTAAGTCCATGACATCATTTACGAACTATTTTACATAAAGTATTTGCACTTTATAGTTATGTTATGCATGTCATAACGATTCTATTACAGTAGAAAAATAGAGTTGTTATAGTTGGTATTAGACTTTTAGGCTTATAGATTTTGTAGTCTAGCCTACGATGTAGGCTTATAACGTTTCCATGGCCTTGCAACCAACGTTTCATCACCATTATGTATGTCTTACAAAAGAATTTTGAGATCAGGAGAGAGAAACGAAACATTCCTTATAAGAGTGTAGAAACCTCCCATAACATTCACGTTTTAAAACCTTGAGGAGAACAATATCTACTAGCGGTGGGTTTGAATTGTTACAAGAACACTAAACCAATTAGTCGAAAAAATGACAGAAATAATCGCAACTCTGATTGTAGGTTGCTAAATGCCATTTTTTTTTGTAGCAATATCAGATAAAGAATAGCCAAAGTCTGATATATCTACTCGACAATTCATCTGGTGGCTTCATTAGTAAGAATTCAACAAAATGAACGGGAGGCATCGAAGGAAGGACGATCGACCTAAGGGTTGAATTATGAATAGACTTCAAAGACTCTTTTTTTTTTTTTTTTTTTTTATAAATAAAATAATAATAATAATAATAATAATAATAATGTGGAAGAATTGGATTCCTTCTTTTCAATCATTTTATAGGGAAAGAAAAATACTTTTTGGTTTTATTTATTTATTTATTTATTATTATTTTCCAACCACTCTAACTTGGGCCCCACGGGGAGCTCCTTTTTTGTCATTTTCTTCCTCTTCACGCTCCAGGAGATCCCCCAAATTGCTTTATCTCCTTCACGCCGGATCTCACGCGTTAACCCACTTTCCATTTTTACCCCTCTCCTTCCCTTTATTTACAAATACAACACGTACCTTTATATATAATATATATATTAATTCTTAATATTACTTATGTCATTTTTAAATTCACCAAAATTAAAATAGTATAAAAATTGAATTTTAAATTGATTTCGTATGTTAGAAGTATGTTTTTTTAGTTTCCACCAAATTAATTGTTTAAATTGTAACAAAAATATATATATATATATATATATATATATAATTTTTTGGGTTAGGTTAGTTCCAGTAATTTATTAAAAAAATTAATAAAAATAAAATATTTATTTAATTCGTAAAACATTTATTTGAACTGGATCCAAACCAAGTAAATTTATAGCTTAATCCAAACGGCATGGATTGAGTTGATCGAGTTTTTTAGATCCGTTCTTCTAAACACTCATAAATAATATTAAAACAACTCACAATTTTTTTTTTTTTTTAAAAAAAAACTCTTTTGAAAGTTTAAATGTATTATTACAATATTTGAAAATTGAATGTTATTATTGCACGATTATCTTTTATACTGCCACTTTTTTTCTCGGTTAATTATTAATGTAAAAGTAACAATACTTGTAAGCTCAATCCACGGAGAAAAAAGTCAAAAGTCAAAAGTCAAATATATCATTAAAGAACACATAGACATGAATGTCGATATGTTATATTACCAAAATATCTTAATAATATATTACTTTTCTTTATTTCCTTTAATTTCTTTTATTAAATTATGTCGCGTTGTATATATATTTTAGAAATATTTATACTTCTATTTAATCTTATAAATGAATAATATTTTTTCATTACAAATAAATCCTCAATTCAAAGGAATGATACACTTGAAAATATAAAAGTCAATTTCTAATTTAAATAATAAAAAAGGATAATTTATTTATTAAAATTATTTAATTTGTTGTCAATTTTGAGTGATCTTATCGGCTGGGTTTCCCGTTATATCTGGCACTCATCAATAAATGCCACGTGGCCCAAATTCCACCTACTCCACGAATAAATCATTTTTTAATGTAATATTTTAGTTTAGAAAAACAAAAAGAAAATAAAAATAAAAAAACCATTTATTTATTTATTTATTTATTAGCTGAGAAAAATATCTAAATTTCAATTTCATATAATAATAAAAAATTAAATTTCTAATAAATCAAAAAATAAAAAAATTAAAACATTCTATATATTTAAATCAAATCAACACGAGTACTTCCAACACATAATTTCTCCAAACAAAACATGCAAATCATCGAACAGTAAGGTGCAGGTTATTGATATAAATAATAAATTTTATTTTTTTAAATTTTTTTAGTTATCATATCCTTAGAACCACCGTCGTTCAAATTGGTCTCGATTCAGTTAACGTGTTTTTAAGTGTCACAATAATATATATAAGAGTAGATCAATCGTATACTATACACGTAATAAAATGAATCACTAATATGCATAATACCAAATATATATATAAACATGTACCAATTTTATCTTCATAAATGTTTATAATATATTTTAAAAAGAAGATTGGTATAAAGTGAGTAAAACAAAATAAAATGATCAAAGTATTCCACATGAAATGGTCCAAATGTTATGAAAGATGATTCTCGGGTCCATTTTCAAATATATCTGATTGGATAAGGCATATTAATTATCATTTCAAATGTCGATGTTCGATTTTTTATCTGTCATTATTAAATTAAAAATAGAAAAATATATTTGAAATATTACAACGCTATACTTAAGTTCTACCTTGTGAGATTAAGCACGATCTAAAAAAATAGGTTTTTTTTCATAAATTTACGTTCATATATCTAAAAAAATATTTATTTATTAATTCTTGTCCCCGTCCCTGTTATCAAATCCTCATATTCGTGAAATTCTCCATTTATTCTTGTAGGGATTGGGGCGGGATTTTCCACGAGGAATTAATCTATGTCCTTGCTCCTGCTATCGAACTATCATCTTTGCAAAATTCTCCATTTATTTTTATGGGAATTGGAGCGGTTAATAAATATTTAAACGACCCATGAACTACTTAATATAAGAATAATTAAACGGTTAATAAATATTTATAACAATTTACAATAAAAATTTAAATGATTAATCTTTGAAATGATAATTAAACGACCCATGGATAGTTATGACAATGTATATAAAACCGCTAAAGAAAGCGAACTCCAACCCACCACCTGTCCGAAACGAAAACGAAAGCAATAGAGAGAGGGAGAGAGAGAGAGAGAGAGAGAGAGAGAGAGTGTGTCACTCCCGATCTCTGTTTCCATTTCCATTTCCATTTCCATCAAATAATCATCAGAAACCTCTGAAAATAAATTCCCCCAATCGGATGAAACCTCTCCGCTCCGGCTGAAGATTTCATCTCCTCCGCCATGGACAATTACGCTTATAATTCCTATGCTGAGTCCGGCGACTCCTCCCCTCGCTCCCGTGAGATTGATTTCGAAAACCCTCCTCCATGGGACGACGCCCAGCTCCAGAACCAGAACTACAAGGTTAAGTTCATGTGTAGCTATGGCGGAAAGATCCATCCACGTCCTCATGATAATCTTCTCTCCTACGTCGGTGGCGAGACTAAGATCTTTGCGGTCGACCGTTCTGTTAAGTTTGCTTCCATGCTTGCTAAGCTTTCTTCGCTCTGTGATACTGACGTTACCTTCAAGTACCAGCTCCCTGGCGAGGATCTTGACGCGCTGATTTCGGTTACCAATGATGATGATCTCGAGCATATGATGCACGAGTACGATCGCCTCTATCGCGCTCCTGGAAAGCCCGCTCGGATGCGGCTTTTCCTCTTTCCGGCTAATCAGAGCCCTAGCTTTGGGTCTGAGGGAGGTAGATCGGATCGGGATCGATTTGTGGAGGTTTTGAGTTCTGGTTCTACCCATGGAGGTGATGTGTCTAAGCAATCTGTTCCGAATAAGGTGGATTTTCTGTTTGGTTTGGACAAGGGCGGAATCGCGTCTCCTCCTCCACCTGTGGGGCTCAAATTGCACGATCCGCTGCCTGAGCCGGTCGCTCCGCCGATGGAATCTGCTGCTCGACCTGTTCCGGGAGATCGGATCGCTGTATCGGATCCTGTGGTTCATCCGGCCGAGATTCAGCGTCAATTGCAGGAATTACAGAGGTTGCATATTAGCGAACAGGAGCAAGCAGCGGCGTATCGGAGGAAACCTGAAGAGCATAATCTTATGGGAGGCTACGGCGGCGATTTCTACGCGCAGAAGATGGTGGAGAAGACTCCACCGCCGAGCGCGCAACCGACCTTGCAGCCACCGGCTGGATACTGGTCGGAGAAGCAGGTTTCCAGCGGAGGTTTCCCGGCGACGATGACGGCCACACCCGGTGGACAAGACCAACCGCCTGTCTACATGATCCACGCTCCCGGTGCGGTCTATCACTCGCCCCAACATCCGATGGTGAGACAAGTTACCGCTCCCCCGCCCAATCAAGGCTACTACGCTGTACAGCGTATGGCCTCAGATGTGTACCGTGAGCAACCGGTCTACAATGTTGTACAACCTCCACAACCATCTTATCCGCCCACTTCATCGCCGTCTCTGCCGCAACAACCTCCGAAGGTCGCCGCCTATCCCGGAGGCGGTATAACTCTTTCAGCAGATTCAGGGCCTTACACACAGGTGGCCTACGACAGCACCACCGGGAGACAAGTATACTACACAGCCGGTGGAGCCGCCATGGTAGCATCGCCTCCAACGCCGCCATACCAGGGGGTGTCGGCGCCGATGAGCGGCGATATTAGAACAGGACCAGTGGGACAGGATGGGAAGCTGATTGCAAAGATTTCACAAGGCTCAGTTTGAATAAGGACAACAGCATGTGGTATAAAAATTTTGAGCTTTTCTTTTTCATTTTTCTTTATAATATGAATCCCGACTCTTTAATTTACATGCTTATGCTATTATATGCTCGTTTGCTTCTCGATCTGTGATAAAAAAAAAAAAAAGAAAAAAAAAAAGGCATAATTATGTTTGTTTATGTTATCATGTGCTATGATCATCCATCTATCTGGGTCTGTATACAACATTAGAGGTTATAAAACCATTTTCTCTTTCACTTTTCTCTTTTTTCTTGTCTATTCTTCGGATAAAAATACTTGTGACTTTGCCATTTGTCTCAATTTTCATCCAATTTTAGCGAATTTTGGAAACGTTTATGAAATATATTTTTTGTGTTTGGTGTTTAGCCTTTTAACTTAAAAGTAGTTTTCGGATGAACTAAGTTCATCGGCACCATCTTGTGTTAATCCATGGAGAGACCTTCTCCATTTCAAATTAGCTTTTAACTTAGAATACCTCTTGAAGTTATAAGTTGTAGATTCAAATCTCTTTCTTTCTTCGATATTTTCTAAGTATTGAGATTCGAGTCTTGATTATACTGCTTGAGAAAGTTATTCTGGCTGAAAATATTGAGTTTATGTGAGTGCATGATAATAACAGAACTGATTCCATAGTTTTTTTTTGGGTGAAGTTGGGAAGATGCCATGTATGATGTAACCAAGGAAATTAGTTGGAAACCCAGATAGAGAATCCTCCCCAATTACCAAGCCTAGCCTGTCTGTTTGGATTTGGACGGTGTCTCTGTTTTGCAGCCAGCCTGACATCACCCACTCACCCAAACCTAATTCCAAGTGCGTACGACCAACTTGGTACATGCAAATTGGTCCGAACACTCCAGTAAATAGGTGATTGATTTAAGTCTCTTACATTTTTGGTGACTATGAAGTTACCGGATGAATTGCCAAGTAGATAGATTAGATCCAGACTCAACCCGCTTTTATCCATTTCGAGATACCATAGCATGTCAGGAGAAGCTATCACTCTTGGACGCCCTTGCAATTGTTCGGCAATAGATCGAGTTCAAGAGTCTAGGAGAGAAGCCTTTTTATTGAGTGAAAGAAGGGAAGAAAAAGATCTCCGATGCCTTCCGTTCAGTTTGCTTTATTCTTTCATGTTTTTTGTTTTGTTTCGTTCGTAGATCCCAAGCCCTCTCTTGCCTTCCACGTCTCTCCGTTCTTTAGCTGTTTCTACGGTTGTGTTCTTCTCTTTTGAGGTCTCTAATAGGATTTGAGTTTGCAGAAAGATTATTTTCGGTAGAAATCGAGTCTTGAACGCCTTTCAAGAAGGTATCTTTCCATGAAACCGTTGACACAAAATCTTGTTGTGGAAGCGACAGAGGTTGTGGTTTCATTGGATTAGTTTGCAAGTTTTCTTCCAAGTTGAAACGATTCTCTTGGGGTAAAATCCACTCATTTTCATAATGATTCCATACCCAACACCACATGTGAATAGAATCTTAGTTTTGTTTTCTTTTTTGATTTTTTCGACCTATTCATTATTTTCCCCCAACTATAAGTGCAGCTATTATCTTATTCTACCCCCAGCTTAAAAGCAGTCTACGAATTTCAACGCTTCAAGTTTAAGACTCGAAGTTCGAAATTCGGGATTTTATATTTTTTTTACCTATTATGTGACTTGGCCACATTATCGTACCACTTTCATTGAATACAACTTTTCACGTAATTCTATATGTATCGAATAAGGTCGAGTATGGAATTCTGTCTACTTACTTGAAATTGAATATCTGCCTCCCTTTCCTTCTATGATTAGATATGATTGAGTTTCCTTGGATCTTCGATCTAGTGTCAAAATCAATGTTTCGAATCATTGTTAGTGGACCTAGATTTTGAATTCTTTGTTGACATGATAAAGTCAAGAAAAATGTTTGGAATTATTCCAATATTGGACCTTGGACATATAATAGTTCTAAATCGAAACCTCGATGCTTCTTAAAGAAACGTTTAGGAGAACTGCCCAACATACGATTGCTTCCAACCAAGCATGCTTGTCTTTAACGTTTCGGTAATGGAGTTCACCGAAAAAAAATGCAACATATCGGTAAAAAAGAAGGTGCAACTTGTTGGTACGTATAGCACTACCCGTTTTCGATTCTTCTCCTTTGAATTCAAGGGCAAGTTTGTGTCACTTTCTTATCTTATATTATGAGATCATGGGTTGTTTCACATTTTCCTAGCACTACTTGGCACCAATACTATGGACGCCAAAATAAAAAAATAATATATATTTTATTTTTCTTTTTCTTTTTAAAATTTAAAATTTAAAATTTAAAATTAATTTATGAGACTACTCCACTTTGTACCCACTAGTCAATCATATCATGCAAGACGACAGGATCCATCCCGTAAGATAATGTTTTTTTTTTATTATTTATTTATTTATTATTTTTTTTTTTGTTGGGTGTGATATTTTATTTTTTTTTTTTTTGTTAAATTATCTATATTTTGAGTTTTGTCGTTATGCGGCGCATTTTCTTGTACAAATATGTAAGGATTCAAAAAAAAAAAAAAAAAAAAAAAAAAAAAAAAAAAAAAAAAAAAAAAAAAA
>NW_019272062.1:79509-134295 GCF_002738345.1 Cucurbita maxima
AAAAAAAAAAAAAAAAAAAAAAAAAAAAAAAAAAAAAAAAAAAAAAAAAAAAAAAAAAAAAAAAAAAAAAAAAAAAAAAAATAGTAAGACATGCCCATAGGTTGGAGTTGGTCTTAAGCGTTTTTCTTAGATCTAAGACTTTCGGTTGTGAATTAAGGTATGAAATCTTTATATGTTCATCTAGAGGGAATTCTCTACAGGATTTGTGAAGAAAGGTAGTCGAAATTTTGGTCCAAAGGTGGAGATATAAGAGTCCTTCCAAGAACTGTAAGGATGTTAATGGATCTTGTTCTAGTGCTCATAACTTGGTCTTTGGTGGCATTTAAATTCCAAGAAAAATAGTAGGATGTAGATGGAACTATGATCTAAAACTTTACTACAGAGAACGACTTGAATCTGATCCAAAATATAAAGATATGAAAAAGAGAAACCAGTATGAAATCTAATCGAAAATTATTATTCATCTGTAGGAAGAGAGAGACGGATACGACAAGCCACATGTCGATCGACGAGTGGAATTGTGCGTACCCCCTGGTGGAGGACATAAGTCAAGGGTCGGGTAGAGCCATGCGTCGAATGTTGCATGAAGCATCACAACTCCACCCGATTTGCGACACACGATTTCTGTTGTAATTCTGACCCGCAACCCGTTGGCTCAACCAACCTGCGGTCCAACCCAAGTGAATCGAACCAGCTAACCCACAGCTTACGACCCAGTGACGTGTTGTGCATGTAGATGTCGACTCCTTGGCTCGTCAGCTCAACTTGGCTCCGTAGTGGCTCAGCAAAGCTTCTCGGCTGAAAACTCGGTTATTCGGCTTAGATTACACAATTTTATACGGTTCCTTATATTTTCGTCTTGTTTCCATAAATAAGATGGACATTCAAATAGGACACAACTCGCGACAATACTTGGAGAAGCTTCGAGGGACGAAATTCAACCAAGCAACTATGTGCGCGCGCGTAATAAGATGTTTTTAATTTAAATGTTTATTTATTTTATTTAATTTATTGTTGTGTCATTTTAAAGATGTCTTCAAACACATAAGGCCATGAGAGTATTGGGTAAAGTTTATGTTATGAAGATGTTTAAATGAAATATTTTCGCATTTAGCATATTGGGTCTGGTTAGAACCTTTTTAGACTCGACCCAACTCATGGAGTTCTAAATTTTTGTCCGCTCAAACATTTAACCCAATTGAACTTTAAATTTGTTGAGATAGGTTAGTTTCTACGTTGTTTGAGTCATTTATTCGTATTTATATTTTTAATAAAAGTATAATGTAAAATTTCAAACATTTAATTAAAACTTGTAACTGAATGTCCAATTTTTAAAAATTGCCTTTTTAGATAATTAATATTGTTTTTAAAGTTGATGAACCAATAAATAATTAAAAAATAATTAAAAAATAATTACGAAATTATATATAAAAAAAAATAATTATAATGCATATATAATTATATAAAAAAATAATCTATACACAATCATATTTTAACACTTTACTTTTTTATTATTTTTATTTTTTGTAATTTTATATGAAAATTAAGATACGAAAATTAGAAAGGAATATTGGGTTAGTTGTGAGAAATAGTAGAACGCTCAACGAATCAGGTCTTAATAGGCTTAATTTTTGGGCCGAACTCAATGGTTGGGCCCACTAGCTCAAAGCTCATATGATGGGCCCACTAGCTCAAAGCCCATATATTGGGCCCACTAGATTAATAGGCTTTCTCTATGCTCAGTTGGGCCCACTTCTCAAAGCCCATATGTTGGGCCCACTATCTTAATAGGCTTTCTCTATGCCCATTGGGCCCACTATCTTAATAGGCTAGATGTTCAGTTGGGCCCACAACACCCTTCCAACTTTAGAATATATTCTATTAGTGTTAAATAGTTCCCCATATTTTTTTAATTGTTTATAAACAAAAATATTTTTTTTATTGATTTAAAAAATATATATACAAAAAAAATTCTTTTAATCTAATAAATATTTTTTTAATATATAAATTTAAATGATATGGCTAATTGCCTTGAAGATCTACAAAAATATTCACAATTTACCAATAAAAAATACATAATATTATTTTTTTTTTTGTTTTAATTTCTTCTTAAAATCTGACATTTTTTTAAAATAGTTAACTCAATAAGAAACTTTAATTAGTATAAAACAAAAAAAAAATTATAATTACTATTTTTAATTTAATTACAATATACAAATATAAACTAATAAAAATACTAATGCTATATACTTTTTTTTTTTTTTTCTCATCCTATTAAATTTAAATGGAAATGAATTAAGAATATTTTTAAAATGTTATTAAATTCTTTTTAATTATTAATTCTATTGAATGAAATCAAAACTTATCAAGTCTCTCTAGCATAAAGTTTTAGATTCGTAGTTGCTAAATGAATTGCATCAACGTGTATATTAACTTAATATAAATTTCGATTACGTAAATAATTCATCAAACGTTCGAATCATCCGACTCAAGCTTATTTTGTACAAAAAAAAATCGATTACGTATAGAACCCATCAAACGTTTGAATCGCCCGACTCGAGTTTACCTCGAACCCAAATTGAACTCAATATAAATTTCGATTACGTACAGAACCCATCAAACGTTTGAATCTCCCGACTCAAGTGTACCCTATGCCCGAACTTAACTCAATATAAATTTCAGTTGCGTACAAACCCCATCAAACGTTCAAATCTCTCGACTCAAATTTACCCTATACCTGAACTTAACTCCATACAAATTTCGATTACATACACAACCCATCAAAAGTTCAAATCCCCTAACTCAAATTTACTTTGTGTCTAAACTTAACTCAATATAAATTTCGATTACGTACAAAACCCATCAAACATTCAGATCTCCTGACTCAAGTTTATCCTATACCTGAACTTAACTCAGTACAAATTTCGATTACATACAGAACCCATCAAACGTTCAAATCTCCCGACCCATACTGTATGCCCGAACTTAACTCAATATAAATTTCAATTACACAGAAACAATCCAACATTCAAATCTCCCAACTCAAGTTTATCCTATACCTGAACTTAACTCAATACAAATTTCGATTACACACAGAACCCATCAAACATTCGAATCTCCCGACTCAAGTTTATCCTATACCCGAACTTAACTCAATACAAATTTCAATTACATACAAAACCCATCAAACGTTCGAATTCCCCGATTCAAATTTACTTCGATCCCAAATATAACTTAATATAAATTTCGATTGCCTACCGAACCCATCAAACCCTAGAATCTCTCGCCTCAGTTTACTTTTTGCAGCTTGAAACCTGAAACCGAGGAACATTCTAGCCTTTTCTTTTCTTATATTAATGTAAAGGGAATAATTGAGAGTTGGTGAAGAAAAAAGACAGCTTCAAAAGTGGGTATGCTTAGCCTATAAACACACAAACGAGAACTCTCTAGATGCTCCACTTTTCCAACTGCTCCTTTCTTCTTCAATACAACTAGAATCTTTCCTTTTCATTGTCAAAAAACACGAGCAAATAGTGATAAAACAAAGAGAATCCCATAAACTCCATATCTTCTTCTTAAACACCTTCTTCTTCTCTTCATTTAAGCTCGTGTTGATCCGAAGATATGAGCGATCCCAAATATGCCTATCCGTACCCACCTCCTCCAGGTATTACGTGCCGTTTGTCTGTTGAGCTATGCTTAAGTTGATCGCTTTCTAGGTCTCGTTTGATTTAGCGATTTGGATTATATGATCTATTTTCAGGAGGGTATTATCAAGGACCGCCCGTGATGGCACCGCCGCAATACGCTGCACCGCCACCGAGAAGACAACCGGGGTTCTTAGAAGGATGGTATGTCAAAAAGGTTTGTTGTTTGTTGAATGGTTTAGGGTTAGAATTTGGCTAACAAAGGGTTTAACTTTGTGTGATGCAGCCTTGCAGCTCTGTGCTGCTGCTGCCTCCTTGATGAGTGCTGCTGTGATCCTTCCATACTCCTTGTTACTTGATATGAGCTTTGCTTGCCTAATTTGTAGCTGTGAATTGGGTTCTTTTCTTTTATTTTGCCTTCTTTAGGAGTGTGTTTGAGTTTGTATAAGCTTTGGAAATAATATTGTTGATTGGTGTCTAGAACAAAGCTTTGTCTTGATGTAAAGTGTAGAGTTTAATTACGAAAGTCGTGAAATTTGTCGATCATTTTGATTTTTCGACTAAAAATTTTGAGGTTAAACCGCTCCTTCTAGGTTTCAAATTCAAGAAACAAAAACGTTCTTGTATCGTTTGCTTAAGAAAATTGTGAGATATCACGTTGGTTGGAAATGAGAACGAAACATGGTTTATAAAGGTATGAAAATTTCTCATTAGTGAACGCGTTTTAAAAACCTTAAGGGGAAGCCCGAAAGGGAAAACCCAAAGAGGACAATGTTTGTTAGTAGTGGGCTTTGGCCGTTACAAATGCTTAGAGTTAGACATGAGTCGATGTGTCAGCGACAAGGCTGAGCCACGAAGGGGGTGGACACAAGGCGGTGTGCAAACAAGGACACTGGGCCCTGAAAGGGGGTGGATTATGACATGAGGCGATTTTCCAGCAGAAGGTTGAGCCCCGAAAGGGTGGACATGAGGTAGTGCCAAGAAGGATGCTAGGCCCAAAAGGGGGTGGTTGTGAGATCTCACATTTATTTGGGGATAAGAACGAAGCATTGTTTATAGGGATGTAGAAGGAGAGTGGACACGAGGCAGTGTGCCAGCAAGGACGTTGGGCACTGAACGAGGGTGGATTGTGAGATCTCACATCGGTTGGGGAGGAGAACTGATACATTCTTTATAAGGGTGTGGAAGGGGAGTGGACAAGAGACGGTGTGCTAGCAAGGACGCTGGACCTTAAAGTAGGATGAATTATGAGATCCTACGTTGGTTTTATGAGACCCCACGTCGATTCGGGAGAAGAACGAAACGTTCTTTATAAGGGTTTGGAAACCTCTTCCTAGGAAGCGTTTTAAAAACCTTGAGAGGAAGCGGGAAAGAGAAAGCCCGAAAGAACAATATCTGCTAGCAGTGGGCTTGAGTAGCTACAAAAATTGTTGTATGGGTAGAATAAGAGTAGGTTTAGAATGATATTTGCGACCGGTTTAGATTCAAAACCTTGAATTACATACCGTCACGTAAAACTCAATAGTAGAAATAAGTTCCTCGGCCTTTCATTCTTTCACTAAAGTTGTTTTTCTTCTCCCTACGAAGGTGTAGAAATAAGTTTTATCGGGTAACGGGAGACGGTCGGGTTTTACAAAAAAGTACCATTTTCTTACTCGAAAATTAGAGCATTCTTTCGACTCCTTCACCAAAAATACTCTTTATATCGACAACTACACCCACAACATTAATAATTATCAAAGCATACCTAAATAAAGAACAAAATTTTATATTAAATATTTAAAATATCAGTTATAAATAAACCCATTAAAATTGATTAAATCTAAATAATAGATTGAAATTACAATTAATTAGTAATAATTAAATAATTAATTAATTTATATTTTTATTATTTCTCTCATGTAAACAATTTTAAAGTTTTTTTTGAGTAATAATATATTGTATTTTAAGGATTGAAAATCTAAAAACATTTTTCAAATATTAATTACATTTCCTTGATTTTTTTTTTTATTATTATTTTTTTTACTTTTAAATTTTAAAATTGGTTAAAAAATACCTTAATTTTAAAACTAGTCTTTAAAAATCATTTTTCATTTAAAATAAAAAATGGAAAAACATGATTACTAATTTATAAAAATTTGAAAGAAATTGTCGTGAATTTATTACATTTTAGCCCCTAAAATTTTATATTTTATATTTTAACCCCTAAAATTTGATTTCCGTATCATCTTAATATATCCCATCAATTTTTTAAAAATAATTTTATTATAAAAGAAATAATATTAACTTGCATTAACTAGTGTGGAGATTTAAAATTCAAGACCAAAATGATACTATAATAATATATATATATATATATATATATATATATATATATATTTATTTATTTATTTATTTATTTATTTATTTATTTTTTTGCCATAGTTTACAACTATATATTAAAATTTAGATTATTGTTATCATTCACTTCATTTTAAGAAATATCTTTAAGATTATTTATTTATTTAAAATTATTTGTGTAATCAAATTTTACATTGTCACGATAATTTCAATAATATTACTATAAATAATATCACATATACATTTAAATGAACTTCACTTGTAATTTGAAATTATAATAATAGTTTTGAATTTAATATGTTTTAATAAAAAAAAAAAAAAAAAATATATATATATATATATATATATATATATTAAAAAAAACTCGCAGAAAATAGGATTTTTAAAGCCAAAAATCCAATTTTAAATAAATTAAAAGAATGAAAATTTCCAAATATTTGTTTTGAAAAAATCCCGCGAAACAAAAGCGACTAAAATATCATCCCAAACAAAAAAAAAGTGAACATTTCCCGGTCTTTTTCACTATGAATTTACCAAATTACCCCTCTCATGGCCCACCGATCGTCTTTCACACAGGGGTCCACGTCATCAAAGTCTGGGACCTACTAAACATGAAACTCAAATGCACGTCACATTCACCCCAAATTCAAACGCAACTGATTTAAATTTATTCCGATTTTACAATCCAACGATATAACTTTGGCCACGTGCTTAAAACAGACAACATCCACCGTCCATTACAGCTCATTCGGTCAGCCCACCGAGCAGCAAGCCACAGCGTATCCACCGTAAAATCGGTTGGATGAGTATCATCGACGGCCATCACTCTGCCCGAAAATTTCACGGGCAGATCTCAACACCTTTAAGAACCCCCCTTACCTCCCTTTGTTCTTCGCGCTCTCAGAAATTAGGGCTAAATTTTCCTTTCCAAACCCTAATTTCATTTCCTTATGGAATTTTTTTTCCATTTTTGTTTGAATTTTTTTCTGAGGGTTAGATTTGGCGCGGAGTAGAAGAGAATCAAGAGCTCGTGATGTTTGATTTTCCCGCCTTCTGTTCTTGTTGATATTTCATTCTGATTTCTGGGTAAACAAATTTTCTCGCGGAGCTGCACCGGATTTTATTTTGTGACGAACGGTCTTTGAGTTGCTGGTTCCTTTCATGGCGTCTGCTGTTTTAGCAAATCATGAACCTAGTTGGCCGACGGGCAAACGCAACGGCGATGGTGGAGGAAGCGCGTTTATGTCGAGAGTTTCGTTCTCGAACCCTAAATCTAAACCTAAAATGAAAAAGAGGAAAACTAATGGTGAAGTTAACAACTTCCACCAGATGAGTGAAGAACTGGCCAACGTAACAACTCTATCTTCCTCGGACAATGGCTCTTCCATCGATCGTCACCATGGATCTTCGAACTCCGAGTACAGCCAATATGTGAGTTTCAATGTAACTTCATGTTCTGGAAGGGATTTAATTGATCTGAAGAAACGGTTGCTGGCGGAGCTTGAACAAGTTAGGCGATTCAAGAATCGCATTGAGAGTGGTGACGTTGGTTTTGGGCCTAATTATTTCAAGAAATCGTCCGAGGCCAGGGGGATTAACAAACGGCCGAAGGTGCTACCTAGTTTCGGGAAAGATTTGCAGGTTTCGAATTCAATTGAAGTGAGAAATTTGATGAAATCTTGCTCTCAAATCTTGAACAAGTTGATGAAGCAGAAGTATGGCTTGATCTTCAACAAGCCAGTGGATGTGGTTGGGTTGGGACTTCATGACTATTATGATATTATTAAGCGTCCTATGGATTTAGGGACTGTGAAATCAAAATTGACTAAGAATTTATATGACTCACCTTTGGAATTTTCTGAAGACGTCAGGCTAACATTTAACAATGCCATGTTGTACAATCCCAAGGGCCATGAAGTTCATATATTGGCTGAACAGTGGTTGATGAAATTTGAGGAAATGTTTCTCCCTGTTAGTAGAAAGTTGAGTGCTCTGAAGCAGCCAGATCCATACGATGAGGAATTGCAAGCCAGTTCTTGGAATCATGTAGAAATGGAGAAGTCCAACTTCAACTCAAATTGGAACAAATCAGAAGTAAGAGTTCCATCAAGTTCATTGAAGCCACCGTCGATACAGTCGCCGGTGAAAACCCCTTCACCAGTGAGGGTGCCGCAGGTGAAGCCTGTAAGACAGCCAAAGCCAAAGGCAAAGGATCCCTACAAACGGGAGATGAGTTTAGAGGAAAAACACAGATTGGGAGTTGGATTGCAGGGATTACCTCCGGAAAAGATGGATCAAGTTATACAGATTGTAAAGAAGAGAAGCGGCCATTTGAGACAGGATGGGGATGAGATTGAGCTCGACATTGAAGCTGTTGATACCGAGACGCTCTGGGAACTTGACCGGCTGGTTACGAATTGGAAGAAAATGGTGAGCAAGGTCAAGCGGCAAGCTCTCTTCAATGATAATGGAAATGTAGATTCGAGTAAAGCTAATAATGAGGTAAAAATATCACATAAGTTTTGCTTAAGGGCATGCTTGTTTTCTTTATCTGATGGGATTTCTGTACTTTTTTTTTTGCATTTTTTGCTGTAGATATCATCTGCAAATGAGATGAATGAGGTTAAAACAGAGGGGAAGAAGCTTAGAAAAGGGGATATGGGTGAGGAAGATGTGGACATTGGGGATGAAACGGTACCAATGGGGGGTTTCCCACCTGTTGAAATTGAAAGAGATGCAGCAGCTACTCATGCTAGTAGTAGTTCTGATAGCTCAAGTAGTTCAGGGAGTGATGATTCTTCCTCTTCAAGTGGTATGAATGATTTTGTTGGGTTTGTGATTCTGAATCATTAGAAAAGGCTTCTTTTGGGGTTAATTATTTTGAACCTCTCTCTCTCTCTCTTGTAGGTTCTGATTCAGATGGTAGCTCCTCCGACAGTGATTCAGATGGTGATGGTCAATCATAGGCTGTTTAGGATGGACGAACATCTTTCTGAACTCACAGACCATTGAAGCACATCAGTTTCTTTAATCTGAGGTATGATGAGTAAGAAACAGCATAATATTCTTCCATCATTGTTGTTACTTTGAACATACTTCATCATTCATGCTCTCATGCTTTGAAGAAACCAGCATAACATTCAAGCTTGAAGGAGAGACAATTTTGGAAGTTTTGGAGCTTTCAACCTGGAAAAAGGTATCAGAAGCAAAGAGAAATTGTAAATGGAGCAGGAGAACAGTTTTCTTATCTCTTTTTTTTAATACCTTAGAAGGTTGTTTTTGTGTACATAAACAAATTGTTGATTTCCCAGATCGGTATATATTTCCTGTTTTTCTATGTGAATTGAAATTTGTTCTTTTTGTATTATACGCTTGAAGGAAGCACAAGTGCAGTGATAGTAGGAACTTTCAAATTTGTAGTCAAACCTTTGAAAGGCTTTTCTTAAAATTTGTTTTCAGATTCATACGTGTTGAAAATTCAAGTTTCAAAGTCTAATTGAGATCTTACCTTACATGAGAATAGAATGAAACACTTTGGGATCAGGGAAGCGAGGGAAAATTCAAATAAGACAATATTTGCTAGCGGTGAATTTGGGTATTTACATTTGGTATCAAAGCTGGATATTGCCAGATTCCATTGAACTCCGGATGGGAGTAGAAGGAGTGAGCCAACAAGAACGTTTAGGGTTTCAAAGGAAGGAATGAGTGCCGGATATTAGGCTTCAAAGGAGGTGGATTGGAAAATCTCTTAGCACATATTAAAGGAAAAACATAAAAAGGACAACATCTCCTGAGTTCTTACCCTTTTTTTCTAAATTTTTTCCCTATTATATCCATCCTTATCCGAAAGTAGAAGTGGTGTTTATGTTGGTGGCAAGTATCATCCATCAATGGAAGAGCAAGTATCATCCATCAATAGAAGAACAAGACAAGTAAAACCGTCCAAGCATTGAAATTTAAAAAGATTGGACAAATTCTTCACATACATGAAAAAAGAATTAATAAAGGCATCCATTTCCCTAATAAGCTACAAAACATGCAATATTTTACTAGCAAAGATCCATCTATAAAAGACAGAATATTATCTAAAACTAAGAACTAGTACTGCCCGCTCATCTGCCAAATGCAAAGAAACTATGAAGAACAGGACATCATCAAGAATGAACAGCCAAATGATTCTTTCAGTAATAAAATACAGAGAACAAAACAAAACAAATCAATCTAAATGGTATTTTAACCAATGTTTGAGTTTGTGACTAGCAAGTAATAAATGTTCTATGCGTTTAACACTGTTTAAAACAAGAGATCACAACTATCTAGGAACAACCAATAAACACCTGCATCGGGCAATCGTCGATATTATAAGGTCGTTGTTCATTCAGGAACCAGCCCCAAAAATTTTGTTCTGGAAACAGAAATCTGAATCTGAATCTTCATGTGAGAGCTTTGCTTTCTTTCCTCCATCCATCAAGGTTTCATCTCAGTTTATAACAAGAAAACTAACAGCATGTGAGAGCTTTGCTTCTTTATCAAGTCAAAATGAGTAGAGATTCTCCAGAAACTTTCTACTCTCAAGAATAAAGCATAAATAGGCTGAATCTGTTGGATAACCATTTAGTTTAAGACTGACATGTTACTATTATCATTCACGATGCTTCAATTTACTGAACTGCTCGCCGAGTTGAGATTCGCATACCGCTACAGCTTCGGGAGCCAAGCTCAAAAGGAAAGACTTACTAATGTTAAGGGAGGATACGAAATTGAAAATCTTGCCACAAAACTTGCGTACATCAGCCCGTCGTGCCTGCTTTTCGGGCATATTTGTCAGTAACTCCTTTATCAAATTGCATAGTTCATGAAGGAAGTTCTCCATCAGTTCCTTTGTCACATGATGTCCATTTTCAGAGGACATTGATGATTTTATCATCTCAGTTATTAGGTCTAACGCTTCGATTCGCCGAAACTCTGAATTTGTACTGACACATCTCTCGAGAAGAGAACTGTAAAGATGATGTCCAACCCATGGCCTTCTTCGAATTATCTCTTTCAGAAATTCGGCCTTTATCTGAGACTTTTTACTATGAAAATAATCCACCAAAACCTTATCAAAAATATCAAACACTTTCTGTAGTTCAGGCTTGGACACTTTTTTTGCATCAATAATCTTCAAGATCCAAAATGATGAATTCTGACCAAGGGAAGTGATCATCTTGTAATGATTCAATGATGCTGTCTGCTTCTTTTTTGATACATTTGCAGCAGATTTCTTTTTCTTGGTTGGTTTTGATGCCAACTTTAGGTTCTTCTCCAACAAATTTTCAAGCGTGGACATTTGAACCGCTTCGCCCTTCGGATAGTCTTTTGCTTTGAAAATCTTCTTCTGCAAAATTCCCCATATCCGCTGTTCTAGCTGTTCGCTACCTTCTGTAGTATGAGGGTTAACTAATGCCTGAGCCAAATTTGAGAGCACTAACAAAACATTTGGTTTGCCTATGCCACAAAAAATGACGAATCAGATAGAGACCATAAAATATCATTACTCCAAGAAAAAGTGGGATACTGAAATAAATCACTTTAAAATATTGAACATGTCAGCAAATCATCCATGAAGCTGAAACATTGATCTAAACTGTCCAAAGTACAAATTTCTAGTAAACAATGATATGATAGTACTACACTAATATAAAGAATCGGACTGCTTGTGATTTCCTCAGCACCAGGTGTCCAAAGAAATTACTGATCTAAGTGAAGGAAAACTATCTGAGTTTCATCCCAAACTTATCTTTCAAGTGTCCGTGGTGCGAGATATCTACTTGGAAGACTAAGCAAAAGGATCTTTAAGACCTCGATTGATAACTATTTGGTTTTTTTTTTTAATAAGTTTACGAAGAATACTTCTACCATGAGTTTCTTTTTCCCATAGTGTTCTAACAATCCAAGCCAAGTTTGAAAACTAAAAAAATTAAAGCATTCTATTCAAAAAATGGAAAACTAAATTAGGAATTTTAGATATTCAATGAAGATGCTATTTTGGAATATAAGACGCTTGGAACATTAAAACAGATTCTGATAAAAGAAACTGAGATGTAGACTAATCGGAATGCAGTCGCCCTCAAGTTAGAAATGGCAAATAGATACAACTATATCGGTCCGGTGCGCTGGGGGTTTACTAACTGGTGGCATCCTAATTGTGAAATAACATGGTCAATGTTTTTCGTTAAATCTCCTCTTAAATCCTACAATGTTCTAAATTTATTAGTTAGATTATATTAAGTTAAATCTGCTCAAGTCCTAGAAGATCCAGCTAAAAGCATCATACCTGGATTTTCATGCAAGTAGATTTCCAGAAGTGACAGAACACGAAGCTTGAATAGCATAAGCTGAGACTGAGCAGTTTCACTCCCAGCCTGATTTTTTCGCTCTTTGAAGATTTGGGCAAGATAAGAATCCATTCGAAACATTGCATCATCGTCCATTCCTCCATCAGATTCAGAATCATCAGAACCGTCAGAATGTTCTTGACCTACTTCTCCAACTCTATCTATGGCTTCAGATTCATCAGTATGTTCATCACTATCTTCATCTTGATTAATTTCCTCATCTTCAACATCAAGAAAATCTCCATCCTCATCTTCATCCTCATCCTCATCTCCATCCTCTACATTGTGATGTCTCGAAGGTTTCAAATTTTTCTTGACAACCCTCAACATTCTCATCAGCCCATCATCAGTGATATCACAACAGAAGTACTTGAAAACCTACAAGACAAAGTCAAAACAAAGTCAGGTTCTCTCATCAACTAATATAATAGAGAGAGCCTTGAGTTATTCTCCTTGAGGAATGCATGTGCAATTGATAATCCTACCCTATGCAATTTGAGAACTTATCATCAACTAATATAATAGAGAGAGCCTTGAGTTATTCTCCTTGAGGAATGCATGTGCAATTGATAATGCTACCCTATGCAAGAACAATAATGTGAATGATGTTATCATTAAGAAGAAGAAATCAAGCCATACACCCAAATAAGATAAATATGTTTTCTTCATCAAAATAAGAGCACAAGGGGAAATGAAAATACGAAACTAAGGGGCTCAAAAGCTTGCTAACTGGCATAGATATGAAGAAAGTATCATCAGTAAACACCAAGAAGAAAAAAGGATTTTAACAATCTCCCCAAAAATATCTGACTTGTCCCCTCCCCTTGAGTACTTTAAATGAGATACCAAGAACAATAATGTGAATGATGTAAACTATAATACTTTGCATTCATAAAGTTACTAGTGAAAAAGAGGAAGGCTGGAGTAATATATCTATTATTATAGGGAAAATGCGAGAAGAAAAATTATACAAATAAGGAAACCCCCTTATGAGTAAGAAAATAAAGAAAAGAAAAGCATTAGTGTTTAAAAAGTATTTGAAAAAAAAACGAACACTTGCTATTCATGCAATGAACATGCTTAAATGAGATAAAGGACAAAGCATAAGGGAGATAAAATTTACAAAAGCACCCAAACGATTTACGAAAAGCGAATTTCATTTGAAACAATAACTAGAGGGGAGTAATTACTGAAATCCTCAAAGTTAGCTATAGTTTACATCAGCAATGCCAGTTTTTTTATCAACATTATAATTGCAACCATATAATGTAAAGATAGAGATAGATGCAAAAATAAACCTCAATTACTAGTATACACAATTTGCAACATTCAGCCTTGCACGCACCTGCTCAATGGCCGACCTCATGGGTGCTGATGACTGTGGTAGCAATGAGAGCAATGTATCCACAAGAACATCCATTAACTGCGGTGTTCCATCACCATCCAACTCATCATCTCCAGAGGAGCCTAGTAGATCAGCAGAAGAAAAGGCTTTCTTACAACATATGATCAATTCTGTTGCAGCCTCAGTAAATTCCTCTGGTCGAAGGAGCACTTGCAAAAGCAACTGGATGAGCAAGTACCTCAGTGCATGCAATTTGTTTGCATCAGCACTTAATCCGTAATTCCTTTCCTGACAACAAAGTAATATTTATTAATGATACCATAAATTAATATTTACAAAATTGCATGTCAAATTAAAAGATAAACTATTGATCTTTAATCCTTAATATAATATAGGTTTTTGATCAGTCAAAATTGAGAAACATTTTTGCAGAATTTCCTCAACTCTAATTATGAATTTCTAACGTCTTCCAATTCAATTGTTATAAAATATGGCTAGCTTATTCTTAATATTAATTACATAACAAATTTATTAAACGTAGAAAGTTACCTCTCTCCATAACCTGGTTTCCATCTCTTGTAGTTTCTTGAATGCATCTTCATCCTCGTCACTCAGGCGACGGAATAGAGAAACTGAAGGAATGTTGCGTAAAGTACTGAGAAACCTCATAAAATAAGAGCCAAGATCATTTGGCTCAAGACCATTAACCAAACCATGAGATCCCTCGCCCTTTTGAGCATTAGCAAGTAATAACTGCAGTTGTTCAATACACATCATGCAAAGAGCACTAGATGTGGGAGCTTTTGGCCACTTAAATTTCTCCTGCAATTCAAAAGATGTCACTTCTGTGCCAAGCGATGCAGTGAACAAACCCTGGACGGCTAGAAATTTCAAAACTTCTTTCTGCACTCGGAATTTTGCTTCAGGTTCCAGCTTTAAGTGTTTAAACATACATGGTAGAGATTCTATAATCCAAGTTCTCAAAAAATCAGAGTTTCCCATTGTTCCAATGGAGTCCTTACCCTCAACCGAACCAACCTCTGAGTTGTCATCAGTTGTTTGACTTTGATCTGAAGGTTCCTCTGATGTTTGACTTTCATCCACAAACATGCTCATCAAGTTCTGAATAAACAGAAAGCAACCCGATTCCGTCTTAAACTCGGACATCAAGTGTTGAACTGCTTTTGTTCGTGTAATACTATCAAACTTGCCATTGCTGTGCTTCTGTAAAGCCACAACAACGGAAACTTTTCTGACATCATCATGCAGTGCCCATTCAGATAATTCTTTTAGAAAATTTTGCACAACTTTATGCAACCAAGAATCCTTCGTTGAAAGTATGTCCATCAGGCACTGGACAACTTTATATGACAGCATAGCAGGGATAAAATTTGCTGGCAGTCTTGGCAGTAGATGAAATAGAACATCAAACACCAAGTGCTTACGATCATGAGATGATAGCAGAAGTGCTCCTTCAATTACAACTTCAAAAAAGTTTTTAAAGTTTACCAGAATTTCTTCTTCAGAGGAGCCACTTTTACGGTTCTTTTTATGCTTCTTCAATGAGATTGAAACAGACAATGCATCTTGAGTTTGCAAAACTGTATCAGGCAACAAAATGTTTAGCAGAACAGGCCATAAGCTGTGAACTCTGGGCTGGCAAAAAGTAGACTCCTGCCAAATACCATGCACAAAAAAAAAAAAAAAAAATGATTTCAGTGATTATTACAATAGAACTTCTTGTAGAAAAAGATGGACACTTCCAAGTAGCACCTTGAAACAGTTGACTAGGGATGACAGATGATCAACAGAAAAGAATCTACTAGGATTGAATGGATTTGGTAAAAGTTTAACTAATGTTGGACAATCAGCAGAAACTTTTTCTCGTAATTTTAAAGCCAACAGCAGTGCATCTGGGTTCCCAACTTCAGTAGCTGCTTCAAACCACTCTTGAATTCCAGGAGCTTCAAGCACATGATTCAACACTGACTCGGGTGTTAACTACAAAACCATAATACCATTATCAGGAGGAGGAGGAGGAGGGGGAGATTAAGTTGAGACAAAAAAAATAGCTTTTGAAAAGCAACTAGGTACAGGCATACGAAAAAGTGACCCAAACATAATGGCGGGAGAATAGGTGGGCACACACCAACAAATTTACAACCATTTTGGCATTTTCAATTATTTCCAAAAAAGAAATAAATTCTAAGAAAAATTGAACTACTCATAATATAAATAAGGTAATTCTCATTTAGTTTCATATGAAATATCGAGAGTAATGAGCTCTACTGTCTTCACAAGAGGGCTATCTGCATTTCTTCATGTTATACACAATGAATCAAAGAGGAGTGGCTCACCCATCCACCCACTTAAGGCCAAATGAGTTTACAAAAGATGCTCCAATAAATCATTTTCTAAAGAATTAGGTGGTAGATTGCATGCTAAAGCTAATTGTCTCGTTGAGTTTCATTTGAGTTTGGTGATTACTTTTTTTTTTAATGGACAAATTTGGGAAAGGATTTCTAATAAGTTTATGCTGGATGGTGGGACTCGGGTTATTTTTTTGTGATTTTACTTGCCATCTCAGTTTTGTGTATTGCATTGCATCACAGTTTTGTGTATCACGTCATTTCAGTTTAGTGTACCCCAAGTTCATCTTCGTCAAAAGTTAGATACCCATTTGCTATAGCATTGAAAAGTTAGTTTTAAAAACAAACCCTAAGGTTTCATTTCTAGACATATTTTTCATTGAAGTCCTAAAAGGCTAAAAGTTAAGGACCTTAACACAATGTTTGAAATGGTGACCACCTAGAGGCTAGAAATTACCCTATTCAATCATGAGCTTTGCTTGAGAAGAACCAAGATAGGCAAATTTATCCAAAAAGCAATGTGTCAAAGAAGCCAATTTCATAATTCCATCGGCCCAACATCATAAAATTATTTCTAACTTGTCCAATATACACAAAAATATATTCAATTTAACATTCAAAAAATATACAATAAATAAATTTAGAAAATAATATCTCCATTCAAAATTACATGCTCTGTTAAAAAACATAAGTGCAACATTTCTATTTGAAAAAATTGTTTTTGCCTGCCCATTCTTAAGAAGTCCATGTGCTCATTAACTTTTTTTTTTTTTTTTTTTTTTTTTGTATCTNTTTTTTTTTTTTTTTTTTTTTTTTTTCAGTATCTCCACGTGAAGACAGCTCTTGATTTTAAAAACCAAAAGAGCTCCAAGGAATAGCATATAATTAAATAGATAACATACCTTTTCTACCAATTCTACAATAATTAAGACAGCTGGCTCTTGCAGATAGCGTTTTTTAGCTGCAAGAGATATAAGAACACTGGTGATTTCCTTCACATGTGAAGAGTTTTTATCAGAAGAGCATTCTTCAGTTAGTCTTCCTGAGTGAACAAGAGCCCCATATGCAAACAAGCGACCCAAAAGACAGTCCCTCGCTTCCTGCATCACCATAAAAAAGTAATGAAGTAACATTAAAAAAAAAATTAACCAGAACACAGAAACCATATCATAGAATGATAGAATAAATCCATGTAGATGACACTAGATTACCTGGCCCTTCATTGATGAAGAAACCTCTAATATATTAGTAATAAGTTTCAGCAATGAGTCCACCTTGACGTTGGACTGTGTACCTATCAATGCAGTTAATCCTAAGGCAAAACCCTGTCTAGCACACTGCAATTGTAATTCATAGCAAGCACAGGAGGAAAGTTAGGATTGCATCAAATGGATAGAAATAATCTACAAAATCATCAAAGTTTTCATCAACCTGAGACACCATCATTAACAGGGAAAAACATCATATTGCTCGAGTGTTGTAATAAAAGCCAAAACTAGTCAAATTAACAAAGGATCTGAGGAAAGGAGCACTTCTACATGCATTCTAGAGCAAGATCCGTTGATGACAAAAAAAAAAAAAAAAAAAAAAAAAAAACCTCAGAGAAATTATGAAACCATGCGATTTTTCAAAAGAATCAAAAGTGTGTCAGATTACTAAATAGAATAATATGAGAAAATCAATCCCCCACTGTACTTGTAACTTCGAGAATAGAAATGTATATAGCTAATTTCATCATTGCACTTTTTTGTTATGGCATTCTTGAAGAAATTGTAATAAAATCTACTTGTGAAATAATATTGTTTTTGAATATTGATTGTTCTTTCATATTTTAGAAATTAAGTTTACTTTTTTCATTGGCCTAGAACCTGAAACATTATGATGATAGTCTGGAATGTTACCCTCTTATTGTACTACTAAAACGGTAGAGCGAAAGATGCTCTAGATAGATAAAATCAAAATATACCTCTCTCGAAGAAGACACGCCTCGAATCAGTCTACGTAAAGCATATCTCACAGATGGGGCACAATTATCCAAGCCATCATCCTTCTCAGCTTCCAGTTTTAATCCACCCTCAACCAAATCCTTATTTTCAAGCTTTTCATATGCTTGTTGAACCTTTAGCAGCTCAGTTGCCAAAGCTTCTGCAGCTGATTCTCTCACCAAAATGTCCGCAGATGCCAAGTCCTTAAAAACACTGATATGAAACTCTGGGAGACCACTGCTTGAAAAAGAGACAGAAGACGGCTTATTCTCATCAGCTTTAACCTTCACACTTGTTTGTTTTTCCTTAGGTTCTTCACTTTCCAAAACAGCTCGCTTTCTTTCTTTGTCAAATGTTTTCCTTTTCTTTTTTCTCTCCATTGGTTTCTCAGAATCGGGAAAGGAAGAAGAGGAAACATCAACATCCCCATTTTCCAGTTCGGCGTCTTTCTGTTTATCCTTCTTCATTTTTCTCTTTAAGGATTTTGGAACAGCACTAACGTCAACCATCGATGTATCTTTCTGGATCTCCACTCCATCTGTTGGGTTAGAGCCTCTTTTTTTACCGTCCATTGTATAAAAGAATTCTCCTGAATTTTTCTGGTATCAAGAATGCACAGAATAAAAGAAAATTAAAAAGTGGCAATCACTATATGAACGTACAAAAGAAACTGGAATTTTAATAATGCACAGATCAAAAAACTCTCAGACACTATATGAACCTATAAAATACACTGGAATTCTACTCAGACATTGGTGCTTGCTGAAATCAAAATATATTGTCCTTTTCCGTTAGGAAATAGATTGTTACCATTAATTAGCTTCTTAACTTACTACTAACCATTTAAAATTTAAAAGAAACATAAGAAAATAGAAAAATTATAGCACAGAGAAAAACATCAAAGAGAAAGGACGTTGAAGTTAAAGAAGAGGCAGGCACTCAAACGTTTGGATTGTAACCAACAGGACAAGCATAGAAGGTCCCTAGAAGCTCATGAAAAATTTAGAAGTCAAGTTGTAGCTTTGGTAAGGAGTATGCATCATTTCAATTTGATTGCACGACATTCAACTAAACCGTGTGAACAGAAGGAAAGAAACCAATCCAAATTGAAACAACTGGGTCACCTTTTTCCCATGCTTTGATGACGATAGATGTCATAAACTATTTTCGGCCAAACTTCTACAGATAAAGTATCTCAACTATTTTCAGCCAAGCCAACTAGTTTAAGATTTATAATACACTCTGTCTTCTTTACCTCCTCTACGTTTTATAGCATAAAATTTTGGGTTCTATAATAGGTTTTTCTCATCTATACTGCATATGGGTGGGGCTAAGGATAGAATAATTATGTCTCCTCTAATCCATCCATTCCACTTTCTAATACAAGCCTATTTTACCCTATGCATTTTCTATAACTTCTTTAATCACGTACATAGAATACAAGGCATAGAGGCTGCTCTTATTTCCAGTAAAAGTATCGTGGGTGATTGATTAGTGAGAACTTCCAATTTTCATGAAGACTTAATTTCTCATCAGACTATAATCTATTAATATAAATATGGGTGGGGTTGTTCTGTCAATCAAAAGAACTCCTGCGAGCAAGGAATTTAAAGTGAATTGGATAAAAGAATCCTCCACTTTCTATCGATAACTTGCAAAAAATAGATGTACATTGAGTAGTGGTATGCTCTTTGCAAGAACATAGAAACAAGCCGCCATGGAGGCGCCAGTTTCCAGCAGAAATTTCCTTAAGAGTTTTTTCAATTTATTTGTCGGCAAAAATAGGTAAACGATAAATTACTTCGACTGGTTCTTGATAGATAAAGCAGAAGAAGATTCTGGAAAATTCATGGTCGCAGAAACAAAACAATTTTCAGCAGAGACCAAAGAGATAATACGGATTATCAAAGTCTCAATAAACAGACATGCACAAAATATCACAAGGCAGAGAAGGTAGAAAACGGAAGTTCGAAGAGTCTCAATTCGCCGCAAGGCTGAATTTTTTTTTTTTTTCTTTTTTTTCATTGCTATTCTGCTGCTGTCATTAATATACATATATATATCTATAAAAACTCCTCCATTCTTCCATTAACATGTCCTATTTGAGTTTTTAGAAAGACATGGATGGAGATTGATAGAATAACAGTAAAAACAAGAGAGAAGAAAATCAATGTAACCTCCAGAGAGGGAGGTTGCGGCGGCAGAAAGACGGCCGGGGCACGACGGAATGAGAGAGTGGCCCGACGGCGACGCGGAGCTGCTGAAAGAGAGTGGGAGCCGGCGTGGAGAAGAAGAAGAAGTGCAGCACGTGAGAGGTAGCGGAAGATAAAGGGTTTAGGGTTTCATCAATTTTATTGTTTTTATTTATTTTATTTTATTTTTTATTTACGTTGTTACAGAAAATATCATACGTAAGGGTTTAGGGTTTTAAATTTCTTTTATATATTTTTCTTTTTAATTTACAAAAAAAGTGTACACGTCAGCAAATAGATTAATTTGATTGAATTAATTAAATTTTCAATTTTATATTTTAAAAACTAAAATTTTAAAATAATTTATTAAATTTTATGTATTTTTATATGATGCCTAAGTTTAAACATGATTAATACGATATTATAATAATGTTACCATCATATAAAATATATAATAAATATGATTGAAACGCTACGAATATGTATGTTTGTCTCATACGAATTTTACTTCATGTTACATATGAAAGTATCATACGCTACATCTCGCTAAACTATAATTGTATATGTGGGATCTCGTGCACGTTGTGTTCTCGTGTGACCATGGATTACTCTCTTTAGTTATGTGGTGTACAAATGCATACACTCGGGATATTATTCTTTTTCATCGGTTTTTGGTAATGGGAGTGTGTGTTTGCTCGTAGTCAGGTTTAAGGGTATGTTAGTGAACTCACCTAATGTGCCCACACGTACAGCATGTATGCGCGTAGACCATGTAGAGAAAACTACCTAGAGATGCATGTTTAATTTGCAGGGTATGTGCCAAGACAAAAATTCCCTATTTAAATGGAGAAAGTGAAGAGAGTGAAAAAATATTTCTCTCCGTTAAATAAATTGAATAAGGGACGAAAATTATATATATATATATATATATATATATATATATATATATATATATATATGGACAATATATTTATTAAACACTAGTAAATTTAAAATTTTAAAAAACGAAATTAATATATCTAAATTTTTATAAAATTAAAGGTAAAAAATTATTTTTTAATTAGAGATCTAATTGGGTTGGATTATTAACATAACTTCAAATAAATAAAAACTTTATAATATCGTTTGAATTTCTTTATTAATTTAATATATATATACATATATATTTTTATTATTAACAAATATTTATTTATTTATTTATTTGCGAGGAATCAAACCAACCAAATGTCTTAATTAATTTTAATATATATATATATTTTGTTATGGTACAAATGATCTATATATTTACTTTATTTCATGTTTTTTTTATTATCGAACTATTCTTAAAAATAATTTTTAACCAATGAATTTTTGAAAAAAAAAATTTAAAATTTTAATTAAATTTTTAAAAACAAAAAAAAGAGATATTTCATGATTAATATTTTAATAACAATTAAAATTTGAATAAGAATCGATTAACTTGAACTTAATCTATTTTAATTAATTAATTAATTTATGTATTTATTTTTTATAACTGAACTTAAATGAGAGATTTCAGAACCATTTTCCAACCCTGCCATGGTTTCTGTGCTTCAGCGACTACGGGGAAGGACAATCTGCCCATTCCCGCCATGTTCGAGGCTTAGGAGCTTCCGTTCTGATGCTTCCTTGGAAGCCATAGCCAAAGCTGCAGAAGACAGAGTTCCCAATGTGGTGTTCTACAACTATCCTTCGTTTTCTGGAGCTTTCTCAGCCCTCTTTGCACGCATGTTTCATACTCGTCTTCGTCTCCCTTGCCTCATTCTGCCTTTCTCTTCCGCTGTTCCTTTCAGGTTCCATCGCGCTTCTCTTAATGCTTCGCTTATTTGACCATGAATTCGCTGTCTCTAATGCTGCGTCGAGTAACTTTTTAGCTGAATATTACTAGAATTTCGAACTCCGACGTGATTTTGTAACGATTCTGAACTCTTCTGTACTTTATTATTTTATAGGATCGAGGATTTGTATGTTGAAGGGCTTGAGCGATGCTATTTTCTTGACTTTTTGGGTCCGAAAGGATTTGCTGCCGCGGTTTCACGTCGAGCCACTTGTGAGTAAGTTGACGATGTTGTGCTGATAATCACTGATCCACTTTTAGTTCTTTTTTAAATTTTGTTTGAAAATAATTATGGTTTGTTCAGATTTCTTGGTTTTGTTAATTGAATTAGGGTCGTATGTTTTGATCATCGTAAATCATCACTTCCACATACTATCCCTACGGAAGATCGCCCTAAGAATCTGTCAATTCGCGTAAATCTTGAGAAGAGTAGCTCTACAGCTGTGTATGAATATTTCTCCTCCAGACTTAAGGATATGGAAACTCCTTGTGTAAGTGAAATGGTCATGTATTAATGTACCATTAACTCGGCTGCTTGTGTGTGTTGGCTCACTGTTTTGTTTTGCTCTTCTAATGATCAGGATCCTGTTGCAGACCTTTTAGAACTGAAGGATAGAAGCCGAATTGAAATGGTTCTCAAGTACATCGAGGATGGGGATCTTCGAAGATGGAGCTTACCTGATATTAGGGCATTTAACATTGGATTCAGTGAGTGGCGATCGAAATTGAACTGTATCACTAATCCATACATCTATGAACAGGTTTGGACTATTCTATCTATTTGATTTTTTTATCTTGATACCCTAGTGCTACAATTTGTTTGTTTCTTTAACTATTTATAAGCTTCAACTAAGTTTCCATCAGTTCTAAAGAAAGTTTTGAAATCTGTTTGCAGTGCCATTTTTCACATTGCTAATCTGTTTCATATTCAAATCTAATCTGTTTCGTATTCAAATCTGTTTGGAGAAGGAGCGTATAAGAGACCATTTTCGTGTTAGAAGTTTATATGTAGTACCAAAGTATGTAGCGAGACCTGTTATAACCTTGTTTCTATTGTGATTGGGTGCCAATTAGTTAACTTTTTCCCATTTAAGAATGCTAAAACACCACACAACATTGATTCAGTCAACTTTCAAAATTTAATACACCTTTGCACAGGGAAAAAGAATAGGAAATTAACATTAAACTGCTACTAACAAAACCTCTTAATAAACTTGAATTATTTTTTTTTATTTTAATGAATCTTCAAAAGGCTCGTCAATTTATGAATCTTAATTCTGCCTTTTGGTAATAGCTCAGACAAGGATATTCTCCCAGTTTATAGCAATTATGGAAAAAGCAGCTCTACCTGTCATGGATCATCTAAACGCGTATTCAAGTGTCTTAGTTTGAATAAGGACATATGAAAGGCTGGTCATGATCATGTAATGGAGGAAAAAGAGCCCTCTGAGAGACATTTCTCTATAGAAAGTTTTGATGAATCAATTGAATTGAAAATTTTAGACAAACAAAACATTTTTGGGTCGGACAGTATACTACTTAAATTTGGTGTAAGTTATTTCACAACTTCATCATTGTATTCTTGGTTGATCATTTTCACTTCATTTGAATTATAATCTAACAACCAACGCCATTGCTTCAATAATAAAAAAAAAATTGTCCTTTATAACTGCTGTTGTGCCTCTTAACCATTCAATAAGGGAGGTAGCTATCTTGAGTAGACAAGGCATTCATAGGGTGCTAAAATTTCTTGTGTATTTCAGGAGCGGATGATGATCTAGATAATTAATGGGGAATGCATCTTGGATTGAAATACAAAGTTAAATTACTGACATTCTGAATACGACTGAAATAACTAATATCGAGGTCCAGACTAAATATGGGGAATCAGTTTGAGCTAAAATATCAATAAGATATGATTCTTTTGATTAAAATTAAAGCATTTTAGCTTCTGCACATTTAGATCTTGGGCTTCAAATTTTTGAGAGGTGGGTTTTATGTCTTTTATTTCAATCAGCGCGCTGCTTCTGTGTATTAGTTTGACATTATATAAAAACTCTGCTGATATCTCCTCTCTGTCTTTAAGTTATAGATCTCACTTAAAAATATTTCTGCTTCTGTATTTGACATATAATGAACTGCGATCACGCTCTTGCAGTTGCTGGAGATGAATTATTTGGAATTGATTGCTAAGGGAACTGACTTCATCGCTTCTCGTGAAAATGTTGCAAAACAATTCCTAGACAAGGCTTTTAAAATTCATCTGGGGAGGGGATTTTATGGCGAGTGTCTGGTAAGAACACTTCTTCTTGTGTTTAGGCCTGATTCAATGCAAATCTTTTCCAGGACTCTCATAGTCCTCTTTCTCCATCTCTGAATTTGTCCTTTCCATCAAAGAACATTTTATATGCTGGACATAATTGTATATTAGTTTCATGCCTTTGTTTGTAATTATTTCCTTGAATTTGTTATACATTTTTATCTCCAAGGACTTGAATATCTGTGCGTAGGCAGTAAGAGCAGATGGGAATGCCAACTTGAGCGATGAAATTGGGAAGCAACTGAGTTTGAGAAGTGCTGCAGCTGGATTGAGGTAAATTGTTAGACTTTTCCCTGAATATATTGTAGAGGAGTTTCTCATTCCCGTTTTCTTCTGGTGTCTACTGTTAACCTATTTGGGTAATTATGGTCAAATTTGTTTGTGTCATGACCATTGATTTTTGAAGATTAGATACTCAAGGATGCTCCCACCACATATAAAGCTATTATTTCCTGGTTCTCTCCATCTTGGTAAATGATTTATTGTAGTTAACCTCACTGATAGTAAACTTAATGAATGTTTCCTAGGGTTAAAACTATAAAACTAGATGATGTTTGTCCTCAAACACGTAGAACATCCAAGATGACAAGATCCATGTATCAATCGGATCATAGAATCACTAATAGAGGATAGGAAAACCGACTTGGATCCCTATCTCTGATACTTCTGAAATCCTAAAGCTTAAAAGTATGAAAACGGTCTGCCTTTGTCAAATATACCAGTGTAAAACTCTCATTCATGTTGGGAATAAGTTGATATTGGAGACAATCACCTTACAATTTAGGTTTTGCTGATTGTTATTCTAATAAGAATCCAGATATTATAAAAACCAAACAAAAGGTAAACTACAAGAGATGAAATTGCTTCATTTGTTAAGAATTAGAAATTAAAGATAATTTACAAAACTTTAAAGACGAAGGAGCTCTGTGTCCAAACCTCCTTCGAAAATTTCTCAGCACCTTTAAAAATAAATCCTCAAATATTCTAGAGGTTAGCAAAGAAGCAAATGGCATGTTTTGGTACAAAGTCTGAATTCATGTTTTTTGATTCACAGATAGATGTATTTTTGTAAATTGGTTTTGGATTTTGTGATCCAAGCAGTACAAATTTTGAAAACAATATTTGTAAGTCTTTTTTATAATCGTAACTAGAATTTGAATTTAAAACTTTACAATGTATGTTTGGATTTAAAGGTAAAAACTCTAATAATATTTCATGTTATAATCTTAATTCATTTTTGTTACTTCATTTTTTTAGTTTATATTCAGTCTAATATTTAGTGGATAACTACCACTAGTTTTATGATTTATAAATATATTACATCAAACATATTTTGAAGAGTTGTTTAAATTGTGATCAAATTTTTGAATATGTTACCAAAACACATATCTTAAAACATGAAATACAACTTCGTTGCCAAATTTATATTTTCAATTTGTCTACTAAACAAGCTCTTAAAAACCCAACTTCTAGGAGAAAATAAAAGGAATCACCTCCCCCAACATATCCTTCAACATTTAGAGTAACCAAAAGCCTGTGGTATTTGGCAGTAATTAACGTAGCTTGATTCTATTTTAGTTATTTCTATCTTGAAACCACAAGTTCTTTTGTGCTTCAGGCCTATAGGTGCTGTCATATACATGCAACGAAAAAATCTTAAAATGTGTTTGAGGACTACGGATGGTGCTACCGACACATCTGAGGTCTCCAAAGTGAGTTTTGCTTGAACTCTTAGTTCTTTGTACTGAAGTCATTGAGGTACAGTTACTGAGTTTCTTAGCATTTTAAATCCTGAAGGCTTATGGTGGTGGGGGTTCGCCAAGTTCAAGTTCTTTTATGATCAGGATGGACGAGTACAATAAATGGCGAGTGGTGAATTCATCCTGACAAACTCGGGTAACATATTGATAACATATCGTAGTAATCTAATTCATCATCGCTTAAACTTCGAGTTTATAATAATTTAACTTAGTATCAAAACAGGAGTTTTAAGTGTTTAATTTTAATCTAGTGTCAAAGTTTGAGGATATATGTTCGAATTAATATTGATAACTACATGTTGGGCTTAGGGTCAACAACAGGTGGAGCAAAGAGGGGATTCTTTAATCCCCATCTCGGCATGGACATCTCGACATGGACATCTCGACCTCATTCCGACCACCATCCCCACAGGTTCTTCCTCGATTATACGAAAATTTTATATGGAAAGAAAAAAGTTGGTAATAAATCAATTATTTGATGAAGGCTTCTCCACTTTCTTTTGTTAAAGTTAGTAGGTGAATTAACATAAATTAAATGGAGAGAAAAAAGTTGGTAATATTTATTTAAATTAGGGTCTCATTTGTTGGAACTAAAAGTCTAGGGTTTAAGGTGTTAATTATTTTTTTTCTAAAAATTAAACATTATCCTTATTATTAGTATTATAAACTGTGCGTAAAATACTTACCTTGTCATAACAATCTTCTAATATTGAAGCCAAACATTTAACTATTCTTCTTTTTCAAAATCAAAACCTTGTGCAAATGAGAATGTGCCGGAATGAAATGAAAGAAATAGAAATGCAAGCACAATGAAAAATGATATTCCCTTTGATGTTATTTACATGAAGCTTTTTAGTAATGTTGTAGAACTAGAATTTGAAATTTAGATTCAATATCTAACGGTTTTGATATTTCTTTTGCATTCATTATGGCATGAGTGCGTCGTCTTCTTGTCTTAGAATGATTCTTAAAGAGTTAATATTGTTTTTTAAATCAACCTAGGTCTTTTGATCATGTTTTGCCTTACTCACATGCTCCTATGGAAATTTTCGAAAGGCAATCAATATAGAATTGCTTCAAGCTAAGCATATCTAACTATGAAGATCATACGATTAAGTCGTCGAATAAGTAAGTGCACCTTGTATTATCAATTCTTTTAAGTTTTTCTAAAATATAATTTCATATTCTTACGATCATTCTCATTAAGGCGTGGTTTCAGTTTAATTATGTATTCTTATTTTATTGGGGTCATATGCCCACTTGCTCCACCTTGATTCGTTCCTAAACCAATTCCTATTGTGAGATATTTTACTATGATTCCATCGGTAAAGACCCTAATGTTGAGATGTTTATATTTTACTATGATTCTATCGGTAAAGACCCTAATGTTGAGATGTTTTACCTCTAATGTGATTAGACCATCAATCATTACATGCATATTGTTGAGATTTTTAAATAAATTCAAGCATCAATGATTGAAACTTAAAATCTTTGTAAAAGCTTTTCAGTGATTTAGATAGGATAGGATAGGATTCCAATATTATCTAATCATGATCTTGTCAAAATAGGACAATGGATTACATAGAGTTGGTAAACATGAGGGTTGCTACCCCTCTTGTGTCACCTTGATACTATTAGGACTACACGAACTACTCTAGTAGTTTTATTTATTATAGAGGGCAGATTTCATGATGTATAGTAGCCGACCAAAATTGGAAATGAGACGACGTATACTAAAATTAGAGCAAAGAGCAAAACCATCTAGATTACTCACGGAGCCTTGTTAAGGAGCTTCAAGAGATTAGTAGTTTAGTAGGAGCATCTCTAGGGCCAAACATTGAAATGTAAAGCACTTAGCGTTTGAGTAAGACTTATACATAGACATGTATAACTATTAAGTTTAATTTAAAAACCTATCCTCATACTGTTTATTGAGTATTTCTATATTCATTTATACTACTTTTTTCTGTGAGATGACAATTAAGTCGCATGGTCGAGGTGAGAGCGAGAGCGAGCTGTGGGGCTTTAGATTTTTTAGATAAATTAGTCATATTACTATTTGCTCTCTTTTGAAAAACATGGTCCCCACCATGTTTCTCGTGTTTATCAACTCTTCCATGTCTTTTAAGATCTCAAGGCATTAGAAATAGCTCATGACCCGACCGCTCAGAATCATGGGTTGTTACAGATAAATTGTTATAACTTTATGGAAATATAAAAAAATCTCCGCTATTTTAATATTAAAGTGTTATTCTATTATGGACTATTTAAATGTGAAAGCAAGACTTTTAAATTATTGGCAAATAGAAAAATAGTGGGATTGTATTAATTGTTAGAGATGTGACAAATATTAGGAAGAGTCAAAAGTTTGATATGGGATGGGATAATAAGATATGAAATCCCATTAAATTAATTTTTTTTATTCTTTCCGATGTTAAATATAAATTATTATATTTTTATTAAGTCTTAATTTTAGCCATGGTTAATTTTTTTTAATATCTTATTATTTATGTGCAATTTTCTCTGTATTTTTTTTACCTAAAATTTACTAAATTCGATAAAAATTAATTTTGAAGCTCTAAATTTAAGATTCAAGAAAATTATATTAATTAAAATTAATACTTGAAAGTGCGTAGAAAATTGAATAAATATATTTTAGCCAAATAATTTTGTTTAAAAAAAAAAAAAAATCGGCTAATGGGATAGGTGGGGCATATGACCTATCTAGTGCCATAAAAAGTCTCGCCAGTACAAATGACTATGCTCATAAGCAATATAAATCACGAGATTAAATAAGTCACAATAATAGTACAAATGAAAATGTCATTTTCGATCACGTAAGCAATATAAAACACGAGATTAAATAAGATTTATGGATTGAACGAAACATTTTTTATAAGAGTGTGAAAACTTCTCTCTAGCGGACGAGTTTTAAAAACCTTGAAAAAAAGCTCGAAAGGGAAAGCCTAAAAAAGATCTGCTAGCAGTGGGTTAGGTCTACATATAAACTATTTATGATTCGGGGTTTGTCTCAAATAGTTTGAAAATTCTTGTATAAACAAACGAGAGATTTAGGACGATAATTATATTTTTTATCCATCCCACTTCCACTTATATTTTTCACCCTTTCCCAAACCCACAAATTTAATTTAAACATACTCAAATAACTATAACAAAAGATTATGGCCACAACCCCAAGGAGTAAAAGAAGGTTCAAGAGCGAAGTTGTGAGACCACGTCTTTGGAGTGATCTCGTAGTTCCTATGGGATGAAGACGACGAGGTTGGTTCATGAATTTTCATTCCTTTTGTTGCATTTCGAGAGAGATAATGCATTAAGCTGGTGGTATAGGGAGCACTCTCTCTTTGGATTAAGGTTCGTCACTAACCGAAGATTTTGAGAATGTCGTGTACATAATGCCCGATATAGACAAATACAATGGAATTGATTGTCCTAAGACTCATGTTGCAATTGTCCGTTTCTCTTGCCACCCACTTGGTGACCTCTACGCTCGTTATCCTTACCGTTCTCTCTATTACGGGCTTTAGCCATAAACTATGGTACCTCTAGCTCGCAACCCTGGAACAAAACATCTTAGTAAAGGAGAGTGGCGAAACTTTGTTATTATTTTTCCATCCAAGTCGTCTTTAGTGTGGCAAAATATTAAAATTTATTAACTAAATATATAATTGTAGTTTAGGGTAAAATTGAAAAGGAACCGAAAGAGCCAAGATTTTTTAAAAGGAAAAGAAAAAACATTGCACCAGCCGAGAATCAACCCGAGTCTATATCATGGCAGTGTACTATTCTACCACTAGACAGTGCTTTTTGTTTTAAATTGTTACAAATTATATATTTGATGATAATAGTAGTTTGACTAAAAATATTTGTTATCCACATTACACCATTTTATTAATACTAAATTATAAACTTACTTAAATAATTTAGAAAATTTTAATTATTTTTTTAATTTGATCATTAGTTGAATCTTACTATATATATATATATATATATATATATATATATATATATATATATATATATATATTTTTTTTTTTGTCAATGCTATATTAATATAATAAATTATTTAACGCTTAAATTAATTAAAATACTCTTAAATTTTATCTTAATTTTTTTCTATATAGAAATTATTAGTATTTTATTTTAAAAATAACTAAAAATATTCTTAAATTTTTTAGAGTATTTTGTAAATTTTAAAATAAAATATTAAGTGTAAATATACTTTTCAACATTTTAAAAATTTAAGGGTGTTATATATATAATATATATTTTGAAAAATAAGAGTATTATGGTATTTTTAAAATTTCAACAAAATATAAAGTTTAATTTTTTTTATTTATTAATTTTGCCTAATTTAATAAACTATTTATTTTTCAAATCAACGAATTCCAGTCTTACAAATAATTAATTAAATTTAGTTTTTCTCACTTTTAATTATTAGCTTATACGATAATATCTTAACAAAAAATAATAATAATAATAATAATATATATATATATATATATATATATATATATATATATATATATATATATATATTTTTTGTTTATTATTATTATTTATGCTTGTTTCTTCCTGTTCTCTCCCGCTGCAAATGAACTCTATTTTATTTCTTCTTCTCAATAAAGGCTCGAGCATACGTTGCTTGTAGGTGACGTAAAAATGAATAGGCTTAACTCTCTTGTTGCTGGAAAGTGAGTGCCACCCGTAAGTCCGTTACCGCTAGAGATTCGAGCATACGTTACTTGACCGTAGACGACGCAAGAACGAATAGACTTAATTCACTTGTTGTTGGAAAGTGAGTGACGCACAATCACAAGTCCGCTGCCATCAAAGTGCAAGCAATTGTGACGAGGTCTTATGAATTGTAGGACAAAGAAGGCTTTCTGGTAAGAGTCGGGTCTGGTGGACTTCATCTGTTCTTATACTTTCCCCTAAATTTTTATAGATCATAATTTGTTTGCATAGTTTAAGCAATAGCATAAAGAATTTCTTCACAATAATTTATTGCATTCTAAAAACAGATTGCATAATGTTTCTCACTATGATTGCATAAAAAATGAGTAAATTGTTACCGAATCAGAAATTTCACGAACCAAAAAAATGTTCAAGAGATGAAAGAAGGAAGAAGATTCATAGTTGAGATCGAAATAAACCCAAGTTCGAAAATGTGGAAGAAGCTGTGGAAATCTTGGAAGATATGCTATTGCCATGGAGATTACCGTTCTCTGAACACGCCGAAGAACATAATGATTCCATTTGCGCACTCAAAAACACCGCAGATGTCGAGAATCCGGGATATTCCAGTGGAAGATTCGGCAATGGAGATTTGAAGTTAAGCATGTCGATCACCTGTTTGATCGAAGGCCGCAGACAGAAATCCGGTTGAGCGCAAGCAAGTCCGACGATCAACAGTTGCTTCATCTCATCTCTTTTGAAAATTTGGCGCAATTTCGGATCCGCGGCCTCAATCACACTCCTTCGTCGGTAATAATCCCACACCCATTCAACTAGCTTTATCAAACATTTCCTTCCGTCTTCTCTCGTTTCACCTAGGGCTCGTTTTCCGCAGGCGATTTCCAAACACACGATGCCGAAACTGTAGATGTCGGATTCTTTACTTGAAATGCTGCTTTGCAGGTACTCTGGTGCTACATAACCTTCTGTTCCTCGTAGCGTGGTGGATGTTGATGGTTTTCCACGGTCTACGAGTTTAGCAAGCCCGAAATCGCCGAGTTTCGCGTTGAATTCGGCATCTAGTAAGATATTGCTTGATTTTATATCTCTGTGTAGAACGTATGGATCTTGTTCTTCTTGTAGATAGTGTAGTGCCGAGGCTAAACCTACTGTGATTCTGTATCTGTGATTCCATGTTAGGAGATTGTTTTGCTGAAATAGATGGAAATCTAAGCTCTTGTTTGGCATGAATTTATAGACTATGAGATATTCTTCGTTTCTGCTGCAGCACCATCCAATTAGTTCTACCAAGTTCTTATGCCTTAATTTGCTGATTGTTTTCACTTCTGATGCAAATTCTCTTGAGCCTTGATGGAGATTGTTTGGACTGATTCTCTTCACTGCTACATCAAGTTCCCTGTTGTCTAGAAATCCTCTGTATACCTTCCCGAAACCTCCTTCTCCCAATAGATTTTCATCACTGAATTTGTTGGTTGCTTCTGATAGATCTTTATATGAAATCTTCCTTGGCCCTGTTTCGTTCTCAAGATCTTCCTCTTGTTCCTTTCTCAGGCTTCTTCTTCTACTGGTTCTCTTCATGATCCATATCCAAAACCAAGCAAACCCCAAGATTAGAATGAGTGGAAGTGCCACTTCCAAGATTATCATGAGCCATTTCATGGAAATTCCTATATTGGAGTGAACTGGAGAGCTAGCTGGATCAGTTGTGGTGTTAACATTCACTTCAACTTGTAATCTAGAGTTGAAACTCCACGAGCTAATTGTATGAATCTCGAATAGATTTCCGGTTGATCCCGAGAAGCCGATCGTAACCCATTCTGGTAGATGCTCTCTTAAATCAATATTGAAAGAGAAGCTAGAGGAGTTTCTTGGAGAAACTTCAGAATCTCCTTCATCAACTAGAAAAACAGTCAAATTGTGGGAGGTTGAATTGTAACTTATCACTGCTTGAACTTTCCCACCGTTTTCTATGTCACTCCACCACCATGAAGTAGTGCATTGAGATATAACGGAGTTTACATCGATGCCGATGTGATTCCCCCCCGGATCCTCCGATAATACATTCGATTTGGTATCGAACTCAACAGCAACGAAGTTGTTGGCTGTTGGTGTTGGTGTTGAGTACTCTAGATCATTCTTGTTGGAATTCAAGAGACCAAAGTTCCTACCTCCTGAGTTATGCGGAAGACTCGAGCCATTTGGGGCGAGGAAGAAGGCAAAGCCATCGCCATAAGGGTGACTTCCCTGCGAGTCGATTGAGAAGGAGAAGTTGGTGGTGAAGTCTGCAAGATTCTTGTGGACACTCTCCCAAAGATGGAGAGGATCTTTGTAGGTAGCACGGCCAACACTTCCATTGCGAGGCATGTCTCTCTGGTTCATGGTTAGCTGAATGACATTGTTGGAAGAGTATGCATTTCCTTCGTAATGAATGTTGTGGCCATTCGGGTCGAAACCAACGAAGCTGAACGTTAAGTTCTCAGAAGAAATGGTGGCTGAAACTGAAACTGGGTTGGTTATACTCCACAAGCAGCTATAGTAGCAGAAGATTAGGAGGAAAAGGTTTGGAGAGGTGAGCATAGAGACCTCCATGGGAGACATAGATGCAGAGATCCTAGGCAGCCATGAAGGAGAAGACTTGAATTTATACAATAATGATAGTCTTCATCTCTCTGTCTCTGTCAGGAAAGTGAATGTGTGAACAAACAGCGATGAGGAAGCTGTATGGAAGACGGGGATTTGGGGGCATATCTTGAATCTGCCTGAAATTTCCAAGGTGTATTTTTAAAAGTCTACTATTCTGCAGTGTGTAGGTACCCTAAGAAAACAAGGTATAACCATCGGTAGGCTCCACGGGAAGCTGCTGTGCGTCCTCTGGCACGACCCGAAGAGTGACAGCCAAGAAGTTGTCCTACGAAGAATGAAAGTTCGTATGACACCCGATGCATGGTAAACCGTCTTTACATTGGATTGTTTGACATTATTTGCATGGTTTGAAATGAGTTCTTGTTTTTTCTTTTTAAGAATTATACGTGGATGAGCGGATTCATGTTCATGACCTAGGTCATTGCGTTAATTATGCCTTTTCTTTTTAGTATAGATCGACAATATGTATCAGTAGCGATTTTAACGTTTATTTTTTTTGGAATGTCGAGGTTTATTTTGATCTCGTAAATATTTTACTTTAATCTCTCACTTTTACCTTGTTGTTGTATTATTCTTCCTATAAAATTTAGAAAATTACATCATATACATGTAAGGAGCGACCCCGTCATGTGGGTTCGTATCGTGTAGGGCATGACTCTAGTAAATTGCATCACATACATGTAAGGAGTGACATCGTATATGAACTTATATCATGTAGGCACCATCTTAATGGTATGGTACATACAAAGAGTGACACCATATGTGTACTCATATCGTGTAGGGCATGACCTAGTAGATTACACTATATGCATGCAAGGAGTGAGCTCACATCAGTACAAGGCATGACCCTATTAGATCTCGTAAATGTAGGTGACCCCATATGTATGCTCATATCATGAAGGACACGATCCTAATAGATATAAGCTCATAGACGAGCGTGTCATGGACATACTCGAACAAGGCTAAAAAGGGCTCCAAACCATAACCTCAAAAGTTAAGGTTCCAACATGAGTCTTGACACGTCACTCTGGAGTTAAGTCCGTCTATATGAAATATGAAAACTCACGAAATTTGGTATCAATTGAATACTTTATGATCGTCATGATCAATTAATTTTGTAGTTTGTAGGGCTTATTTAAATCATTATCACAATTTTCTGGTCACAGCTGGCCTTGTGGGCCAAGAAAAGATAGAATCAGGCTTGTTTTCCACCATAAATCAAAATTTTATTAAAAATAACAAAAATCACGTTTTAATTTAAAAATACTTAATAATTTAAAGGGAAATACTTTTTATTTGACTTAAAAGAAATAAATAAGCATAGATTTTTTTTTTCCCCAAAAATAATAAATACCATTAAGAATATATCATTTTCCCAAAAAAGTAATTTCATTTTTTTTTATTTTTTATTTATAGATTCTTGATTTTTTAGAATATTAAATAAATTAAAGAACTAAAAATTTTAAAATTTAGTCAACGAAAGTGTGTTAATTTTTTTTTTTTTTTTGTCCTAAGTAAAATATTTTATTGGAATACTTTGAAATATATTTTCTTCAAATATTTTCATTAAAACAAAATTTACATTTATAAAAACATTTTTTAAGAAAGCATTTTAAATAAATGTATTTTCAAAGTGATTCTATTAATTATAAATACATTTTAAATTTGAAATCTTGATTTGACACCTGATGATCCCGACATTTCAATGACGACATGGTCGGTTACCTACCCTTAACACTCATGGCTCCAAAAAGTGAAAATTATCCTCACAGATCAACACAAGTAAATCGCTCTAAGTAAAGCGCATTTAACCATGGAGTTCTCACGATTGAGCTACTGAAAAGGAAGATGCACTTTATTAGTACAAGTACTAACTTTCATTTCTTTTAAATCTTTCTTAGTCATCATATCCTCAAGATCGCTCTTATTCAAATGTGATATTTGTTCAAAGTGTCAGAGTTTAACTCGAACGAAAAAAAAAAAAAAAAGATTGGTTCGCAAAATAAAAACGCTCTTCGGAACAAGCTCTATTAACCTATATAGAAGGAAGTACGTAAGTTATTTTCAGCCACAGCTGGCCTTGTGAGTCAAGGGAAGACCAACCTAAAGCATACTCAAGGAACTTAGCTGTGAACAATTTAAAGCTCATTATATTCCATACTTTCAACCCTTTTTAATGCCCACTTTATGTCTCTTCAGTAATTTTCATGCCAAGATTTGGTTTGATTTTTCTACCTTCAACACGTCATAGTCTACGTCCTAATTCTCAAATTCTGTTCAATAATTATTTGACTCGGAGCTGCTGTATTGTTTTAAAATACGAGAATAAAATAAACTGTAAATCAAATCATAAATAAAGAATATTAAGATATAATATCTAAGATATATTCTATAAATAATATATACTCTAGATATTATATCTCAATAGTAACTGAGTTTCTCATTAGCTTAGCAGATCTTTAACTATGGTTTTGAATCGGAGCAAATTTTGAAGCTACTTCATCGGTAAATTCTATCTAATTTTTGGTCACTTTTTGATGTCGTTTCAATGGTGGATTCGTCATGATTGATTCTCGGTATTCGATTCTTAGTTATATTTTAAGGAATTATGAGCCCTAATGACGTAAAATGAGAAGAGGAAAGACGTGAGAACACCAAGAGACCGTTGGATGACGTTTTTTCTTGATTTGTGAGTGTCACCTCTGGTAAGGACTATGCTAATCTTCTCTGTATTGTTCAAATTTGAAAATTTTTCTTATTTATTATTATTTTTTTTTTACATAAAAAAAAAAAAAACTCAAATTAGGAAATGAAGATGTAATTTTTATAAGTGGAGCGGGGCGATGTCGGAGTCGAGAAATTATCTATCTAACTTTCTCTCTCATTCCCAGTTACTTAATACACCTCGTGAATGTGTTTCTATGGTGTAAACGTTAGGATGATTTTGCGACACATTTTATGAATGTGTTTTTGTATAGTAAATGTTATGGTTATTTCTCAATACACCTCCGGAATGTATTTATGAGGGTAAATTGTTAGGATCGCACAAAAAGACACGCACTCGATTTGGATGAACATAAAGAATAAGAGATAAAAAATGCAAGGAGAAATATTGGCTAAAGGTTTATATTCATGATGATTCAGGTACGTAAATGAGAACATGGTCCATAATCTAATGGTTCTCCTATGGGTAGACTCATCCCGTCAAAGAAGAATTTCATTATCCGACCATCGATGTCTTCCTTATACCAGACCAATTAATGCTTTCCAATACCTCAATTTTCAAACATCAACCTATTTTGTAACATGTCTGGATTCTTTGTATCCTTATCTTCTCCAAACACATATCACCTTCTTCCACTGACCTGCAAGTAAAACGGTATCGTATTCTGATGTGTTTTGTCTTTAAATGATAAATTGGGTTCCTGTGAGATCCCACATTGGTTGAGGAGGAGAACGAAACATTTTTTATAAGCACGTGGAAACTTTTCCCTAGTAGACGTGTTTTAAAACTTTGAGGGAAAGCCCAAAGAGGACGATATCTGTTAGCGGTGGACTTGGGCTGTTACATATCAGAGCCATACATAAGGCAATGTGCTAACGAGGAGGTTAAGTCCTGAAGGGGTGTGGACATGAGACGATGTGCCAGCAAAGACTCTGGGTCTTGAAGGGAGGTGAATTGGGGAAGGGAACAAGTGTCAACGAGGACGCTGACCTTTATAAGGGTGTGAAAACTTCTCGACCCTGAGCCCTGAAGGGAGAGTGGATTGTGAGATTCTACGTCAATTGAAGATAGGAACAAGTGCCAGCGAGAATGCTGGGCTCCGAGAGGGGCTAGATCGTGAGATTCCACATTGATTGAAAAAGAGAACAAAGTATTTTTTTTTATAAGAATGTGGAAATCTCTACCTAACGGGAACTTTTGCATTTCTTTTTCCAACATAAATTTTTGTTATGAAGTCTGATGATTAATTATTTAATTCTTAATAATATATTTTTTTATTATTTTATTTATTTATAAAAATCTAAAATTATTAATGTAATTTTAAATGGTACATGATTGAAAAAAAAATGGTAGTATATTCGTAAAACACTATTTATTTATTTTTAAATATTTAATTACTATTTGTAAATCAATTTTAATATCTATTTTAAAAATTTAACTTTTTGCGAGTTAAAAGTTATAAAATTAAATTTAATATATATACATAACTATATCGTAAATAAAAATGTATATTTTAAAATTAATAATAAATTCGAGTGGATTCGGTTTAATTCAATTTAGTGGAAGAGAAATTAATGAATTAATTTAATTCATAAAATTTCTATTTATTTAAATTCAACTCAACGCAAATAAGTTCATAAAACAACTGAAAAACTATAAAGTTCGATCATTTTTTAATTTTTTTAAAAATTTTGTCCGTTCATTTTCATAATTTCTTTCAAACATTTGAATTTTTTTCAAAACAAAAACAAGATTCTAAAAATAGTTTAAAATATATATATATATATATATTATTATTATTATTATTATTTTTGTAAAATATTGATAAAAAATGGGTAACAAAACAAAAATAATTATAGTTGGGAGTAGTATTTTAAAATTTAATTAAAAAATGAAAAAAAAAAAAACAAAACGAGCATTAATTTTTATTTTTAAAATTGTTTTTTTTTTCTATAATTTCTTTTATTATAGTTTCCATTTTTTTTTAATAGATAAATACTTAATTTTTAGCCCAAAAAAAATATCCAAAAATAAATTGCTACTTTTAAAATAAAATAAAAATAAAAGCGCTCCAAAACCGCCACCAAGTAACCATGCACGCTAGAATCTTCACCGTTAGATCCTCTCAAACTCCTACATCAACCATCCAACCGTCCAATATCGAAGAAGACCCACTACTCATGTCGCACGGGATTATAGCCCAGTTACCCAAAACATTGTCCAGCCTTTGCATGTAAGACGAATCTATCCACAGCTCTCGTGTGCGAGTGTGATCGTCTTCAATCGGCGCCGGAGAAGAATGTTGCAGTTCTCGATTCGGCGAGGTAAAGTTCTTTGATCGTAAAGGAATTTTTTTCTGATTGTTGAATTTGTTAATGGAAGTTACTTCTTGATTACGTTCGTGATCATGTGTTGCAGTGAAGAAATTGAGTGTTCTGAGGCCTCAGATCTTTGCTCTTGGAAATTCTCGTTTCTCCACCTCTACTGAACCGTCTTCCTAGCCTAATCCTCCGGTGAGGAAGCGGTTGTTTCCTTAATTTTGTTTTTCTTTTCTTTTGAGTAGAGCTTGTTGATTTCTTGAGCTTGTGGTTTGAATGAGGAACTTTGTTTGCATTGTTTTGTTTCTGAGAAAACGTCAGGACAGGGCGTGGAAAGTATGAACTATGCTATTCTTTCTACGGTCCCAACTTTGCTTCGTTTTTGTGTTTGTAATTGTTTCTTGTAGAGACTGGCCTTCACTGCGTTAATTTCTGATTTGATTCTTAACTTCTTTAAGTTTAGGAATTACTCTGTAGGTTGAAAGAAAGGGGAAATTTTCCTGTAAATTATTTTAGCTTAATCACCAATGTAGTTTGTCTTTCAATTCATGACCATGATATCATATATAATGTCAGCGCATACTTGTTTCATCTAGCGTTGTTACGAAAGGCTGATATATACTTCATTTACGCAAGCCTTCTCAATCCTCAGCATTCATAGATGTCATAAACCTAGTGAGTTACCAGCTCATTTTACGCACTCTTTTCTATTTCAGATTTGAGAAAGTTAAGTTCCTTTAGGTACGGGTACGAAAATGTGCTTTTGTTTACAGGCAAGGAAGTTGTTTCTCAAGTTCCATTGACCACAAATGAGGAATTTAAAGCTGCAGTATCTGCAGCAACGCAGGCATTTCCTGCTTGGCGTAATACTCCAGTTACAACTTGCCAACGAATTATGCTCAAGCTTCAAGAACTCGTTAGGCGAGATATCGTAAGTTCGTTTTTCAGTAAAAGGAATATTCCAAATCACTTCAAAAGTGGATCCCCCCCTCTCATTTCAGGACACACTTTCTCTAAATATTACAACAGAACAAGGAAAGACATTAAAGGATGCACATGGAGATGTATTCCGTGGGCTAGGTTATAATCCTTTAGTTCCTTCCTCTTCCTGTATATGTTTGTGATTATGTGATGGGAAAAATCGTTTTATTATATGGCCTGAGCTGAATGTTCGATAGAGGTTGTGGAACATGCATGTTGAATGGCATCGCTACAAAGGGGGTAGTATGTCTCTAATGTGTCACATGGAATTGATACCTGCAGCATCATAGAGCCTCTTGGTGTTTGTGCTGGGATTTGTCCAGTCAATTTTCCTGCCATGATCTCCCTATGGGTTAGCCTGTTATTCTTCACTGTCATTCCAATGGTTATAATTTCAGCAGTAAAGAATTAGTTTGATTTCTCAAAGGCTGGAGTACGCCGTTATCTACTTCTTTTGTGGTGTAAAAGACTTGCTGCTATGAAAGATTTTTATCCCCCAAAAATTAATTTATTAACTTCATTCCATACCGATATTATCCCTCCAATTAGCTTTTCTTTTTCTTATGATAATAGACTGACAGTGGCAATAGTTGTGCAATGGGATAATCCTCTGCAGATATTCTCAATTGCTGTTACATGTGGGAATACCTTTATTTTGAAGCCTTCAGAAAAAGATCGAGGTGATTTTTATTTTTGAATTATTCCCCAAGCATCTTTATTATGAACTGTCTTCTTTTTGTTTTTGCAAGCTTATACCTATGATTAGATTCTGGAACCATAACCACTAGATTCAACTGCTATCTTAAATGACTTGATTTGACTGCAGCATCAACAAATTGTTATTTTAATTTTGGTGTTTTTTCTGCAGGATGTTGTTAATGCCATTTGTGATGATGAGGATATAAAGGCAAAATATCATTCGTCGGTTCAAACATTGTAAGCTATCTTTACTGAAATAACTTTTACTTCATGGAGTTGGCAATCTCAATACATTCTAGGTTAATTTCTACAAGTGGTTCTTGTTGCAACTTACTAAAATTCTATTATAGGATAGGGCCCTTTCCACTTTTTGTTTTTAGAATCTAGAACTGATAGTTTAGATATTTGTTCATGTGGCCATTGGAGTGTTACAAGTTATTTAATTGGTGAAACATCGTCTTACATTGGGACCTTGGCGTTCTTTACTTGGTCTACCATTAGTACAAAGTGATTTAAGTTTAGCTTTGAGGTTTTATTATTGCAGATGATTGGTTTCAATATTAAGTTTATTTTCCACACTCATATATTTGGCCTCAAGTTTATCCTATAATTGTTTTGCCATGGTCACCTTTATAAATGGATACTTATGATCCTTGCCAAGATAGGACTGAATAATTCGGCAAGTTTGTTGATTTACTTTCCTTCATTCTGCGTCTGTCATGTCTTCGGCCATCGCCTCTTCGAGATAAACATCAAGGTCTTGCCTGACCAACAAATCACTAACTTCGCCTTGCCAAACACCAAAATTATTGGTTACATCAATTTTTTCTACTTTGAGATTAGAGCTCAAAATTCTTGATGCACGCGAGTATCAGATGACTTTGCCATTTGTAACAAGTTTCTCTACCAAAAGAATAATCCGAATGAAAGTAGAAAAAAATTCTTGAAAAAATGATTTCCAAGAAAATAAGCACACTTGCAATGAGAAACTTGTCTTTGATAATCGATGGTGAGTGTGAGCTATTCTCGTGGTCGATGAAGTTGAATTTTTCAGAATACCCCAAATGCCACAACTAAAATGCTCTGATACCAATTGTTGTAATGGAAGCGAAAACAAGATCAATCGCACTCACACACCCACAAACAGAAATTAAACAAAGAGCACAAAGATTTATGTGGTTTGGAGAAAAGAAATTCTCCTACATCCACGAGTAGTAACCAATCTCAATAATCTAAGTGTTTACGAAGTGTATATCTCACACTATCAAGTCTCCCACCAAAATTCTCCCAAATGTCACTCAACAAACACAAAATGATATTCAAACTCAATCAAACTTAATACATCTCAACCATTCTAGATAACCCTTTATATAAACATAGAAGCATTAGTGTCATACATGAATCACGATGATTCATGTATCAAAATGGAAGATGAACCAAAAAAATGCCGCATAAGAGATGCATTAACCTATTCTTCATGACAACTTACATTCATGACAACTTACAACAAAACTACTCATTTTTTTTAATAGAGAATTGGAATAACAAATCAAGTATTTAACCAAAACTAATAAGCTAACTCCATACATTCTATAGTATTGTGTGTTCATTGGTGGTGAACGTGTTGAAGAAGATGTATAGAAGATGCAGCCTAGTGGGAAGAACTGCTAAAGACATTACTAAAGTTGGAGCTATTAATAGTATGAGAAGCAACACTATTTTGAGTAGCTGATGGCGATGGTGAAGACGAAGCATTTGGCCTTCTAATGGGAAGAAATTCATAAGTGGGTACAGGCAATTGAGATGGAAGAAGAGGCAATGGCGCTTCGAAGTTCATCACGTTTATGGCTTGTCTTATTGAAGGTCTGCAATTGCTATCTGGATGAGCACACCACAGACCCACCACCATCAGACGCTCCATCTGCTCCTCCTTCTGCTGCTCATCTCCAAACCTTTCTTGGATCAGTTTTGAGTCTATTCCTTCAAGAAGCTTTCCACAACCATAAAGCTTCCAAACCCACTCCACCATCACAATCTTCTCGTCCTCTGCGTTCGGGTCGAAAGGTTTTCTTCCACAAGCAATTTCCAAAGCAACCATCCCGAAGCTGTAGACATCTGATTCCTTTGAAGCCCTTCCTGTTGTTACACATTCAGGAGCCAAATAGCCAATTGTCCCAGCAAGAAGAGTTGTTTGTGAACCTTTGTTATGGTCCACTAACCTAGCTAACCCGAAATCTCCGAGCTTAGCATTAAAACTCGAATCCAACATTACATTGCTCGACTTAATATCTCTATGCACCACACATTTTTCCCACTCTTCGTGAAGATATAGTAAACCCGAAGCAATTCCTTGAGCGATTTTGTACCGACATTCCCATGTCAAGAAATTGTTTTCTTTGAAAAGATGGGCGTCTAAGCTTCCATTTGGCATGAATTCATAAACCAACAGAAGTTTACCTTTCTCATGACACCAACCAATAAGTTGAACTAAGTTTCTATGCCTCAACTGGCTGATGATCTTGACCTCAGATGCATACTCCTTTATCCCTTGCTTAGACCCTTTTGATATTCTCTTCACAGCAACATAGCAATTCAAGTCACTTTTTAAGAAACCTTTATAAACATCACCAAATCCTCCTTTTCCAAGCTTCTTATCCTCCTTAAAATTGTTCGTTGCTTGAGCCAATTCCTTATACGAAAACCGTCGAGGCCCTTTACCCCTTTCAAACTCAGAATCATCCAACATTATCTCCTCCTCTATGTTCTTCCTCGTTGCCATTCTCTTCTTCCAAACAACTATCCAAACCAACACTAACCCTCCCACTATGATAGTTGCTCCAACAACGCCCAATCCGACTGCTAGACCTGCCTTGCTACCATTACTATGACTTGTGTGCAAGTTAGGCCTTGGCTCAGGAATAGACTCTGGAATTGGCTCGGGACTTGGCTCAGGAATAGACTCTGGAATTGGCTCGGGACTTGGCTCAGGACGTGGAGACAAATTAGAACTAGAGGTGAAGTTTGGATTAAGAGTCAAGTCGAGGGTTGACTCAAAAGACCACGAATATACAGTGTGAGTTGCATATGCATAACCAGTGGAAGCAGAAAAGCCAAAAGTAACCCGTTCAGGTAGATGCAACCTCAAATCTACAACATGGTGAAGATGTTGGAACAGAATACTACCATTCAGATCAAACCCAGTAAAAGTAACACTCAAATTATGATTAACAGAATCATATTTAATCCAAGCATGATTCTTCTTCCCTCCCTTGATATCACATTTCCATATCGAATATGCAATAGATCTCATTGAACTAATATCGATACCTACATGTTCGAGCTTTTCAGGTGGGTCGAAAAGGTTGCTGTAGATATCAAACTCAACTGCAAAAAATGTGGCTGTCGCATTCGATAACTCGGGATCGTAGCCAATACCCAAGCCACTGCCTCTTGGGATGTCAGCTTGGAACTTAGAACCAACAGGGGCAAAGAAGAAGGTAAGGCCATCACCATAGGTTGATTTTTGCCTTGAGTCAATGACAAAGGAGAAATTGGTTTGGAAACTCGCCAAGTTTCTAGAGACTTTATCCCAAAGATGCAAGGGTTCGGAATACATGGCTCTTCCAACATAATTCATGTTGGCGTCGCCCCCAGTGAGCTCGATTGCTTGGTTTGTCGGGAATGCTCTTTCGTAGCTGATGTCGGTGTTGCTTGGGTTGAAAGAAGTGAAGTTGAAAGATAAAGAACTTGCAAATGGAAGTGTAGAGAGGAACAGTGAAATGTTGATAAGGAAGAACGAACATATGAGAGGAAACTTGGAATTGGAGCTTTGTGCAGCCATGGGAGAAGGCAGGAGACAATGCTTAGAGCTTCAAGTTGAAGATCAATGGGGAAGAAGACTTGTTAAGTAAAAGTAAGTCTTTGCTGTGGCATTTTCCATTTGGAATAATCGCTGACAGGACTTTCAAAACAGTGGAAGAGAAAAAAAGAAAAAAAAAATGGAAGAAATTTCTTCGCTCAAGCAAAGACTTGAACACCAAATTTAATTTAATAATTAAATACAAATTTTCTTGCCGCACTATTAAAGATGTAATAGCCTAGACTCACTGCTAGCCGATATTGTTCTCTTTTAGGCTTTCCCTTCCAAGCTTCCTCTTAAGGTTTTTAAAATGTGTCGGATAGAGAAAGGTTTCTACATCATTATAAAGGGTGCTTCGTTCCAATGTGAGATTCTTATAATCCACTCCCTTCGTGGCAAGCGTCCAGCACCAACCGATGTGAGACCTCATTTAGTGTGAGAATCCCACATTAGTTGGTGGGGAGGAGAACGAACCACCCTTAAGGATGTGGAAACCTTTTTGTAGAAGACACATTTTAAAAACGTTGAAGGAAAGACCGAAAGGGAAAGCTCAAAAAGGACAATATCTGCTAATGGTGGACTTGGACCGTTGCAAATGGTATTAGAGCCAAACACTAGATGATGTGTCAGCGAGGAGGCTGTTCCCCAAGGGGGTAGACACGAGGTAGTGTGCCAGTAAGGACGTTGGGCCCCTAAGGGGATGGATTTGGTGGGGGTCCCATATCGACTGGAGAAATGAACGAGTACCAGCGAGGACGCACCTCGAAGGGGGTGGATTATGAGAATCCTACATTGGTTGGGGAGGAGACGGAACACCCCTTATAAGGATGTGGAAACCTTTCCTCAGCATGCGTTTCAAAAACCTTGAGGAGAAGTTTGAAAGGGAAAACTCAAAAAGGACAATATCTGCTAGCGGTGGACTTAGATCGTTACATGTTCATTGAGACGGGGACGGGAATAAGGACAGGGAAGGTCCCATTCTCATTACCTATTACAATCCCCTTTTTCATGAAATTATTCATTTGTTTTCATGGAGGCAAGAATTTTCAGTAGGATTTTTTTTTCTTCGGTTTTTTAAATTTTTTTTTTTTTTGCACTTTTTTCTCTTATTATGGCTCTTTCTGTTTGATTTGGAGTGGTTGGAGGCTATCTTGGAGAAGTGTGGGCAAGTACTTAGGTGAATTCTAAGAGTTTTGCTCTTTGTTTTAGTAAAAGTCTAAATTAGTCGGGTTTGTCTTTGTCTAGGTGTCTTAACTAGTTGGCAAATCAAGCATCTATCGACAAATTCCACGATATCCTTCTTTATACCACGCCACTCGAAGTGTGGCTTGATATCTTAATACATTTTAGTACCACCAGGGTGCATGGCGAATGGAGAGTTATGCGCCTCCTTTAATATTTCATTTCTCAACTCTTGTACCACTGGTACACAAACTGGCGAATGGAGAGTTATGCGCCTCCTTTAATATTTCATTTCTCAACTCTTGTACCACTGGTACACAAACGATCTTGATATAACAATCCACCATCATGACTTGGACTATCCGTTAGCTGGTTCTATCTCCATCTCATTAAGTACCCTTTCCAACTTAGGGTCTCTTACTTGAACATCAACTATTCTCTAACGGAGAGTGGATTGTACAGTCAGTCGAACTAAGTGTGCTTTAATACCTTCTATTGCCCCCGCTATTTCAGCTTGTTCAAAATCTATATATATAAAAATAGAAATTTGATAAAAGTGCTTTTGAAAGCTTCTTTAATATATATAAATATATTAAGTTTAGAAATTAGATTTAAATACAGTTTTGTATTTTTATTTGTTTGGTGGACCAACCACTTTCATAAATATTTTAGTTAATTCTCTTTAATTCTTTAAATAAATTGTTGATTTGCCCAATTTATTATTTCTTTTTAAGAAACAATTTATTATTCTCTCTTAAACATTGATGGAGATAATATTAGTAATAAGGGATAAGAATTTGTCATAATTTTTTTTTTTAATTTTATAAAACAAATTAATTGGACCTTAAATGTTTCAATCTTTTACTCTTTATTTATTTTTTATTAATTTATTTTCTAATTTTAACAAACAAAAAAATTATACAAACTTTTAAAAATTATTAATAGACGCGAAAATCACAACTCATATCCTAAGTTTAACGTGTAACTTAATGAAATTGAAAGTTTAAGGTTGAAATTGATATAATTTGTCATGTTCGAAGTTAAAATTGTTATTTATTAATTTATTTGTTCGGTGAAGATTATGTTTCAATCCAAGTTTCCCATACATGCCCAAAACGACGTGTTGCTTTATAAGAGGTATTTGTACGTTTTTTTTATAAAAAAAAACCACAAAATTAACTAAAATCATTCTGGATCGAGTAACTACTATCATGAAAACTACAAACCTAATTCTCGAAAGTATAACTACATGGAAACAAACAAACTCTTGTGTTCTTGTTGAAAACTGTGGTGACCATGGTCGTTCGGTCAATTTTTATGGTGAAGAGTTCGAGTTCGAGTTCAACTAAAATGCAAGCGAGAACAGGGAAAAGGTAGTGATGGACAAAACGATGTATAGTGAACTAGTTGTGGCTAACATTGTTGACCCCACGGACGAATGCCAGTGAAGATAAATCGATAGTCATACGTTCATTTTCACATTATCTTAAAATTGAAAAATTATGAGTCTAATATATATATATATATATATATATATATATATATATATATATTTTTAATAGCTTCCAAATTAGGTTTAAGAATAGTTTTATGCCTAAAATTAGGTTAAAACACTTTAATCTTTCAATTTTTATATTTTTATTTATTAAACTTTTAAAAATATCTAATACTTCGAACTTTTTAAAAGTATTTAATATATCAATAATTTTTTAATTTATATAAAATTTTTAATTTTTATTAAAAAAATTGATTAAGATAAAATTTAAATTTTATATCTAATAAATTTCAAACAGAGATATATCTCTACAAATATTTATATTATGACCGGGAGAGATAAAATAAAATATTTAAAAAAAAATTGAATTTTATAATTATAATATATTATAACGTAAAAAAAAATTATAATTTAAAAAGTTATATATTTTAATCGTTACGTTTCAAATTCATGTAAGACATGTATAATAATAATAATTATTATTATTATTTTTTTTTTATGTATAATTCAATTTGCTTAACATATTGTAATGACCATATATGTAGAACATTATGTATAATTCAACTGTCCTTAGGGTTCTATTTTCATTTCCGTGTGTGCAACCGTTCTTGACACACGACTCATGCACATACACATAGACCCACTAGGCCAACATCACTATCGTACTCCCTAGGCTTGACTATGGACATGTACACTACAAGCCCACTGGTAGCAAATATTGTCATTTTTGTATTTTTTTTTTCTTTTAGGCTTTCCCTCACGGTTTTTAAAACGTGTTTGTTAGGGAGATATTTCCACATCCTTATAAAGAATGTTTCCTTCTCCTCTCACAATCCACCCTCCTTCGTGGCCCGGCGTCCTTGTTAGCACTCGTTCCTCTCTCCAATCAATGTGGGATCTCATACAATACGAGCAATATCTCGTATGACTCATGACCATATTAATCGAGACTCCATGTCTAGGAGCTAGAAAATTGCACTTGAGTACCTTTACACGTTGTTGCCTGTGAGAGCCCGTCATCATGGTTCATAGGTTCACACCTCCACCAAAGCTCGTGAACTTCACAACAACCGGTCTTTCTTTACTTTTTTTTCGATTTGTTACACATATATTCTCGATCAAGACGTTATTTGGTTGAAATTTTACTTTTACTCTTCAATATTATTGTCAATACATATATTTACATACGATGAAATGAAATAAATAATAGAACGTTTAAGAGTATAGTGGATACGTGACTCAATCGTAACACAACTTTCTCGAACTTTACACAAGTAAAAGCATCAAACATAACATAAATCATGTAATTTTGAACAAATTTCCTTTTTAAAGAAACAATGGAATCCACTTATTCTCCATATCATCACTCATCTTTGACAAAATAAAGCAAAACTTTTTGAGTGATTTTAGCCACACGCAACCAAAAGCTAATATCCATCACTAATTTTAGGTACCAATATAATATTAATAGATATGGGTCAGATTTGGCCCGTTACTTATCTTCGTTAGCCTTATAGTTTTATATAGTGCGTTTGTTAGAGAAAGATTTCCACATACTTTTAAGGAATGTTTCGTTCCCTTCTCCAACGGATGTGGGATCTCACAATCCACTCTCCTTAGGTGTCAGCGTCCTTGCTGACCCCTGTTTGGCTCTGATACCATTTATCACAATCCAAATCCATCACTAGTAGATATTGTCCGCTTTGGCTCATTACATATCGTTGTCAGCCTCACGATTTTGAAACGCATATGTTAGGGAGAGGTTTTCACGGTCTTATAAGGAATGCTTCGTTCCTCTCTCCAACTGACGTGAGATCTCACAATTCATCCCCTTGGAGACCAGTGTCCTCGCTAGCACATCGACCCATGTTTGGCTCTGATACAATTTGCCACAGCCCAAGTCCATCACTAGTAGATATTGTCCGCTTTATAGCCCATTATGTGTCATTATTAGCCTCACGGTTTTGAAACGCATATGTTAGGGAGAGATTTCCACACCCTTATAAGAAATGATTCGTTCCCCTCTCCAACCGACGTGGGGTCTCACAATCCATCCCCCCTTGGGGACCAGCGTTCTCACTCACTAGCACACTAGCCCATGTTTGACTCTGATACCATTTGTCATAGCCCAAGTCTACCACTGGTAGATATTATCCGTTTTGACCCATTACATATTGTCGTCACGATTTTGAAACACATATGTTAGGGAGAGGTTTTCACGGCCTTATAAGGAATGCTTTATTTCTCTCTCCAACCGACGTGGAATCTTACAAAACTCAACCTTATGCCGTTTGAAATTGAAAATATTTGAACCTAGCTATATAGTTTACGTCGAGATCTTTTAAATGAATAACTTGTAGGCTTCTAAATTTTGGTATGTGAGTTTGGAAATTGTCATAAGATAAGCAAATTTGTATCTAATACTTAAATTAGAATTTTATTTATTTTATGTCCATGTCGATCTCGACATCGATGCTATTAAAATAATATTGAAAATAATCAACCCTTAGAACGTGTTGTTGTAGGACAAAAAACTATTAAAATTGATCGGGGTAAAGATAACCTATCACCCGAGCTTTCCAATAACTTTGGAAATTGTTGAAATAGATAATTTCCAGTTTCGAATTACTCGAAAATTATAATAAAAGTTAATTGATATGAATTAAAATAATTAAAATAAAATAAAAACTTATTTGATAGTATCCTTTGTAATATTAAATATAATAATTAACTGAAATAAAATTCAGTCAAGTAAAAAAATATTTATTTTTTCTAAAAAAGGCTAATCTTATTTGTATATGTTATGTAATATAAATATTTTATTTTAATAAAATAATTAATAATTAAATATTTAACGAATAAAATTTATAAAAAGGATTAGATGTAATAAAAAAAAATAAATAGCAAGAAAATATTAGTCCTCAAATTAAGAGATTAAAAATTATAAAATAATGAAAAAAATTATAAAATTATAAAATAATGGATTGGTCAGGATGGAATTGAACCCAACCGAGAACCCTCTATTTTCAAATTAGACTGTGGACGGTTTTTTCTTAAATTATTTTTAAAAAATTATATTTATTTATAATACATGTTACATTAATATTAAAATTTCATAAATTTTAAACATCAAACATTCACGGGTCAAAACGTATCACTAATATTGGTTACAAACGTCAAATATTCTTAATTTTTAAAATAATCTTAAACGTAAGGAAGTGTTGTAACCTTATTTTCGGGTTGGTTAGATTGACCCGACCAAAAAAATGTCAACTCGCGAACTAACCCAATTATTCGATTTTCCAAAAAATTAACCCAACCTAACCCAACCAATTTTTTTTTTTTAACCCAATTCAACTTTTATGATTTGGGTTAAATAACTCAAGTTGGTTAGGTTCTCGAATCATATGAACACTCCTATTATTTCGAGATAACATCCAAAAACTCTTGAAATGCCTTCCTAAAGCATCTTAGGATGTGTGAACAACTCGAAACGTTTGGACATTTTATAACTACCCGATAGTTATATGCTATAAGTCGTTGTTGTTGCCTTTTTCTTCAATCTTTCAAATATCTTTCGAAATCTCTCTGCCCCGTTTTCTAAAACCTTCTTCTTGAATCGGGGTCAGAGACTTGAGTATACATCGCTTAACCGTAGGCGAGGCAAGAACGAATTGGCATTGGCTTAACTCACTTGTTACTGGGAAGTAGTGAGTGTCACACAATCGCAAGTCCACTACCATCAAAAGGATGGCGACAATGGAAATTGTAAAGTCCTAAAAATAAAAAATTAAAAAAAAATAAAAATTAAAAACTAGGTAGAAAAGTATTTATTATCAATAATTTTTTATAGATAGAACTTTCAAACTTAAAAGGCAAAATTAATAAACTAGGTCAAATTTTTTACACAAACAAAATATTAATTTATTAATAATTATAACCAATTTATATTGAAAGTTGACCTATCTAATTGGCCACATACTAATTATTAATAATATTTAATCAATAATTACATCAATTTTTTAGATAATTTATATATTAATATAATATAATTAAATTTGTTAAAATTTTAATATCTTTAATAATAATAATATTATTATTATTATTATTTGTAAAACAAGTTAATTTATATTGTTTTGAATTTTTATAAAAGATATGACAATTAAATATTAATTTCCAAATACAGCAACTTATTTTAAAAGAAAAACAATTATACAATATTTATATATTATCAAAATAGATAAAATTGGAGAGTAATTATTTAATTTGTGATACGTTTTTTTAAATAATAGAGCAAATTGAAATTGCATAAAATATTTTATTACTAAATTAATTTTGATTATTAATTAATTAATTTGATTAATACTTTGAATTATTAATTTGTGACTATTAATTTTATCAACTAAATACCAAACATAATTTAATTACAAAATTTTGATAAATTTAAAAATTTTTGTTTTAAAATTTTATGGTTGTATCCATGTCCTAATAATAATAAACGTCTTTTTTTTTATCTTTTTAAAAATGTTTAAAGTTGAAAATTAAGAACAGTTGACTAAACCGGTAATTAACCTTACAAATGTGAATTTGAATCAAAATTAATAATATTTAATTGTTTAATTTAATGAAGCTCGAGAAGAAAATTCAAACCACTATTAATTCTATTATGGTACGATATTAAAATGTTTAATCTCGCCAAAATTTTATAAATAAATAAAAAAAAAAATAGTGATGATTGAGTGTCATAGAAAAGAATGAGTGATTGGAAAACCAGCATGATATTGGGCAATCGTGTAATGCACTTTGCTCATAAAATGGCTAACAATTAGGGTTTTTTTCAACTAAATAAAGAGAGAGAGGGACAGGTAAAACCCTAATTTTGTTAAAGATAATGAACCATATTCGTCCCGATTCGCATCTTTCCAACTATCCACCTACGTTCGTCGTCGTCAAAAAGTTCGATTACTTGAATAAAAACCCGATCAACCAAACTCAAAATCATTAGGTTTTTGAGTTGTGTTGAACAAAACGAACTTAAATTTATTACTAATTTTAAAATTACGATATAATTATCTAACGATTCTTAAAAAGAGTGACTGTCCTTTTATTCGTCACCGTCGGATCACTAAGACTGACTTTCGTCCTTGCTCGACGAGTGGGTCTTGCAATCAAGTTCCCTTCTGCGTTTGCATATGAGGGTATTGAAATTGAGAGGTAAATTTTAATTAAATGTTTGAAAATAAATAAATAAATAAATAAACTATATTTTTTGTCGGAGCTTAGCTCAAATGACTAGACTTCTAGTCCACCTCGTGATAGATCGTAGCTTTGAATTTTCATCTCCTCCTTTGCACGGTAATATACGCATCTCGAAAAAAAATTATTTTAAAATTATATAATAATTTTCAATATTTTATTTTGATAAACTCAATTAATAGACTCTTAAAATTTTAAAAACAAATTTTTTTGAGTAATTAGATATATATAAAATATAAATTATAATTCCAATTATAAAGTATCATCAAATAATAATTATTTAAAAGGGAAGAAAATGACTTTATTTATATCATTAATATTTTGGAAATGAATCATCCCAATAAGGATTAAAGTTATTAAAAGTAGCGTACGAGAATATTGACCATATTTATTTTATATATTCTATTTATTTAAATTATTATTATTATTTTTAAAATTAGATTGGAAAAAGTGAAGAAAGTTAATAAATAATAATAATAAAAGAATATCTCCACCCGAACTTAACTCATTGGGTAAGTTGTCTGTTACTATTTCAAATGGTAGAGGTGTACTCGGGTTAGGATGGACAAATATTTTGAAGGGTTGGTTGGGTTGGTGACACGAGCAATCCGAATGGAGTTGACGATCCAATCTAACCCTCTATTTTCGAGTTGGGATGTTTTTTTTTTTTTATTATATATTATTATTAAAAAAAAACATATAACGAAGAGAAACTTCAAATATCAAATAACCACAAGTCACAATATATCACTGACGTCGGTTCCAAACATCAAATATCTTCATAATATTAAAAGTAGAAGTAGGGTTGGGTTGTAACCTATTCTTTAAGTTGGTCGGGTTGATCCAACCAAAAGATTAATACCTAAATTATTTATTTTTCGAGTTCAATCTTCATCTGACCAGAGTAAACCTTTGCACGCCTCCATTACCTTTCGGGGAGGGTTTGTATGAATAAAGGAAGGCATAATATATTTTCAAAAAAATGACGCCCCGACACCGTGGTAGCCATGTGCTCTAATCCTCTAAGCTACAGGCCCCACCCCGTCTCTACTACATCGGTTACCAGCATACCCTACAAAAAAATAAACATTTCCTCTACATAACCATTTGCCATTTTGGGTTAAGAAAATGTGAAAGCGCCTCTCTCAATCTCAGTAAGAACTATATGTTCCAAGATTTGTAATCCGACTTTAATATATTTTTAAAAAATTACATTTCAAATGCTTAAAAAAAATATATGATATTTATAAATATCTTAATGTTAATTTATATTTATTTATTTTTAATACAACAGCTAATCTACGGTAGTTAATTTATATTTATTTATTAGTACAATCGCTAATCTATAATCGTGTTAATTAAAATTCAACTAATATCATGATAATATCGTAATAACAAAGGTTGATATATTTATATAAAATATATTCATAATATTAGTTATTAATATTTAAATATTAGTAATAAGATACGTTCCCGAAATGAAAATAACTTAAATATTAATTTAAATAATTGTAAATAGTAGTGGCAAAATTGTAAAAAAGGCCAAAAAAAGCATGCCCTTTTGGTAACTGAAGGTTCTTTTATAATACGGCCTTCTCCCTCCCCCCACCCTAAAAGCATGCAAGAAAAATCCCACCAGAAAACCAGAGAGGGAAAGCTCGGCGGCCGGAAAAAATGGTGGAAAAGCGATTTGCGATGCTTCTGTGCGCGGAGGATCCGGAGTACGTGAAGAAGAAATACGGAGGGTATTTTGGGGTTTTCCTGAGAATGTTGGGCGAAGAAGGGGAGATTTGGGACTCTTACAGAGTCGCCGCCGGCCACTTTCCTAACGACGCCGATATCGGACTCTACGAAGGATTCGTCGTCTCCGGCAGCTGCAGCGACGCCCATTCCGACGATCCTTGGATCTGCCGGCTTCTTCTTTTGTTGAAGAAGTTGAACGGCTTGAAGAAAAAAGTGCTCGGGATTTGCTTCGGCCACCAGGTTCGTCAAATATATTTAATTTTTATTTTCGATAAATTAAAGTATATTTCTGGAAAGTAATTTTAATTTCTCTAATAAATGATAATTCTATTTTTTTTTTAATTAAAATTGAAATGGGTGTTGATTTATTTTATTTTATTTTATTTTTTATTGTGCCGTTCGTTTCTTCCGTACACCGTAAAAATTTTAAATAATTTTTTTAATTTAAAAAATTTAGAATAAATTAAATAAGGGTATTAATTCCACTCTTTATTGGAATTTATGGTTTAATTTAATTTTTAAAAAAACATTCAAAGTTAAAACGAATGAGGTAATTAAAGAAGGATAAGTTTTTTTTTTTGTTAGGCATTTAAAATTTCTTTTAAAAAATGAATTTAAATTAAAATAAAATAAAATTACAAAAAATATATATTATTTTTCGGCCTTTTTTTTGGGTCCCTTATTTCTGGCCACGTATTATTGGCCAGAAATCACAATGGAAGAAATATTGTGGGCCCGTGGTGATGAACGGCTGTCAATTACCCACGTGTCCTTATTTTTTTCTAAAACGGAATCTTCGATTCTCGCGTGTAATTAAATTCTTAATATTCTAAATATTTTGTTATTCACGAAATTTTAAAAAAAGAAAATAGTATATATTCCTTTTTGTTATTGTATTTTATATTATGTAATTATTTTATTCTATTTATTTGAATATCTCTCATATACAAAAAAAAAAAAAAAAAAAAAAAAA
>NW_019272062.1:134378-176650 GCF_002738345.1 Cucurbita maxima
AAAAAAAAAAAAAAAAAAAAAAAAAAAAAAAAAAAAAAAAAAAAAAAAAAAATTGTATTTTATATTATGCCATTTTCTAATTATATATTTTAAAATATTGAGTAAAGTAATTTTTTTTTTAAATAGTAGATAAAAAAACTAAAAATCAAGGTTTGAATTTGTTTTTACTATTGTCAAAAGTAATTACCATAGAATCTTCAACATTTTTAACTATATATATATATATATCTTAGAAAATGGCATAATTATTAATTTTTTTTCAAAAATTATATATTTTAAAATATAGAGTAGAATCATTTTTTTTTTAATTTTAAATATAGTAGATAAAAAAGTAGAGGCTTGAATTTGTTTTTACCATGGTCAAAAGTAATTACCATAGAATCTTCAACAATTTCAACTTTGTTAGGTAAAATTGACTATTTCTATATTTATCTAAAATTACCTTTTAATATCTTAATTTATTCCATTTTTTATATAATTATTTGTTCTAAGCTTACAAATAATTTAAATTATACTATTTAAATCATATAAACTTTTAACCAATTACTCTATCTCAATATTTTTTATTATTATTTTACTCTACACTTATTTTTAATATAATTTACTATTTAAATAATATAATAATAAGTTTAATTTTAAATTATTCGTGAACAACCTATTTTTGGAGTCGAGGTTTATATATATATATATATATGAAAATAATTAAAAAGAAAAAAAAAATAATTGGACAAGGACATGTGGTGGATGATGGGTCATTTTCCCAATGAGAGTTTGGTGAAGCTTTTTTGCACACATTACATGCACAATGGTAAACCCAAAATATTGACCAATTAAAATAAATAAATAAATAAATAAATAAAGTATTTAATTATTTGATTGTCTCAAGTAGTGCAAGTCTATATGGTCTACAATAATTATTTAAAACCCACTTTTTTTATTTTTTATTTTATTTAGAAAGTTTTCAAAAATTAAATTTATATATTGCTTTGATGTCTAATTTATTATTCCTTATCGGGTTTTTTTTTTTTTAAATATACACAAATTTGTATTTAAATTACTATAAATGACGAGTATTAGATATTATGTCCTAATAATTTTAAATTTTTATTATTTTTTAATATTATATTTTTAATATTAAACATTCATTATTTTGAAATGAATGATTTTATTACTTTAGAATATATTTTTTATTTCTTTTTTACAATAGTTCTTTTTTTTTCTTTTGAGTTTAATATTTTCTTTTTTTTTTTTTACTTAAATAAAAATTGATCCAATAAATTACGTGGCGGCAAGAATGATTTTTCCCAAAAGACAAAACTAGGTGGAAATTAGCTGTCATGACGTGGCTGATCCGATATGTTGCGAGTACAAAATAACCGATTTTCTAATATCACGTGAATATATATATATATATATATATATATATATATATATATGATATTATCATTGATTGTCACGTCAATAATATAAACACAAAAAGTAGTATTCCACAATATTATAAAACTTTCCAATTAAAAAATTATTAAACTTTTTATCATGCATATTTGATGTTATGATAAGACGTGTCGGGATGCATTTTTTAAATCTTGATCGAATATTTCAGTTAAGTTATGCTCATATTGGTAAATATATCGGTTCTATTTTTTAATATATTATGAAAATTTATACTAATTTGAATTTAGTTTAGCTGATATCTCATTTAACTGATTGAGTCGTTTAACCCGCTCCAACTCCAGAGTCAAATATTAAACTATTGACTTTTAAAATAATAATTGGTATTTTTTTTTTCGTTTTTGTTTTATAATTATGATTAAATAATTTTAAATTTTGTATTGATGCTATTTGTGTAAATTCCTTAATAACTTTACAAGAGTTGATGACGTGTCTAGGTTTTGTGCCGTGCATTGGGAGGAAAGACGGGTAGGGCCCTCTCAGGGTGGGACATTGGAATCAGGACCATACACGTGTCCCCAGCATCAAAAGTCTTCTCATCTCTAAAGATCCCATCAATGCTATCGGTGATCGAATGCCATCGAGATGAGGTACTTGCGTTTGTTTAATAAGCTCGCGCGTACAGTAAAATTCCTCAACATAATAATCTGGTACGGTGCGATGTATGGTATATTGTGTAGGTCCAGGAACTTCCATCAAAGGCGGAAGTGATCGGATGGTCAGAAAAGACTGGAATCGAAATATTCAAGTATGGGGACCACATGATGGGCATCCAAGGGCATCCTGAGTACACCATGGACATTCTTTTCCACCTCATTGACCGTCTTGTTCAACGTAATTTCATCATGGTATGCTCCTCACCGTCCGATTGTTTTGTTATCAATCTTATAGATTTATAGATGTTTGACACGTGTTATTATTCCATATACTAGGTTAGTATAAAATTCGAGATTGTACCTAACGAGTTCTTAAACTCGAGAACATGTCTTACGTCTCCCGAGTTTAAGAATTATCTATCAAAATTTTCACTGCCCAAATAGTTTTATAGGTTGAGTTAGATCATAGGTTATCTAGAATTATTCAACGAGCGTCAGCATAAATCTAATGTGTATATATATATATATATATATATATATGTTTGTTAGTGATATAATTATGTATACATATATTTATGTAACAGCATTGATTGATTTGATTTGTTATGTATCGTCATAAGTCTCACGTTTTTAAAGTACGTCTACTAGGGAGAGATTTCCACGTCTTTATAAGAAATGCTTTGCTCCTCTCTCCAATAATGGTGAGAACTAAACATTATTTATAAGGGTATGAAAATCTCACCCCAGCAGACGTTTTTTAAAACCGTGAGACTAATAGTAATACGTAACGAGCCAAAACGAACAATATTTGATAGCAGTGGACTTGTATAATACTTTTATATTATCACTGTACTTATTTTAATATATAATTCAAACAACCCGAACTAACCCAACCTAAATATTTTATGGTTCGATTAGGTTAAACTCGAGTTGTTTTTGGGTCTAAAAAATATCGTAACCCGATCCGACCTAACTTGAAACTGGTTTGTATAGGAAACATATGGGAAGGAGTTGAAGGCCAAAGTGGAAGAAGGAGAGCCAAACAGAGAGGCATGGAAGAAGCTGTGCATCAACTTTCTCAAAGGAACCTCTCTTATTAATAAATTATAATAATAATAATAATATTAATAATAATACATTTTAGATAAATTAAAGAGAGAATGGGCATAGAAGAAATATAGTTTGGTTTAGGGTTTATCTAATTTAAAACTTGTTTTAGGGTTTTATTATGTGAAATGGGAGGTCGTTATACTAATCAAATCAAAGCTTATTTCAACGAATCGTTTATATTGTTTGTGTTATTATTTAAAAAACGTTGATAATGTCACGTTTTTAATATCGAGAATTTTTTAATTATATTAGTGAAATGCACGTGACGATGGAAAATTATTATTATTACTTTATTTGTGTTCGTACACACATGTTTCCGAACTAAATTACTTAAGTTTGAGTCTTACGGATGTTCATAGGGCGTGTGTAACGACTCTGCTTTGCTATTGAAATACAGTCGCTATTATATGGTTGACGTGACTTTTTATGTGGAAATGTTCGTTTTAAATAGTTCATAAGCGTAGTGTCGTAATCTAACCTAAGATTAATAAATAATATGAAATGCAATTACTAACATCGGTTTTATGGTCTTTACACACGTCCCTTCTGTCATCCGTATAGGGATGCTTTGTCTTTACTTGAAATGTAAGAGTAGTTTATGATAAATACTCAATGAGTGATCCCACTGTTGTGGTTAGGTAATGCAAACACACATACACGATGAGACGTATCTTTTAAAATAACATAGCTTGACATTGAGCTCTTTTTAGTGCAGACTGGGTTGGATGTATGGTACTTCCCTACACATGACTCACACACGTGCACATAGACCCACTAGACGAGCTCGTATACGTAGTCTCAAACCTGATTTGGTTGGGTTAAATGTGTTGCTGAAAAGGCCTGCATGATATTATGTCGAACATAAAGATATGCCTAAATGTAGGAAGTCTCCGTGATCTCATACCATATTTGAGGTTTGTCACGAAAAATATATATGGTACTAATGCATATTTTATGAAGTCTAAAATTTGAAATCATTAGATTAAGGATCTTCGTTCTCCATTTTGTTTACGAGAAATTCTCTTCCTTCCTTCTCTCAGCTTGAATTTACACTTTGTCCCCTTGAATTTCCCTTCTAGGGCACCATTTCAGAAGTGTTTCGCTGCAAATGAATGTGATTTAGGGTTGTGCTTCTGAGAGAGAGAGAGAACAGAGCTGGATGGACGGAATTGGATTTACCGAAACAAGAAATTCCGAAGCAATCTCCTTGTTGAAATGGTGAGATTTCTTCTTCTATTCTTGGTGGTAATCGGCGACGGAGCCTTCAAATTTCTAGAATCAACACTTCCGATTTCAAACTCAACTTCATCGTTATTGTTATTGAAGAGTCACTGATTCCTCTGGTTGATAATTTCGATTACGTTGCTTAAACTTTGGGAAATTCTGGAGGTCAATTTCTTATTATCCTTTTCTCTTCATAAGTTGTTGTTCATCTCTTGTTCATAATTCTTAGTTCTGATTTAGTCTCGCATTTATGGTGCCCAAATCCATTGGCTTCTTACACTCATTTCTTTCCAATCGGATCACCTCGTCTTTCTTCACTATTTCTTCGATTTTAACCTATTCAACACAACCGAATTTGAATTCTCATGAAGCAATTATCAATGCTTCTCTTCAATCTCAACTATTAGAACAATCCCTTCACAGTTTTAAACTAATGATCCTTCAAGGGCATTGTCCGAGTTCAATCTCTTTCAATAATGTATTGGGTTTACTTGCAAAATCAGGCGATTTGCATAAAACTTGGTGTTTTTTCACTGAATTTTTGGGGAGAACTCGCTTTGATGAGTATAGTTTTGGGATTACGATTAAGGCCTTTTGCAAAAACGGCAATGTAAGTAAAGGTTTTGAGCTTTTGGCTCAAATGGAGAGGATAGGCTTGTCTCCTAATGTCGTTATATACACTATCTTGATTGATGCCTGTTGCAAAAATGGTGACATTGAACAGGCTAAAGTGTTGTTTTCTAAGATGAATGACCTTGGTTTTGTTGCTAATCAATATACTTATACTGCCATGATCAATGGATTTTTTAAGAAAGGATATAAGAAGGATGGTTTTGAGCTTTATGAGAAGATGAAGCTTGTTGGGGTTCTTCCCAGTCTGTATACTTACAACACTCTGATTAATGAGTATTGTAGGGATGGGAAGTTGAGTATTGCCTTTAAGGTGTTCGATGAAATGTCGACAAGGGGGGTGTCGTGCAACGTAGTCACGTACACTATTCTAATCGGTGGGTTATGCCGTAAGAGACAAATGTCGAAAGCTGAACGGCTGTTCGAACGAATGAAACAGGTTCATATAAATCCAACTACTAGAACATATAACCTGTTGATGGATGGGTTCTGTAATATTGGAAAGTTGGAGAAGGCCTTAGGTTATTTTGATAAGCTGAAGTTGATTGGTTTGGCTCCAACTTCAGTGAGCTACAACATTTTAATTGCAGGTTTCTCTAAAGCAGGGAATTCTGCTGTAGTTTCAGAGTTGGTTAGAGAGATGGAGGACCGAGGCATTTCTCCCTCGAAAGTGACATATACGATTCTAATGGATGCCTTTGTCCGATCCGATGATGTCGAGAAAGCTTCTCAGTTGTTTCATCTCATGAAGAAAGTTGGTTCGGTCCCGGATCAACATACGTATGGTGTCCTAATGCATGGTTTGTGTATGAAAGGTAATATGGTAGAGGCATCAAAACTGTACAAATCAATGGTAGAGATGAATGTGGAGCCTAATGATGTTATCTACAATATAATGATAAATGGGTACTGCAAAGAGTGCAATTCTTACAAGGCCTTGAAGTTTCTTCAAGAGATGGTTAACAAAGGATTAACTCCAAGTCTAGCTAGTTACAGCTCTACCATTGAAGTTCTCTGCAACGAAGGGAAATCGACCGAGGCGAAACGTTTACTTAAAGAGATGATTGAAGCCGGGTTGAATCCGTCAGAATCGCTCTATTGTAAGCTTGGTTAAGCCAAAAGGGTACTTTCAGCAAACGGGTTGTTGAAGATCGCGTTGGTTGATATTATAGGAGAAAACCTTGGTGTCTCGAATTGAAAGCGACGAGGGGGCGTTATTGGCTGCCAGCGTAAAAGCTTTGTAGGCTTTTAATGATTGATTCATTATATCATTATATATAGAGCCGGTTTTTGTTGCTTTATATCTAGTAACCATGGTGAATTTTTTATTAGTCGAGTTAAGTTCAGATTGAGTGTAGGGATAGAGATGTAAACTTATAGTCTTTTGGTTGACGAGATACATATCAAAATTTGTTAGGGACGAAGGGGTGTTCATTGACTGCCAGTGTAGGCTTTTAATGATCCATTGTAGATATCAATTCATTTATATCATTATATATGGAATCTGTTTTCTTTGTTTTGTGTCAAGTGACGGTAATGAATCTATTAAAGCTTAGATTGAGTGTAAGGATAGAGATATGAACGAGGGGGTGTTTATTGGCGGCCAGTGTAAAACATTAGAACACTTCGTAAGAAAAAATTAATTGATAAATTCATTCATTCAAAATCACTCTATTAACTTAAAATTGTACTTATATGCGCTGTATGACAAGTTATGTCTATAGATATAATCGATTATATCGTGTTTCACTAGTGTATCTTATATTTAGGACTCAATCATCTTATCAACCTCATGTTCCTTAGCTTCTTATTCATTTCCAAAATGGTAGGCGTATTGAATTGGACTATGTAAGTCACTATAGCCCCCTATAAAATAGAGAGCATGCCTCACAAACGGGCATATGATAATATAAAAAATATTTATCTTCTTAAAAATTTTATAAAAAGAGAAAAGATCTCGTGGTCAATTTTTTATAAAAACTCACACTGTATATGATGATATCTCACTAACATGTTGTTTGCGTATGAACTGACTCTAATCATACCATTTATAACTACTACAACGAGCACTGTGTGAGTACTATTATTAGGACAATACACCTAACCTTATTCATATACTAGCGTTTTTATACTATTACTAAATTCAATTTTGACACTAATAAGTTTGATTTTTTTAATTTAATTGATAATTTAAATTGTAAATAAATAGTAAATCTTAATTTAAGAAGCTTTGAGATTTACTGTTAAAATATATAATTTTCATTACTCCAAAAAAAAAAATAATAAAAAAAAAAAAATGATGAAAGGCTAATTATTATTATTAGTATTACAGGCGAAGAAGTGCTGTTAGCCAAGATTTGCCAGTACAGAGGGTGGCCTGATTTTATGTCCACCACCGCCTTCATCCACCACCGTTGATTCCCTCCGCCGCTCTTCCCCGCAGACACCCACAAATCTCCGCTTCCTCTGAATTTTCATCGAGTTTTAATCTCATCGAACCCTAGCTCTCATCAATTCAACGATTCCAGAAAATCCCTGAATCCATCCTTGCCCGATCCATCGTTAATCATGGCGAACGAGCAAATGCCTCCCTCTCCATCGTCTTCCTCCTCCTCTGCCGCCTCTCCCTTGGGAAACTCCGTCATCCCAATAGTGAACAAGCTTCAGGACATTTTCGCTCAGTTGGGAAGCCAATCCACCATTGAGCTTCCTCAGGTTGCTGTTGTCGGTAGTCAGAGCAGTGGCAAGTCTAGCGTACTGGAAGCTCTCGTCGGTCGCGACTTCCTTCCGAGGGGTTCTGATATCTGCACGCGGCGGCCATTGGTGCTTCAGCTCTTGCAGACTAAGACTAGCGAGGAGTATGGGGAGTTCTTGCACCTACCCGGGAGGAAATTCTACGACTTCTCTGAAATTCGGAGGGAAATTCGTGTAAGGCTTGTGTTTCTGGCTCTTGTCTTTTTTAATTGTTTGAACTATTTGCGCATTTAGAGCATAAACATGGTGGTTTGTGAAGAGCGTTGGGAATGTTGGAGTCTGAAATGTCATTCATAACTTTCAAGTGCTTCCGAACTATTTGATATGTCAGGTAGATTGTTTCATTAGATTATAAACCAGAACATCTAATAAGAGAACGAAAATATAAACTTGAGTGGTACACTATTGCTGCATAAACTATAAAAGGATTCTGATTTCATATGACATTGAGAATTTTCCATTCAAGTTAAAGCAAGCTTCAAGCTAGTTTTGCTTACCTTCTGATTAGTTGATCAGAAAGTTGGGAAGAAATGTCTGGTGGGAGGAGGTTTCAGGATGGCAATACATCTCAATGAAAGCTCGGTTTCTCGTTTAAGAAAAAAGAGTTCTTCTCAATGTCCACTCCTGTATTCTTACTGGCCATCCAAAAGGATATCTGTATCCAAAAAGCTTGTGCTTATGACCTTAGAAATGATGATTGGAACCTTTTTGGTAGACAAATACTTATAGCTAGTGAGCTTGTTGATTGGTTTCAATTCGTGGACTATATTTTAGCTTTCTATGGTAAGGAGTTCAACGTGTGGCTTCTTGTTCAATTCTGTCACATTTATTATTAAGATCATGTTCCAAGCACCTCACCTGGTAGAGCTTTCCTCCCTGCTTCTTGTAAAGTTCTTTAGGAATATTCTTTCCCAAAAAATGTTTAGGGAAAATGGCAATTGTTGCGCAGTCTCAATTTTCATCATCTCTTAAAAATAGTGGAGTGTTAGTTTCTCGTCATTTTCTTTTCTGCCCCTTCACAACCAAACTTTAGGAGAACATTTTCAGCATTTTTCCAGATAAAATTTCCCTTCCCCAATTCAACTTACTTGCTTGTGATGATGATATTATGCTTCCATGGATTCAAAAGGATAAGGGAAATTTTTAGAATTAAATGGTCAGAAGTTTGAATACCCAACCCCACATGTTGATGAATTAAAAAAATGAGACCATTTCTATCTTGAAAAGGAAGCATGGGAGAACGAGTGCAAATTTCCTCCCACTGTTAAGACTGCATGGAGATTTCCCCTTGGGACTTACAAATGAACGAGTATCTTCTATTCAAGTGAAAGAGTTGAATGATCTAGAATCAAACATGGCTTTTCTATACAAACCCTCCGAATGATGTATAAAAAGCAATAAAAGCTCAAGGATTAAGTCATTATTAATTTTCTTTTAGGCTCCATACAGTTTTGTTGCTCTCATCTATTTATGATTAATGTCAATTGGAGAACCTAGTTGTATTCTTCTTCTGTCGATCTGATAGATGTCAATGCACTATTTCTCTTTCTTGCTATCTGCTGAAGTGTGCAACATTTTTTTTGCATTTAAAGTATGTTGAAACATATTCCAACTTGCAATGTGCCCTTTTTTACACTGTAGGCTGAGACTGATCGGGAGGCTGGAGGAAATAAAGGTGTCTCAGACAAGCAAATTCGTCTGAAGATCTTTTCACCTAATGTTCTTGATATTACTCTGGTTGATCTTCCTGGTATAACCAAAGTTCCAGTTGGAGATCAACCTTCTGATATTGAAGCTCGGATTCGTACAATGATTATGTCGTACATTAAAGTTCCAAGCTGTTTGATTCTTGCCGTTACACCCGCAAATTCAGATTTAGCTAACTCAGATGCTCTTCAGATTGCTGGAAATGCCGATCCTGATGGTAAGTTATTTCACAGCTTAGTCCATGAGTTAGTACTTTATCCCTTCTAACTCATGCATTTCACATGTTCACAGGTGTTAGAACGATTGGGATAATCACAAAGGTGCTTCATGAGTTTACCAAGTATATATTTACTCCGTAGATGAAATCAGTTTCTGATGGTTCTCTTCCTCATAATTGCAGCTTGACATAATGGATAGAGGCACTGATGCACGTAACCTTTTGCACGGAAAAGTGATTCCGTTGCGACTTGGCTACTTTGGTGTTGTGAATCGAAGTCAGGAGGTAATTATAAACTTGACAAGGATGCAAACTCTTGTAAATGATGTTTATTTTTTGAAGTTTTGTTTTTCTTGTTACATGTTAGTAGTCAGCTTTGTCTAGGGATTTTTTTTCCCCATTTTTGATCATGTATCTTTATCGTATGTCTAACAAAACCAAGAAGGAACAATGATGATCACTGATGCTATTTCATTTTATGATCATTTATGATGCATGTTTTATTTCTGTTGCACTTGTTCTGATTGGGTTTGTTGATTTCATTTCTAAACCAGGATATTATACTCAACCGGAGTATTAAAGACGCACTTATAGCTGAGGAGAAATTTTTTCGCAGCCATCCAGTATGATTTGTGCTATACCCTTTTTATGCAATGGAGAAGGATTCTTGAACATATTTTAACTTACGGTTTTAGCTGTGACTCAGGTATATGATGGTCTGTCTGATCGCTGTGGTGTTCCTCAATTAGCAAAGAAGTTAAACCAGGTATTAAATTGGAATTTAGATGTGTGGTTATAATTGCTTCTCGATGTACTAGCGTATATTACCTTTTATCTTGCCCCATCTTTCTCTCCAACATTTTCCCTTCAATTTGACTGATTTTCGAAGAAGTTGAACCAGGTCATAAAACGGGGCATTTAGATGTGTGTTTATATTTGTTTCTAGATGATGTATAGCATATAGACGTGACCTACCTTTTATCTTGGCCTGTCTTATCCCTCTACATTTTCCCTTCAATTTGATTGATTTTTGAAGAAGCTGAACCAGGTATTAAAATTGGGCATATAGATGTGTGTTTATATTTGATTTTAGATGATGCACTAGCATACGGATGTGACCTACTATGTTTTATCTCGGCGCCTCTCTCCCTCCACATTCTCCTTCAATTTAATTGATTCTCAAATTTATGTCTCCTATTGGCAGTCATTTAATTCAAGCTCTTGAAGTTCAGATCCTATTCTATGAATTTTTTAATATTTGATTGTATAATAATTTCTGCAGATTTTAGTGCAACATATCCAGGCAATTCTACCTGGTTTGAAGTCACGCATAAGCTCTGCACTAGTTTCAGCTGCCAAGGAGCATGGCAGTTATGGAGAAATCACGGAGTCAAAGGTGTATTTATTGCTAAAAAATATTTTTATGGTTGAGATATTTTACGGTAAAAAAGTATTACTTGTGGTTTGAGGTTCTTTTGTTTCTTATCCACAATGAATTACTGAAGGTTTGACATTGTATTTTGAATCTTATAAAGTGTCCATGGCGTTATTGATGTTAATGCATGCAATTCTTGGGCAAATTTGCTCTGTCGTCCATTGCCTTTTTCTCTGACAACTTTATCTTCCTGTATCAAAGAAAACTAAAGTCTCCCTGGATTCTGTTCTATTTTCGTGATTGCAATTATAGTTAATTAAAAATTCAATCTTCTTTCGTTGGCTAATGTTTCATAATTGTCAACTTCTTCTTACTATTAGGCTGGTCAAGGTGCTCTTCTTCTGAACATTTTATCAAAATATTGTGAAGGTATGCGTGATTTCATTTGCTTTTCTTTCCTTTCCACGTGGAATCATGCAAGCTGAGCTGTGTTATTTACAATTCTAGCTACTTTCTGGTTAAGAAGATTTGAACCATATGCTTGTTATTGGAAACAGCATTTTCATCAATGGTTGATGGGAAGAATGAAGAAATGTCAACATCTGAGCTCTCGGGTGGAACTCGTATTCACTATATTTTTCAATCAATCTTTGTGAAGAGTTTAGAGGTACACGTGGCTTCATTTTAATAGTAGTTAAGTTCCATGGTTTGAGTCCCCACCAGTGATTTTTCATAGAATAATCAAAACAAAACCATCAGATTCGTACTTAAGTGTAGTGTACCATTCCTTTTTTGGTTCATTTGGTTGGATGAGCTGCTTGCTTCTGCCGTCACTGACATTTTCACAAGGCAAACCTAATAATGAATTTTACTTGCTGAGAAAATTGAAGAAGATCAAAGTTGATAATGATTTCAAATCTACATAGCTGCAAGTCTTGAAAATAACTCCCCTCTCCTCCTCTGATAGCTTGTCAAAGTAGTTCCTACGATAAAATAATATATAGTTGTCTTACTGAAAACTGAGTTTGCTAGGAAGTTATATTCAATGAATTTGAAGAATTTGAAAGAAACATAGAGGCTTGAGATTCCAGTCATAAATAGGAGAACATATTCCATGGTTTGAGTTCCCACCAGTGATTTTTCATGGAATAATTAAACCAAAACCATTGGACACATACTTAATCATAGTGTACCATTCCTTTGTTGGTTCATGTGATTGGGTGAACTTCTGGCTACTGCTCTGACTGACATTTTTACAAGGCAAACCTAATAATGAATTTACTTGTTGAGAAAATCAAAGAAGGTAAAAGATGATAATGATTTTAAATCTATATAGTTGCAAGTTTTGTAGTTAACTTCCCTCTCCAATGATAACTTGTGAAGAGTAGGTCCTATGAATATCTAGTTGTCTTATTAAAAACTGAGTTTGTTAGGAAATACATCCAATGAATTTGAAGAATTTAAATGAAAAGTAGAGGCTCGAGATTCCATGCAATGAAATCTCAAAAGATTCCTCAAGTATCATTGAAGGGTTGCCTTCTTATTCTCTAGGGTAAAAAAGGACTAAAAAGTGGTGAAATTGAATTTCAACTAGTATACTTTTTCTAGGTTGTTTGTTCACAACAATTGGAAGGAGATTAAAGATGCTTTGGAAGATCATTAAGGACTTAGTTTTGATTAACCCTTTCATGGTAGAGAAGGCTTTACAAAATTTCAAGGGTGGAAATTCTTTAAAGGCTCTTGAATCTGAAAGAAAATGGAAATTTTTCGGTGGTTTTTATTTGCTTATTGAAAAGTGGTTTCGTGTAAAGCATCCAAATTTTATTGATGTTTAGGATGGGCGAATCTCCCACAAGAACTTGCCGATGCCCTATTGGGATCTCAATATGTTGGCTGTACTAATGCTCGTACAGAAGTCGAGAGGAATTTGTGTGGCTTTCTTCTAGCTACAATTGAAATCAAGGATAAGAAAAGGGGGAATATGCTTATTAGATTTGGTGATGTTGCCCTTTGATCCTCCAACTATCACCAGTGGAGGATCTTTCCTCGAAAGAATTTTCCAATTCTCTCCTGATATCGTTTCCACTAAGTGATGGAAGGTGCAATATCTAAATGAGATATGAAATACATTTTAGAGGGAAGATCTTTGGAAGCCCATTGATCTTAAACACTAATAAAGTGGGAGAATTACCTCCTGTGCCTCTTCTGGGGTGTGGGGGGCGGGGAATCTAACTCATTTGAATTCTTTTGAAATCCAAACATATTTTATATCCATCTTTCGAATGCCAAACTAGATATCGTAGATTGGAAAGATTAATGAAGTAACATATCTGATGTCCCTCTTTACTCTACCTCCTAGATGCAACAATTAAAATAACTGAGTGAACAAAAGAAGAAACGTTTATTTGTCTGCAGATCGTTTGTTTGAATTTTGTGTGGTTTTGCAGTGGATGGATTACTGAAGTAGGCAGATTTTTAAATGCGTACATTTTTGCTTTCTCAGTTCGTTCATCCTGGTTTAGTTGTATTTCTTCGCTATTTCTTCATGCAATTAATGTTGTCAGAGTAGTGGGGGAGTGATAATTCTCACTGATACGAGGAAATGTTATTTGGCAGGAAGTGGATCCTTGTGAGGACTTGACTGATGATGACATCCGAACTGCTATCCAGAATGCAACTGGTCCTAAATGTGCTTTATTTGTGCCTGAAGTAGGTTATGTTATTGTTTGTTTTCCACTCCTATATTGCTCATAATTATCGTTCTACTCTTCGTTTTTATAATCTAAATTAAGAACTCATCATTTATGCATGTTTTCAAGCTCTTCTAGTTCTTTTTACGTTAGGTGTCTCCCACCCAATAAGGTTTTGTACCTTATCATTGAATATATGAGGAATACGAAAGAGGGGACAAACCCGTGTAGAGTCAAATGAGCTAGCAAAAAAGAGCGCTAATTCAACTTTGATACATAAACTACAATTACAATAGAATTGTGAGACAGTGTACCTTGAAACAACTCTCATTGTCCCAGACTTCTTTACACTCTCTGAAGTCATTGTGAAATTTTGGTTACTCCACACTCGATAGAATTTAGCCATAACATATTATGGACACGGCTTATCACATCTCATGTCGATCTGATCTTTCAATATGTATAGGTTCCTTTTGAAGTTCTTATTCGCAAGCAAATAGCTCGGTTATTAGATCCAAGCCTTCAGTGTGCAAGGTTCATATATGATGAACTAATTAAGGTAGGATTTTTTGTTTTTTTCTTTGTGCTGCCTTTTTTACATACTTGTCTTATTCCTTTCTTATAGTTTCTTAATATTTCGTTGACCTCTCTTCAGATTAGTCATCGTTGCGTGGTAAGTGAACTACAAAGATTTCCTGTTTTAAGAAGGCGCATGGATGAAGTTATGAGCAATTTTTTGCGAGAAGGTCTTGAACCTTCAGAGACTATGATTGGACATATTATCGATATGGAGGTATGTCATTTATGTTTGATTTTGTGGTGATACATTCACAAGCACAAAATCATATTGATGTTATTTTGGTAAACCACACAACACAATGACTGAAATATTTTTGTTATTTTGAAAAATATGGGCTGGTATGACTATTGATCTTCTTGAACTATGGATTTTGTGGCACATAATCTGTTGGATAAAACTTTACCAATCACTATTTTTATGGAATAACATACTAGAGGTCAGAAATATTATTTGCTTCGAAGTTATGTTGGCCATCATCTTTTTTTCCATTCGGGCGGTAATTTGGATTTCCATATGCAAGGGAGTCAGTCAAGTAGTTTCATGGATTCTTGGGTCACTTCAGGATTTTGTTTACTGCTAAAGATCAGACTCTACTTGGCTCTCCATCCATAAATTATTACCCTAGAAAATACAGTGAAATGTTCTCAAATCATTTAATATCAATAATGAAATTTTTTTGTGTGATTTCTTTTGTTTTCTTTGGCCTTTATGCGCCAATATATAAGAACCTGTCTTAATAGTTTTTTTATTTACCAGCTTCGGTCCTTTATTCTTATAAAATATTTGACCTTTAATATCGTGTCATATTTGTATTTGTAGATGAACTACATAAACACTTCACACCCAAATTTTATTGGTGGGAGCAAGGCAGTTGAGATTGCATTGCAACAAGTCAAATCCTCTAGGGTTTCCCTGCCTATCTCTAGACAGAAGGTAAAGGCGATGAACGGTCTTCTTTTCCTCTTTCTGTTTTTTTAAGATGCTCTTTCTCCCTTCTCTCTCCTCTCTTGTTAGCATGACTAGCCTTAGACTCCGTTACCCTTTGAAAATTTCTTGGGTACTGTGAAGGAGTTTTAAGACAAAAAAAATGTAGAGTAGAAAAGAAGTGATTTATCATTGACGTTCAAAAAAAGAAGAAAGCTAAATATGTTTTGTTTTAAAAAATGGAAAGTTTGACGAGAAGTCGTTACTTGTTAAAAAGGGGGAACAGAGAATAGTAGGTAGGTAGTGATGAGTTAATCATTTGGCTTGTTGGAGTCTTGTATCCGAAGCACAAAATGATGGTGATCTTGGAATTGGAGCTTTTGAGGCTTAGAAATTTGTCTCTCTTAGCAAAGTGGGGATGGCGCTTCATGCATGAATCTCTTTTACTTTGTAGGAAATTTATTGCCGGCATTCATGGTTCTTGTAATTTTGATTGGAACTCGGGTAACAAATAATTTTAGCCTTTGAAATCCGTGGTTGAGTATTCATAAAACATGGAAAGGCTTTGACTCCTTTGTTCACTATAGTTTTGGAAATAACGGAAGAATTCATTTTTTGGCTGGATCCCGTGGCTTAATGATTCTCCCTTAAAGCTCAGTTTTCCTCCCTTCCCATCTCCTCTTCTCCAAGCGGTTCTGTTTCTGCTTTTTGGGATGAAGGCACTTGTACTTGGAACATTTCTTTTCGCAGATAGTTTTTTTTTGAAGTCATTATCTTGCCATATGGCCTCTTCATCCCGTTTGGAAAAAGATATGTTCATTGCTCTATGGAAGTCTAAAAGTCCTAAGAGAATCAATATTCTTCTACGGATGTTTCTCAATGTAAGTCTAAATGCGTCTGAAGCTTTGCGAAGGAAGATGCCTTCAAATTATATCATGCTTTTGGTTTGTTCCCTTTTTTTATCGGATGGTGATACTTTCAACCACATATTTTTCAAGTGCCCCTAAAGCCAGATTTTGTGTTGGTTCAAGCTGTTCTTATTCTTCAATATTCAGTGGGGGGGTTTTGCAATGCTTTTAGAGATACTATTCCACACCTCATTGCTGGCCCATTGTTCAGTTCTACAGTTACGTTGCTTTGGGTAAACACAGTAAAAGCTCCCTTATCAGAACTTTTGTTGGAAAGAATTCCAAGATCCTTCCATGACAACGTCTCCCAAGGATTGATCGTTTTGAATCACCTTGTCTGAAAGCCTCCTCTTGTTGCTCTCTCTCAAAACTATATGTTGGTTTCTCACTGCAGGACATTTGTCTCAATTAGAATGCATTTATTTATTCCGTGTAGTTCATTTGTTTATTCTCTAGTATTGTTTTGGTTTATACTATGTTTGTATTATGTATTTTGTTTCATATTTCACTCCCTTGTGGAGTTTTTATCCTTGAGCATTAGTCTCTTTTCATTTCTTTAATGAAGAGTTTCATTCATGCTAGAAAAGATTTGGATGATTATTCTTTTGTAGTCCTTTGGGCTAAGTTGTCCTTTACCCCTGGCCCCTAGGCTGTTTTGTGATTTGCTCTCTTTTGAATATAGTCTCTTGTTACCTATAAAAAAACGTTGCATATTCTTTTTCCAAACTAGTTCTTCATTCATGTTTAATACTATATTTTATGTTGATTAGGATAATATAGAGCTTGATAAGGCAACCACATCAGAGAGAAGTTTGAAAACTCGTGGGATTCTTGCAAGGCAAGTAAACGGGATAGTAGCTGATCAGGTAGCGAATATTGTAACCTAGTAGGGAGAATGTATTTCAATAATTTTCCTGATTGCTTGTGTTGCCATTGTTTTTCTGTTTAAATGTTATGATTGTTAAACTGAGAATTTATTATCCAGTGTTCTTATCACATTCTTACACTATTTTTTGTATGATTAACAGGCTGTTCGTCCATTGGCAGAAGGTGAAAAAGTTACTTTGTCTGGTAATATTACTATTATTCTATGAACGAAATGTGTAAAAGAATATGACTTAAAACATTTATTTTGGGATTGGAAACAGAGAATTATATTAAAAAAGAGCTAATATGAAACGAGGGGAAATTAGATACCCCTAAAAGACCAATGGGTTGCAAAAAGTACTCTTAATTGGAAAAAAAATATGAAAAAGAGAAAACACAAAAATATAAGATCTCATAATTAAAAAAGAAAGGAGACACTAAGAAGAGGAGAGAAGTTTCACAAGATCCCAAAGAGTAGCATACACTGCATTACACCAAATAGTTTAGCCTGTCCACTGAGATGAGGCCCAAGTAACCGTTGGAGTATTATACTTAAGATGGTCTTTCGGAAGCACCAGCTCATTCCAAAACATAAACGAAGCTTGAATTTATTTGGTGACCAAATTGATTTGGGTTCTTGCCTTTTGGTCCCTTAGTCTGTTTTGTGGTTTTCCAAAGAGGGTGTTTCCGAGCTCATTTCCGGTTTTCATTCTTCTTCTGATGCCATTACTAGAGTTTCTTGGCATGCTGCAGTGAACTCTCTCTTGTCAATTTTTTTAGTTTGATGTTTTGCTCCTTTGGCTTGTTCATTTTGGTTTGAATCTTCTCATTGCTCCTTTTGAATGAATTAGAGGAGGGGCTAAAGGCAGTCCCAGAAATTTTTGGAAAGACATAACTGTGGGGTTTCCATTCTTTTCTCAATTTGTCTAGTCTTTGGTGGGTTATGGGAGAGATTCTTTTTTTATCTGGGAGAAAAACTGGTTGGGGATAGGCCGTTATCCTGGTTCCCTCATTTATCACTTATCCTTAATGAGGAATATCTCAGTGGCTGAGGTATTGCCTAATTCTCTGTTTTTTCCTTCGCCCATTTTGGTGTTTCGATGTGCTTTGTCCATTAGGTAAACGTCAAATGTTATTGACTCATTTTGTTGATTTGGGAGTTTTGTTTAAGTTCAAGGAGAAGGGAAGTTCATAAAAACCAACCACAAGGCAGCAAACTGTGAAGAAAGAGAACCCGCAACAACTGAGCCAACAAGAACTTCCTTAAACTTCTCTTTGGTGCTTTCTTTTCAACTCTTTTTTGGTCCTGCTCAAAGAAATATATATATCTATAGATAGATGGATAGATAGATATGGTGAAAATATCCAACCATCAATTTATTCAAAATAGCTGATTCTATGCTTGGTAAACAACAGTACTCTTATTGATGTGCATTAACTGCATAATGGCCTATATCGATTGATCTATTAACTACTTTCTGCATTTTTCTCATTAGTATGTATGAATTTCTCTCGTTTACGTGAATGATTGCATCCTTCTGTAACTTACCAGGAGGCGCAGGGAGTTCCAGTTGGGGGATTTCGTCTATTTTTGGCAGTAATAGCAGTGATAACCATAGTCCTGTTAAAGAAAATTCATCAAAAAAATCATTTGGCGAGCCTTTGCATAGTGTGGAACAATCTTTCTCAATGATCCACTTGAGAGAGGTCAGTCGTAATACCATAATCAAGTCTACTGATTTGTATGTCTGCCTTACTTGATTTAACCTGGCTAACACGTTTTGTGTTGTTTTAGCCACCAGCTGTCTTGAGGCCCTCAGAAAGCCTTACGGAGCAGGAGGCCATTGAAATTGCTATAACTAAACTGCTATTGAGATCCTACTATGACATTGTTAGGAAGAATATAGAGGACTATGTACCTAAGGCCATCATGAACTTCCTGGTATGTTAAAATTTTTATTAATACTGCTAGTTCGTATCATATTTTTCTTAAATTAAGTACTGGAAGCCATGAAAAACCTAACTGTTTGCTTTCTTGTTATAAATTCATTAAATGCATCTCTTTGATCTTATTTCTTGAACAAAGAATTGTGTTCCATGAATCAAGTTGATAATAGACATGTATATTATTGTTAAGTTTAGGGTTTAATAGATAGGTTTTATCAAGTACGGTCTCAGAGCCACAGGAGGCATTAATTGTGGGGAGGAAAATCTTGGATCACATCCTTGTTGCCAACGAGGCGGTTGAGGACTAGACTTGTGAGTTGAGATCATGGATTTAGAATTACATTTAGTTATGCTCTTCTTTCTGTCTTGATGGTTACGCTCTTTCGGAGTGGATAAGGGGGCCATTAAAGGGTTTCTAGTGGGTAGGATAGACTCCATCTTTATTTTTCTGACTATACGATTTTTTTTTGCTTGTTAAGGAGGAGTTCATTGTTAACGTTAACCATATTCTCTCTTTCTTCGAGATCATGCCCTGTTATCAAGCAAGAGCCTAGTCATAGGCATCAATTACGAGTCTGTAAAGATTAGCTGGTAGGGCTCCATGAGTGGTTGTGATGTGGATACTTTACCTATCTTTAGGAGTGTCTTTGGGTCATAACCCCAAACTGGCCTTGTCTTGGAACTCTGTTCTGGATATGGTCCAATAGCTTTTGGTTTCTTGGAAAAATGCATTCTTTTCCAAGGGAGGTAGATGGACTCTTATTCAGTTTGTTTTGTGTAGTATCCCGATCTAATATCTCTGTATGAATTTAGAATTTCTGTTTTGTCAGATTTTATGAGAGTACGTAAGGAATATATTGAAAGTAAGGGCGTATTGGGGTTAGGGGTGACTTTAAGGAGTCATGTTGATGAAAATATGGTATGTGGTGTTGTACCAATACTCTGCCCACAATTGCCACACCCCATTCGCGAGGATGCTGACCACAAAAAACAGTGCAAACATGTTTCAAAACACTTGTTTTCGATCTCTGACTGTCCATCTGTTTGTTGGTGGAATGTTGTTTTACGTTGGAGCTGAGTCCCCTGTAATTGAAATATCTCCATCCAAAAATGGCTCACATAAATTTATCTCTATTTGAAATGACTGATCGAGAAAAACCGTGTAGTCGAACCACTTCCTTAAAATGCTTGCGACTTCTTTACCACCAAAATTGCATCAAAGCGGCAGAATTTAGGAGCTCTTCAATGAATTCCATAGCCCCATCTTTAGACTTTATCAGGAATTTGAAGGGGCTAAAGAAGGCCCATCACTGATGTCACTGCCTCTGTCTTGTTCCTTTGCCAGATTAGGCACTTTTTAACATCATTCCCTAGTCAGCTTTTAATAGGTTTATTAAAACCATGGGTGCCCACCTAACACTGAGTCGTGGAAAATGTGATGGATGGAAGGCAGAAGTCTGAGTGTTGTAAGGAGGTAGTGGAGACAGAGCTTATTTTCTCTGGCAGTGTCCTCTTGTTTATATCTGGTGGCAACTTGACAGATATGTGGACTTAGTTGAGCTTCAAGCTTAATTAAAGAGCTCATGGAGGAGGTTCTTAAGTTTGCAGACGGTGTGGATCCCATTGTAGGTTGGATTTGGTATGTAGTCTTTGGATTTTCAAATGAATCGATGCACAAGTTTATGAGACAACTGATAATCTAACTTAGCAGCCCTACAATCCAACCAATGAACTTGCAATAGGTATACTTACCCCTTCGAACGGCATTCACTTTTGAGCATGGCCGAGTGGGTAACTCGAATTCGTCAGGAGCATAGTTGATTAGACAAGTTAATGACATGTTTTGCCGTACTTTACCTACCTAGTGATATATATATTTACTTTCTGCCTATTTTTGTTCTTGTTCTTTGGTTCCAGTCTAAGAACATGCTGTCTTAACTAAATATAGTCATATTTATTGCTTATATTTTGGTTGGTTTGATTCAGGTAAACCATACCAAACGAGATCTGCACAATGTATTCATCAAAAAACTCTACCGGTACGTATCTTTCTTTTATTATCTCAATTGATGCCTGATCTTGTTTCTTTAGAACTTCCTGAAGAGATGTTTTTTTTTTTTTTTTTTTTGGTGTAATGTTGTCAAACAGAGAGAACCTGTTTGAAGAGATGTTGCAGGAGCCTGATGAAGTGGCAATGAAGAGAAAGCGTACTAGGGAAACCCTTCGTGTACTTCAGCAGGCTTTTCGGGTATGGTTTTCCTGCTCGTGGCAATGCTTGCATCTTGATATGATGAAAGATCTTTCATGCTGGAAACTAATCAGCGTTAAAATAGCATAAAATAAAGTAACCGATTGGATGACGAGTACAACAAGGGTATGCAGATAAATGCAAGGATGCAAAAGAACGAGAAAAAAAAAATGGTCACATGACATAATAGGTAGGATGAATCTCACAAGGTACAAAAGGGGTAGGGGTTATAAAGCATCTAGACAGAGGAATTCATAATTATCATAACAAGATGAAATCGTTCATCGAACAAAAAATGCCAAGAGTCGCCAGATGGTAAATATTGAGAAGATTGACGACTAAAGAACAAATTTTATTGAAGTAACCTGTTCAGTTCAGTTTGCTGTTTGATCGTGACATTAGCATGAATGAAGTTCTATGAATATATCATCTTTTCATTGATTGCAGACACTGGATGAATTACCTTTGGAGGCTGAAACAGTTGAAAAGGGATACAATGTGGGTGCCGATCCAACGGGATTACCGAGGATCCATGGACTGCCAACGTCGTCGATGTATTCTACATCCAGTTCCGGCGATTCATATTCTGCTTCCCCAAGGCATCTAAAATCTCACAAGTCACCTCATTCAGGGGAGCTCTCATCTCCATTCCATCCTAATGCTGATTCTAATGGAAGCGGATTCCTGTAAACGCCAGGAAAGTAACCATCTACCCGTCTTTAAAGACTTCTGAATGTCCACAAGAGTCCAGTTATTACTGAATGAAGGCAATATATTTGATTTACTGCTCGACCAGGTTTTGGAATTTTACCATCCAGAACTTAACTGTAGTGGAGCTAGCTCTTTCTACTAAGATTAAATCAAGATAAAAGTATCTCTTCCTTCTTCTGTGTTCTTGATATGTTTTAGCGTTAGGTTGCATTATTTATGAAGGTGCTATTAAAATAATTAGGGAGCAGACGAACTAGTCACTCCATTTTTGGAAGCCATCTGGTTGTAAAAATGTAATGCCAGTCGAAACTGTTCAGATTTTGGAATTGATGGCTGATTTTGCAGCTGCTATAGTTCATCAGTTGTTCTTTGACCTGTCTCTGATTCACTTTACATATGTAAATATGCTGCTGCTCATCATATCTTACTGAGGGGTTGTGTATGTTTGGATGATATGAGTTGGAACTTTCCAGCACAATCTTTTGTAATTGCAATTTTGATGTTATGTTGTGTAACTAAATAATGGGATGTTTTCAAGCCCACCAATGCACTACAGAATTGGTTCCAACCTTGCTAATGAACAAGGCTGCAGAGCTTTCTCTCTCTCTCTCTCTTATGAAATCTCACACTCAGCTTTATCTCTTGATTTATTATTCCCAGTGCAAGAATAAAGGTGAAATCTTTTGGTAGAACATTTTTTCAAATTTTGAGAGGAAGCCTAAAGCAAAGCGACGAGAGCTTATGCTCAAAGTGGACAATATCTTACTATTGTGGAGAGTCATGTTTATTTAACATAGTATCAAAGTCATGTCTTAAACTTAGTTATGTCAATAGAATTCTCAAATGTCGAACAAAGGACTCCAAAAGATAAAAAAGGAGACAAGGCATAAAGGACTCCAAAAGAAAAAAAAGGAGACAAGGCTCTTTGAAGGCATAGTAAAAAAATGATTAAGACTCCAAGAGAAAAGGAGTCGAACCTCAATTAAGGGGAGGTGTACTTTGTTCGAGGGAGTGTTGGATGAAAGTCTAATATCGGCTAATTTAGGAATGATCATAAGTTAATAATAAAAGAATACTCTCTAGTTTGAGGCCTTTTGAGGAAGCCTAAAACAAATCTATGAGAATTTATGCTCAAAGTGGACAATATTATACCATTATGAAGTGAAGAGTTATGTTCATCTGATAATATTTGTTAGCGATGAGCTTGAGCTATTACAAATAGTATTAGAGTCAAACACCGGATGGTGTGCCAGCGAGGACGCTAGGACTCCAAGAAGGGTGAATTGTAAGATTCCACATCGATTAGAGAGGGAAACAAAACATTCCTTATAAGTGTGAAAACATCTCCCCTTATCCTTCTATGTACTTCCAAATTTTTATATTACTTGCAAACATGTAAATTTTGAGTGAACTGACAGAAATGCTTTCAAACATTGCCTACAAATTCCAAGGACGTTTTCGAGAATGGTTAGCTTTATAACATAGGTTCATAGCAAGTAAATATGGTGTCTTCCCTCCGAGTGGGTCTTGGTCATCATGCAAGAACCCTTCAAAGGCCATCCTCTGCTGTTAGTTCCTCTTCTAAATGTGTTCCCTATAGCAGGAGAGACCATAATACCATTTGCAAACTTCAGTAAATGCACAAACACAGCCTATTTGAATGAAAAAAATGGTTCAAACAATCTCTTTGGAAAACAATCTAATAAATACTAATGTCTGTTACAACAATCCTTCAAATCCTTATATGCTATCGACCGAATCGAATATGACCCAAAATTTTTCTAAGTGCTTACGAGGTTCGAATCAACGTCCCACGACCCATGTAGCCTTTCTAAAAAGGACTAAACATGACAACCCTTGAAGGCTTTCAGCAACAAAAATGCAGAAGCAGCCAACTAAATGAACCAATTTCAGTAACAAAATGAGCTGATTCACATTTCATATCAATTGTAATTCAGGATACCTATTCTTTAGACAGTGTCCAAGCAAACTACCATAAATTTTTGAATCTCATACACAACATATACAAGAAGTGTTCCAAAACAACACATAATGGAGCTACACTGAGTACTATAACTTAATAATACGAAGGGGAAAAGGAATGAACCTCGATATTTAATCAAATCTATTTCCTTATGGAGACAATTACGAACGAATCCTCATACAAGACTACAACTGTTACCTTTTCTTTACCAAATGAAGATAGTTTCTTTGAATATTCAAGATTGGCCACAGCAAATGCCAAAAGTTAATTCTGCTCTTTCAAGATTATAACTGTTTCCTTTTCTTTACCAAACGAAGATTGTTTCTTTGAAAATTCAAGATTGCCCACAGAAAATGCCAAAAATTAATTTCTGGCCAAAGTACTGAGGGAGAATACAAATAACATGAAGAGGTCTGCCACAAAAGGAAATTGCTCAAGCGGGCCTCTCCAGACGTGCGGATTAGCATATCGGGTTCGGGAGTAACCGTGGTATACATATGCTTCTCAACATCAGCTAATGTTATGAAGTTCTCACCATTTTCAGCCATTACTAACTCTTTGCCTAAATCATTTCCTTCTCCATTTGCACTTTTCAAATTCATCTCATCCCATTTCTCTTCACAAGACTTTTCAACGGCACGAACAATTTCATCAGTGGAAGCGTAAGCAACACAGATAGAAAGTACTGCTCTGTTATTGTTGCTTGTGGCTATCGCCGCTTTTTCAAGCGCTTTCCTGACGGGTTCACTCAACATACCTAAGTTTCCTAAGAAGTGAAGTCTAACTCCATATTGATTCACAAGGCTTTCTTCTCTAATCAACAATTCAACTTTTTCCAACATCAGATCCATCACACTTTGAACTTCTTCTGGACTTCTTTGAAAATTATCGATGCTGAAGGCGTAGATCGTCACGTACTTCACACCAAATTCAAAGCAGTACTTGAGCATGGACACCAAAGACAAATACCCAAACCTATGGCCAGCCCCTTCTGCCAACTTTTTTTTCTTTGCAAATCTCCTATTCCCATCCATGATGAAAGCAACATGAATGGGAATTGAACCCATTGATAGAACATTGAAGGCGCATCTCCTAAAGAAACTAGTAACACGTTCGATGATCTGATTAAGTACAACCCAAAAATTTATCCACACATTTCCAACTCCCATTCTGTTTTGATTGCTTGATGTGTAGCACCAGACGCCTGTCAATGAAACCATGATTTATTAAGTATAGAAATTTCATAGGAAAAAACCTTCCATTAGTGCAATTATTGAAAGAGAAAATTTCACCAGTATGACATTTTCTATCCATCTTATGTCCCATTTGATAACCATTTCATTTTATGTTTTTGGTTTATAAATATTAATATTCTAAACACCACCTCTACCTATAAATTTATTTGTTTTGTTATCTACGTATTATACTTTTTTTTAAGATCCAAGCCGAATTTGGAAAACTAAAAAACTTACTTTTGTTTTGTAATGAGCTAAGAATTGAAGCGTTCTTTTAAGAGAAGTTCAATCTATAGTCAAGAAATGATGAGGAAATGAATACATTTCAAAAAAATTGAACTAAAAAAGGAAAGTTTAATCAAATGGGAATTTAACTAAGTGGTTCGTTTACAACATGAGTCTATAGCCCTCTAGTTTGCAATAGATCAAGAATAGTAGGAGCCCATGCATTTATCTCAACATAGAGCAAATAAAATTAATCGAACATAATTCCATTACTATCTACAACTTTCTAACTCAACTCTCCTCTCATTCTGCCATTTTTTATTCCCCATCTTCCAACCTCTTATTTTCCCTCTTTCGCCTCTCTTGCTTCAGTACTTCTTTATTGCCCAACAATTTCCATTCCTTACTGTTCTCTTCTTTCTGAAACACCCATTTGATCAATTTATGTACTCTTTTTGTTGTTTTGTGCTATCTTTGATCTTGTATTCGTATATTCCATTTTTTTTCTTTTGTTCTTTCCCAGCCCCGGCCCCTGCTGGGACCGCCACCGAAAAGGAAAAAGGGGAGGTTCTTGATTTTTACACCAATTTTAGGTTTCTCCAACCGTAAACAAGTTTCTTAAGAAGGGGCTATTTATATCAATTGGAAACTATCCCCAATCGGACGTTGCTACCCATAGAAACACTCCATCTATAAATCTAATTGCAACAAAGAATGAAAACTTGCCAAGAATAGAGATGAAGGCCTAGTTCCAGTAAGATGGCGACAAGGGTGGTCATAAAATGGCGAAGAAAGATTCTATAGAAACATACAAAAGAATAATTAAACAAGAAACAGATCTATCAGTTTAATCGGTAAAAAAATATAAAAGAACAGAAATATTTCCAGTTCAATTAGCAAAATGGCGACATGGGTAGTAAGAAGATCAAAACTCACAAGAGAAAGGAAAAAAAATAACACCTAATCTATAAGTTTAATCGATAAAACATATAAAAGAACAGATATCAAGCTTGATCAACTATCAAGAACGTAAGACGTGAAGGCGAAACCTCACAAAAGAGGGGGAAAAGAAGACGAATACTTGGGAGTTGCTACGTGCCGCTATCGATTCAAAAAGAGACCACAGAGCACCACGCGGAGGTGTGTTGGAGTCAGAACTGTGTCATCAGATATATATATATCTGTTGAAAGAAGCGGTGAGAAGAAGGAAATGCACCAAGGAGAGGGAAAGAGCAAAGAATGTGTGCCCTAATTCGTTCCCACAATCCAATTGAGGGCATAAGCTTCGCGTGAGTGGCGGCGGTTATATCGGTTCGTCACGGTTCGGTTCGAGGCTGAACCATCCGAACCGAACCACTCGCGACTGAGAGAGATCCGGCGGCGGCGGCGGAAGGCGATGAGGCAGCAAAGAGCGGCGAAGAGGAGAAAACCGGCAATAATGGGGAAGAGAGAGCAGAGAAGGACAGAGCTGAGACCGAGGTAGACTTTCCCTGTTACCGTCAGGACACAGTAAAACTTTCCTCTTTTTACTTCTTATTTTCCTAGTTAAAAAGATATATTTATATTTATGGAGATCGAAGATGAAATTTTTCACGGAAAATTTGTGGAGATCGATTGCCCGAGTAGATTCTATGGCGATCGTATGTGACGATCCACTAAAAAGATACTTTGAAAAAAGAAATCTAATTTAAAATAGAAAAGCGTAAAATTAGAAGACATATGTCCTATTATTTAGGGCGATCATGTTGGGTTGAGTTGTGTTACTGAGTTATTCTTCTAAAAAAAAAATTAATGGTAGAAGAGATAAACAAGTTATGTAACTTAGGCCCCACCGCTAGCAAGCACTCCAGGACTTGCCAACGTTCATGAAAATTCAGGTCGGTCCTCCATTCATCCAACTAGAGGTGTGGATAACAAGGCCACCTTCACAACCTTCTCCCTTCTGTCCCTATGTTGTAGTAAGATAGAGCGGTTCGCTTGAGTAGCTCGATCGCCCCTTAGCCCGATGCTCATGACGCACTACAAAACCTCCACCATGTCGGGGAATATTGTCCTCTTTAGGCTTTCATTTTCGAGTTTTTGCTCAAGGTTTTCACACCCTTATAAATAATGTTTCGTTCTCCTCTCCATTGTTCTCCTCACCAACTCACATGCAATCTCACAATCTACCTTCTTTTGGAGCCCAGCATCTTATTGGCACTCGTTCCCCTCTCCAATCGATATAGGATCTCATAAGTTAGAATGAATCATTCTAGTATCTCTTAAATTTTAAACGCTTACTTTTCTTTAAAACATGATCTAAACTCGGTGGAGATTTAAAGATGCAGATACCGAAACTCCAACAAAGCTCTATACTCAACAGAACTTTACTCTCTACCATAACTTGATCACTCGATCATAATACTATAATTTTCAAAATTTCACAAAATCAAAACACAACACAAAATTCCCTTAAATACAAAGTAACAAAGAGGCCAGAAATTACACTACAAATTATTTACCTTCACTTCTAAGCCATAAATAAGCTAAAAAAAATGTGATCTGAAGCACTTAACTGCCCATTTACATGGGGAAAAGATTGCACAAATCTTAACCAAACATTGTAGAACAAGAATAAGATCATATCCTAAAGTGGAGGCAGCAACTCACCTCACCAGCCCTTTGATCAGAGCTTTTGTTCTTTGATACTTCGACCAAAAGGCCGCCATTGAAACCCACCTTCTGAATCCCATCTATTTTCAGCTACATGATTGGTGACAAATGGGGAACCCATTCTACCATTGCTTATTTCTTATACTCTCTAAACTGCACAGAGCATAGCATGAATTTCCATATAATTTGTTGGAATACTCAAATGATCCAACTTCAACCACAGCACGAACTTATCAGAGAGTTAGTTGATCAATTTTTGTGGTTTATGGCCTAATTATCGCCATTAGAAGCGAGAATATCCACATTAGCTAACTGCAGCGTCGGATTCATTAGCTTCGCCATCGCTCTGATATAGGAAAAGATGGATAGCAATAACAGACACCAAAACAGTATTAAAATGTATGGAAGTATGATATTATTTAACTATTGAGTCTTTCTTAACTCTGTTTAAATGTCTACCTGTTCGGTATCCTTCACGGAGAGTTCTTGAACGCCCGAGTTCGAAACCTTGGAAAGATCCCTCAAAATTCCCTATTCCATTCAAAGTTCACTAATTAGAACTCGAGGCCATTGACAAGTCATCGAACATTTAGTTTGCTACAACAGGTAATATATCTCGGTGAATCGCAAACGAAAAGTTGTGGGAAAAAACAGACATACACCTATGGAATTAACTATTTACTGCAGGTTTCCCTATTGCATTCAGAGTTCACTAATGAGAACTCGAGGCCATTGATAAGTCGTCGAACATTTAGTTTGTTACAACAGCTAATATATCTCTGTGAACCGCAATCGAAAAGCTCACTCGAAAGTTGTGGTAAAAAACAGACATACTCTATGAACTTATCTATCTACTGCAGATTTCCCTATTGCATTCGAAGATCACTAATGAGAACTCGAGGCCATTGACAAGTCGTCAAACATTTAGTTTGCTACAACAGCTAATGTATCTCTGTGAATCGCAATAGAAAAGCTCATTTGAAAAGTTGTGGGATAAAACAGATATACTTTATGAACTTGGCTATCTACTGCAGATTTTAAGGCAAGAGGTGGTGTGGTGGAACTCAATAGTCAAGAACGAAGTTAAATATCTCGGGCAACCGATTGCATCCAAGTCTTTCTACTGGCATACAGGAAAAGATTCACAAAGGAAGAAACCGCCTCGAGGTTCGGTTCCTATTGGTATTCCTTCCTAACCAATGAAAATCTATAAACCAAGAATGATCTACAAAACTAACTTAAAACCATCATCAACCAGCTGAAAGCATCTCCTAAATCAAACCCACAAGCCTAGCACAGGTGTCTTTGATAATGAAATGTTAAACAACATACTTCGCTCACATCACTTATCTCCAAATAATTATGCAGGCTTCAGCCCAAGACAACTGTAAAGGACTCGATTTCATGGACGATGTTATATCACCTAAAGGACTCGATTAACAAACCTTATTGGCCCACTTGAGCCCACATGCATTGCACAGAGTCCTAGGGCCAGCAGGCCCACGACGCATCATCGGAGTAGATTTTGAACTGGTTCCACAATGTGTACATCTGCATAAACAAATAATGAAAGACATTATTAGTAAAACAGATCATTGAATTTGTTCCAGTATGAATGAGAATTGATAATTTTTCTATTCCTTCTAGAATTTTGGTATTCCAGTTAGATGCAAAACCAACTCGCAACTCAAGCGTAAGGTTACAAATTGATGAGCCTCAGACTACCAGCAGGGTCATTCAAAGTTAGAAAATGGGACTTGTGAGGATCGATCAATACTTACGAGGTTTCCAACAAGCCATCATCTTGTCCAGGATCCAATGTTTGAGACAAAAGTGAAGATGAGCCCACTTCATCTGCATTAGCTTTAGAGGATATAAACTGGCCCTTCTTCCGCTGCATTCTGATGAATCCAGACAAGAGTTGTTAGAACATGTCTCGAGAACAAAATGATTTTTTCTGTCCTTTGATGATTTGAGCATTTGACTAGAGCTAGTTTAAATTCTTGAATTGTCAAATGCTGAGCACTACAAACAATAAGAATGGAATAATGCAATAAAGTAACTTAGTTTATATACTCTGGATGATGAAGGAGACGAATATATCACATTGAATTGCATACAACAGAAACAACATTGAATAGATTAGAAGATATCTTTCGAAGTACACTAAGATATGCTTTTTGGACTATATCATCACAGTTATAAATTCATCTTTCTTTTTCTGAAAGTTATTAGAAATATATATATATATATATATGCACAAGATTAAAGAAAGTTATTCCAATCAACTTCCATCTTCTTCAGATATGTAATTTCCTTTCTATTAGCAGCTCTTATTTTCTTCATTTCAAGTAAAAAAAACTTAAATATTATGAGCAGCCCATCGAACATCTATAACACCTCTAAGATACATCAATAAAACATTTTTCCCACATTAGAAATAACAACCCAAGCCCACCGCTAACAGTTATTGTCCGCTTTGGCCCGTTACGTATTACCGTCAGCCTCATGAAGTCGGTTATCGGGCAGTGTGCCAGCGATGAACGTTGGGCCCCTAAGGAGAGTGGATTGTGAGATCCTACATTGGTTGGAGAGGGGAACAAAGCGCTATTTACAAGAGTGTAGAAATTTTTCCCTAAGAGACGCGTTTTAAAACTTTGAGGAGAAGCCAGAACGGAAAACCCAAAAAGGACAATATTATTTAGCGGTGGGCTTGGGTTGTTACAAGAAACTTCCTTCACCTTTTCTCATCTGAAGATCTAAAATTGAAATGCAACCTGCCTCAAAAACTAATGTTTTAGAAAATCCCATTTGACCACAACCAAGATCAGAGACGATCCACAAAATCATAATATAGCTGTTTCACACTATCCTATCCCTGCTGTTTTCTAGTTGTTGATTCTACTTAATATACTGATAGGCCCCAATCACTGAAGTGTATGCTGGTAAACGAGGAAAGGGTGAGACATGTAGGATGATGACATAGTTTGTGCACGACTCAAGCATATTAGTTAGTAAGGCTGACAGAGAGGGAATATAGAGAGGAGAGAGGGTCTGGCAAAGGATATGTAACCGCCCAAGCCCACCGCTAGCAGATATTGTTCTCTTTGGGCTTTCCCTTTCGGGCTTCCCCTCAAAATTTTTAAAACACGTCTGCTAGGGAAAAGTTTCGACACCCTTATAAAGAATGTTTTGTTCTCCTCCCCAATCAATGTGGGATCTCACATGATATCTTTTTGGTAATTTTTTACTTGATCTCTGAGTGAGAGCGGGAGAGGAAGGGATCTCTCTATGCTCCCTTGACTTAACTTCAACCGTCTAATAAATAAATAAACAGGTATCTATTTATAAGTTATACCTGAGTGCAACTTCTTTTCGCACGGTGTAACGAATTTTCTTCTCAAAACACCTTTCTTTTCTCTTCTCTCTAAACCTACTCAATGAAGCAGCTCTTTGTGGTTGAACCGACCTGACAGGAAAGCCATTGGTACCCTGAAAGAATTAGAACAAAAGTTAACCGAGGTAGGAAATCAAGAACACCAGATGGTTTCAATCAATACACCATTAAAATAATAATGTGCACGTATACCTGTTGGTTGACGGGAACACTTCCAACAGCAGGAATCCCAGAAGGAATTTCATATCCACCTAAAAGCAAAAGCACGGCTTGCACCTGTCAAATTTAACCACAAAAAACTTAAAACCCCTCGTGTTCGTGTTCATGTACTCGAACCTCAAAACAACTCCTTCATATAGTATGGCATGGCATATATGTATACTTCGTACCAAATCCTTCCTAAATCTATCGTGATCGTATTCATGTACTCGAACCTCAAAAAAACTCCTTCATATAGTATGGCATGGCATGGCATATATGTATACTTCGCACAAAATCCTTCCTACATCTAATTTGACAACAGCAGTATTCAGTTCAACTGGCACAATCGGTTCATTTATCATCATATTCCTTTCTTCTTTTTCAATCATATTTCAAAAGAAAAAACTTCCCATTCATCATCCAAATGTTCCAACAATACAGCAACACAACACAATTAGGTCCCTGTAGGAAACTAAAACAGGGTTTTAAAATTATACCCACTCTAACAATTCAGAAAATCCTTTAAACCAACAATATTACTTTACAAAATCCCTCCCCAATTTGAATGAGCTTGAAGTTGAATGTCATAACGAAGCATTGAGTCAAATTGTTCAAAGTTCATCATATTGTTCGCAAATTACCCAAACCCAGCTTCAAAGACTATATATCTTCAGTAAGTAGAAGAAGAATTACACAACTAGTGCATAATTTACGAAGACTATCGACACCCAATTGAAAACCAAACCTTGTCCGGCGATACAGAGTCAAAAGCGTAAACCTCTCCGCGGAACGACAGCGTAAGTTGGTCAGCACCACCGTTTCCAGTCAAAGGGTTGTAATCGGAGCCGGAAACATACGATGAAGGAACAATGTCCTGGACTCGGTTCATTCCCCCGGAATCTTCGAAGCGCATCTGAGGATTGTCCATGGACTCTTCCCCCACAGTAATGTCGTCACCTTCATCGCCAACTCGGTTCTGAATGCTATCCAAAACCCGGCCACCGTTGTTCACGACGGCGGAACCGTACATCGCGTCTTGGAAATTGGAGTCCGGCATTTCTTCAAGAATTACATAGGAAGGCCAAGAACACGCTAATTTAACAAGGAACCAAAAAATTCCAGAAACTTATTGACCAAACACGACGGACGATCGAAAAGGTCAGCAGCAAAATTATGTGTGAGAAACAGACAATTCAAAGCCCTGGATTTCAAATTCCGAACAGAATAGCTCAACAAAAAGAAAGGGGAATTAATCAACCCCGTCCAATAACACAAAAGAAACTGGAATTCAAGTAAAAGCAAGCGATTCCAAGACCAAATTCAATCCCGAAAAATGCAACAAAAAATTCAAGTAAAGTAAAACCTAGAAAATCCAAGTAAATATTAGAAGGGTGAAGAAGAAAGAAGAGTGAAAGTGAAAAGCGTTGGACAACAAAAATCAGCAGGAAGAGGATAATCGAAGATTGATATGGAAAATTGGGAATCTAAATTTTCATATGGAAAAAGGAGGAAGATAACATGGGCTGGAAAATGACCTTGAATTTGGGGGTTTTTACGGTTGATGCCACTCCACTCCACTCCACTTCACTTCAAGGACGCCGGAATGATAGAAAAACCGGCGGCGAAACAGCGCCGGCGAGACGACGAAAAGCAGAAATGGGGAAGAAGGTGCTGCAACAAAGGGTTGCTTCATCTTGATCTTACTTGCAGATCCAATGGTGGTGGAAGCATTCATATCAACATATGCCTTTTTCTTGCTAATATTTCTCTAAATTCAACGCATAGAACACAATCATACATATCTTCTTACTCTCAAAATAACATAAAAATCTTTTTCATTCATACATATCTTTTTGAATATATCCTATCTCCACCTTTTTCAAATTTCTATCAAATTTACGACTTCGGAGGGCGGCTTTTGCTAAAACTCGAGCAGTTTCTTGAAAACTTGCTTCCGATATGAAACTTTGAGTATTTAGAGATGCTTTTGTTATTCCCAATAATACGGCTCGGTAACAGATCGCTTCTTCCAAAGCACGCCCTGTTCGTTCCGCTCGCAACAATCCAATGAGTTCTCCAGGTGAAAAAACATTAGACATTCCATCTTCTGAAACCAACACTTTTGATGTTATTTGACGTACAATAATTTCGATATGTCTATTATGGATCTCCACCCCCTGGGATCGATAAACCTTTTGGATCTTATTAACCAAAGAGATACGACTTTGCACTATAGTTAGTTCAGCACCAATCAAAAATCCCCAAGGAATTCCAAGAATTCTCGTTATGTATTACTTTCATTTATAATATGTTTATGATATTTGAATTAGTTTTTATCACTTATAATATGTTTCTAATATTTGAATTAGTTTTTATATCTGCATCCACTCTTAAATTATTAGGAAAAAAAAACTAATAATTGTTTTTCTTATACTAAAAATTATGTCATCCAATTTTGTCCTAACAATTTAAACATACATTAAATTTATATTTTATTAAAATGATTTTATCCCAAATAATAATTTACTCTTAACTCCTATTAAAATAACAAGAGTGAATTAATAAAATTTATGTTATTTTTAATAACATAAGTGAATCAACACCAACCAATAATTAATATTTAAGTACTTGAAAAATAAAACGTCCACACTAAAAGAACTACGTTTTCAAAAGAATAACAAATGGGGAGAAATTCCTAACTGAGAACCCGATCCCGTCAATTCACTACAGAGAATCCTGTCCCGATCCCCACAAAGAAAAAAAGAAAATTTTGCAAAGATCGAAATGAAATAGGTAGAGGGGATGAGAACGGGGAAGGCTTCCCCATTCCGACTGTACGAACATCCCTATTCATGGACCAAAAGGGTTTTTTTTTTATTTTTACTTACATTTTTTTCCCTTTGGAAAGTCGATCACAAAGAATTCGTTAAGATCATCAAGTGATGAACAACTTTGTCTTCTTTTTGTTTTTGTTTTTGTTTTTTTTTTTTTTTCAAGGGAGGGCATCAGAGGGTTATCTATTTATAATTTGGCGTGTAGCCTGCTGCAGGAAACAAATTAAACTAACACGATTGCAATAAACTTCTCGCCCTGAGTTGAATTTTAAGTGTACAACATTTTCAGGGAGGGAGGGATTCAAAAACCTGCTATGCATAAAATTTTGTCACGAGGATCCAGTGAGAATGAATGCGTGGAGGAGGCTTTGTGCTGCCTGGGTTTCATCAGGTGCTCCAGATATCACGATAAGCCGATCACTCGTTATGGGATCGGGTTCGTGCACCGTCACCTTTGCCCCAGATATCTGATCAAACCAGAGGGAAACCATAGATAGATATTTAACCATAAATCAGTTCTACAAAATGACAGCAGTGGAGTGAATGTGTTTAATCATTCATTCATATACGAACCAACATTCTGCAGTAGCTTACATCATACAAATGGTTTGTAGAATACAATAGAAATACAAAAGGAAAAAAAGACGATCCGAGAAAGGCACACGTAAAGGGTCTTTCATTTCTTGGATAGTTACGTGTATTTGGACGTGCTACTTCATTAAGTCTAACTCTTTCTGCTACTATATTCAGCTAAATTAGTCGATATTTATCGAATAGACATGTCACATCATCATGTAATTCACAACATAATCAGCATAAAATCGCAATTTAAATTTTTGAGACCACTATTAAAAGTTTATATACTAAGCAGACATCATCGTCAAAATTTATGAACTAGACTTGTAATTCAACTCCCAAAGAAAATAAAAAAAAACAAACAAATAGACTTCCAGACGGCACATAAATGATGTACCATTTTATTCCATGGACCCGACCCGCATCATTCTTAATCAATACATTTTCTCGTTTCTAATTACAGTTGTGGTTTAACGAATTCTTATCACTTCCTAATTAAGGTTGTTAGCTCCAAATGCATTTATGTTGCCCATCTCTAAATGTTGTTCAACAGGATCTCTATTAAGTATACACACCTGACTCTATTTTAGGTAACTTAAAAGAACCATAACCAAGATTAGTGGAGTTCGTCATTCTATTATGAAACTCACACTTGAAACATTGTCTTTACCTGTCTTAGACGAGCTAAATTTGTGCCATTCTCTCCATACACCAAGCTGATAACATCGCCAGGAACTACAATTTCGACCATCGTGTTTGTCACTACAGCAGTTTTGCTCCCACTGCCAACATGAATGAAAAAGTTAGAAGTCTTGAAATGATTATTTGAAATTTTGGGAAGCAACATCAGAATGCTACTCCTATGCCAGTTAGACGCAAGCTAGACAGAATCCAAAGAAATCCAGTAAGCGTTAAAATATAATTTGATGATTCTCGCCTTTCCGCATTCCCATGTTCGTGGTAAATTAAGGATGCCAAGAGAACATGCAGCAACAAGATGATCCAGTGCCCATATTTTAAAATTTCAAAGATATTCAAACTGTCAGAATGTGTGTTACCGACCTGCCATGTTGTACTCCGCCCCTATGAGACGGCAAACCTCTTCCAGCATCTGACATGTCCCTAGAACTTACTCCAGATAAAGACTGCAATCATGTACAAAGAAGAACAGAGAATTGGAATTGGCAAAGGCTAACCCTTTTTTCATCCCTTTCGGAGGGGGGGTGTGGTAAGGAGAATCTACCTGCGATGCCCAAAACCCAGGCGATGATGGACTGTCTAAACTATGAGAAAGACCCAAGTCATCTGTATTTTGAGCCGTAGTATGTTGCATAAAACTACCATGAGAAGTGGAAACTGGAGTTGTCCGAACTAGAGGTGCGGGGTCCCTTACTCTTCCATATGGGCTGGTCTCATGATAAATAGAGGTATCAGCGCCATTCCTTGTTCCAGAATTACTCAGCGCACTAGAAAAAAGGTTATCCCGCAGTCGACCAGTTACGTTGTACAAAGCATCTTGGACATTTGAAAACTCTCCTGAAATCTGTCAGAAGGAAAATATGTAATAGCTAAATAAAGGGCACAACATCAAGATTCATTGCAAAATTTAGCATCGCCTTCGATCCATTATTAACGCATGTAAATGGGTGGTTGGGGATACCAACAAAGGATGCGGGAAAGCCCGTGTTAGTCACAAGCTTATCTGAAAACTATTTAATCAAGAAGGAAAATATATCTTATATAAACGCAGAGGATTTGAACATGGGCCGCCTGGGAGGGGAGGCTGGGTGCAAAGTTCAAAGAAAGTAGGGGTAGTGAAGGAATAACTATTTAGCGCCAGCAAAAACGAAGTGTATTTCATTCTCACCTGCACTATTTCATCATTCTCTGCAGCACACTTCGGGACCTGCTCACTCGATATTATTCTTATGTTTGTACCTGTAACCTTCCTGATCTCAGAGATTATAACACCTCCTTTTCCCAACACACAGCCAACTTGATTCGATGGAACAACAAGCCGTGCCACAACAGGCGATCCCTTACCTGAGCTCATGTCTTGCCCCTTCTCAATTGCCACATCTACAGACCTAGAGAAAACAAGAACAACAGCCTTTTGTGCTGGCGAGTATCGCGATTCAATGTTCTTCCCAAGTTGAAACAATAAAAAGATTAGAGTTGGTACATAATAGTAACAAAGGATTGCAGATGTAACAAGGAATTGCTGATGGATAAATGACTACAAAAGAATGTCACACCTCAGAAGCAGTAATACTAATCAGTCTTTCATCACAACCAACTACTGATGGTCCAACACTTACAGTAGCACCGGATTCATTCTGTAGAGCTCTAATAATTGTACCACCCTTGCCAATCACACCCCCAATCCTATCGCTGGCACAAAGAATCTTAAAAACAACTTCCTGCTGCGAAATGTTCATGTCTCCTGGGGATAGAACATCAGCATCTAGAGAGAATGAATGGATTCCTGAAGCAAAAATGCTTGAACTGCTTGGAAAGATGGGTGGAATTGAATTCCGCTGCAAAATATGATCCATATGCAGATCAGGTAAAGTCTCATGGATGACTGCTTCTGAAGGTCTACTTGCAAATGTTCTCATCTGGTCACTTGGAGGACAGTCTTGAAGACAGCGAGATACAGCAAGAAGTGCTTTCTTAATCGCCAAAACATCCCCTTCTATCTGCCAGAAACCATAGTATATTCACAACAGCAAATACGAGTCTTAAGCAAATAGTTCGGCAGATACCAACAAGTTCTACATATTCTAAGTAATTTCCTACTAAAAAAAATTATACATTCAACAATAGTAAACTGAATATGAAAGTGGTAAGATGAACTGAAACTTAATTTTTATGACTTGAGAGAAGTGTCTCACGCATGTCATGATTGGATTAACACAAGAAACTCATTTTCTAAAACAAAATTTTGCGAATGAAAAACCTATAAACAAAGGAACATAGTTGATGAAAGTAAAAGATCAACCAAACCTTCATAAGTCACAATTTCTTTTTGTACCCATAAGTGTCCAAGCCAACTTTAACACACCTTGACTAATCTCACGGTCAAGGGAACATAAGTGTCCAAGCCAACTTTAACACACCTTGACAAAATTTTGCGAATGAAAAACCTATAAACAAAGGAACATATTTCTTTAAATATGGGGTACAAGACCACCATAATTTAAACTCATTTAGAGGTCAACTCATACTCATTCTAGGAAACAAATTGTTTGCAATATATATATATATATATATATATATATATATATATATTTGATGAAACAAAATCAGGACCAAAAGGAAATTTTTCTTTAAAGAGATGATGGGTAAGGCTGCATGGTGATCTACCTTCTTTACTTCGGTTCTCCTCACAAACCAAGTCCTATGTTTACACACACACACACCGAAACAAATAAAACAAAATGGAATATCCCACTGCAAAAGAAAATAAGTCTACCATCATAAAAATTATATCAACCGACAAAAAAGACGGGTAAAATATAAATTTTCTATTGGTCTAAATGGAGATTTTCATCAATAGGAAAACAGGAAACAATCTGCATCCTAGTTTATCTACTTTAGTTCTACTTCTTCTCACTAATAAGGTTCCAAGACTTCACAAACTTTTGGGAGCATATGATAGACAAGTCTAGAAAAAAATAGACAATTGCAGTAATTTAACTCTTTCAACGGGAGTGTGTCTGATGCTTGCTCAACCAGTTTTCAAGCATCAAAGGAAGTCATTGATGAGGTCGACAAATCCGTGAGGAATTTTCTCTGGAATGGTAGTAGTTGCCGGCCTTACAACCACCTAGTGAATTGGGGTAAGACTTCCCTTCCCCTTCAATATGGGATTGGGCTTTGCGTCAAGAAAAAAGCATTGCCCTCCTACTCAAGCGGAGATAAAGAGGTTACGTGGAGGAAGGTGATCTCAAGCATTTATGATGAGAATCCTCAAGAGTGGAGGACTCTCCCTCCTAACGATAGATCCAAAGATAGACTATGCTATGATATAGCCCAAATAATGGTTTCGTTTTTCCATTTTCTGGATTTCAAAGCTAACCATGCAGTAAAATCGAAGTCGGGAAAGATAGATGGCTAGGGAAAGATTCCTTAAGATTAATTTAAAAAAAAAAAAAAGAAATCAATAAATCGACCAAGGAGGAGGCCACCAAAGCGGATTGCTGGAAAGAGGATTGAAGGGACTGGGATTTAGGCCTGAAATAAGCCTTTTTGACAGGGAAGTAGAAAGCTAGATTGGTTTGGTTGAATTGCAGGATATATAGCATCTGGAAGAAGGAAACGTCAGAGTTTTTTGGTCTCTTGAGGCAGGGGAAAATTCTCTTTGAAGTCTGCCTTCATGAAACTCATGGAAACAACCCCAAGACTGAAGTACTCCCTTATTATCTCAATCTGGAAGAGAAAAATTCCAAAGAAAGTTAAATTTATTTTGTGGTCTATGGTTTGTTGAGGTTTAAGCACTCACGATATGTGATTAGACGGGAACAAAAACATTGGAAGATAGGTCCTTTTTTTTTAATATTTTTTGTAGAGAAATTACAACTCACCTCCTCTGGGTGGCGTACTAGTCACACAAAATTCTTTTCTAAATTCAGCCTTTCCATAATAATTAACTGGAAAGCTCTCCTTTAGCTTCCTTGGGTGGGATTCATCTTTCCCCAGCTCCTAGGCTGTTTCGTTTCTTTCTGACAGTCATACATTTTTGTTTCTGAGCAAAAATATAAAATAAAATAACTACACAAAAATAAATATGTAAACAAATAACACTTCCAGAAAAACAAACCGGAAAAAAAAAAACACTTCCACCATGGAAGATAGCAAATTCCATTAAAATCACATTGATTGACTGAAAAGAATAATGAAAATCTACAGGAGCTCAACCTTCCTATAAATTTTTCCTTTATAAGCAAACCATTCAGCTTATTTTCCATTATGTGGTAAAATGCATGTGTATCGAATAAGCATCTTACCTTTATAAGCAAACCATTCAGCTTATTTTCCATTATGTGGTAAAATGCATGTGTATCGAATAAGCATCTTACATGAACCAAAGGAAAGGAATGGAATGGACAAATTAAGATCAAAGATATTCAAGAATGGACAAAATAAGGGAATGAGATTGGGAGCAAGGAAAGTATTATCAGTCCCTTGTATTAGTTTCAAGAAGAGACATTGATTAAGTATCAACCTTTTGGAGAACAATAATTTTGTTGTTTTTTCCCCATCTATACACTGTCAAGTTCAACATCTATCATCCATATCAACATGGGTTTCCTTTTTAATAAAATGTCAAGCAATTGCAAAGAATTGAAGATGGAGGCTATACAGCTAACTAATAACAAACACACAAAAAACAAATAAGGTCACAAAATAAGGGCTCCAATTACTGAAACAGACATAACTAATATCTACAAACCATGACTAGAAGCATTGAACTTCACTGTAGTCCATTTCTACCCCTCTAAAAACTCTCATATCTCACGACAGGCAAATCTATACCGTAAAGGTTTCTAAATTATCTCATTACAACTAAGGAAAAATATCATTACAACTAAAGAAAAATATAATCACCGCTGGCAGATATTGTTCTCTTTAGGCTTTCCTTTTCAGGCTTCCCTTCAAGGTTTTTAAAATGCGTCTCCTAGGGAGAGGTTTCTACACTTTTACAAAGAATGTTTCATTTTCAAGCTTCCCATCAAGGTTTTTTGTCTCCTAGGGAGAGGTTTCCACACTTTCACAAAGAATGCTTCATTTTCAGTCTTCCCTTCAAGGTTTTTAAAATGGTCTCCTAGGGAGAGGTTTCCACGCTTTACAAAGAATGCTTCATTTTCAGGCTTCCCTTCAAGGTTTTTAAAATACGTCTCCTAGGGAGAGGTTTCCACACTTTTACAAAGAATGCTTCGTTCTCCACTCCAACTGATGTGGGATCTCAGAACTTTCCTTCCTAATTTTTTTGTAATTACCCACCTCCTTCCTTACTTCTTCATTTCGTGTCGGATGCAATCAAATCAAATAACCAAAAGAATGAAGCTAAGCCTAATGCACCGGATAGCTAAAACCCATACCAAAAAAACTAGGAGAAGTTTGAATTCAGCGTACGCAATGAGCTAATTTTACTCTTGACATGACACCATGTCACAAAATCAAACCCATAAATTCATCTAACTACAGCAACTTCCAACCTGAGAGATAAAGCCAAAAGAAAAGGAACATGTTTTTTCTTCTTTACCTCAATCATCTCGTCAGAAGGTCCTGCACAAGCCGGCAAATTATCTGTTAAAATCCTGATCTTACACCCACTCTCCTTCCTTATCTTCTCAACGACCTTCCCTCCCTTTCCTATAACTGACCCAACCTGAGCTACGTCCGCCAACAATCTACAAGAAACAACTCCAACTTCGACACCAACTCCAACGCCCTCACTCTCGGCTGCTACCTCCAAAATCCTCTCGAACACCTTCAGAAGCCCCTCTTGGACCTTCGACGCCTCGAATTCCTCCCCACTGGCCCCAGGGTCGCTAGGGTTTTGATCCAGGAACACCCTGGAGGTAAGTGCCGGCGGTCCAATCACAGTAACAACCCGGTCGGGCGATTCGCTGGGAGCTTCCTCAACGCGAATCTTCGCTCCGGTGGACTGCTGAAGTTGCTTTATCACAAAGCCCGACTTCCCAATAACCCCGCCGATTCTTGAAGCGTGGCAGAGCATTCGAAACGCGATATGGCCCGGAGGAATGATGAGCGGCGGAGGTTGCTTGGACCTCTTCGACTTAGATGAACCATTGACCATGCCGACGTGTGTATCAGCCATTCCAGTCGCCGGCATGTGTGATACTGATCGCTTCAATGGAAGAGAGGGAAAGTTACTTCCCATCTCTCAATCTCTTCCTTCCTTATTTGAAACCAACGGAATTTTGTTGAAGAAACTGAGTACAATTATTGCAGATAAATGTGGAATAATGGAACAATCTTAACTGAACATTGGATCGAGTTTTGGTGTTTTCTGTGACTGTTACAGAGAGAGTGGAACAGAGAGAAGACGGGAAATAGGGTTCTTTGCTGGATTGGAAGACAATAATGGGCGAAAGAGAAGACTCCGAGACGCAGGGTACCACCGCCTGCGCGCGTTACACTGGATTCGGCTTTTTTTTTTTTTTTTTTTTTTTTTTTTTTTTTTTTTTTTTTTTTTTTT
>NW_019272062.1:176980-216687 GCF_002738345.1 Cucurbita maxima
TTTTTTTTTTTTTTTTTTTTTTTTTTTTTTTTTTTTTTTTTTTTTTTTTTTTTTTTTTTTTTTTTTTTTTTTTTTTTGCTAAATAAATAAAACTAGTTTAATTTATCTCATTAAAAACTTTTTAAAAACTATAAAAATAATTTTAAATTTAAAATGTTGGAAGACCATTTATGAGATGTTAATAAATGTTTTTTATTTTTTAACTTTTTTTTCCTATTAAAGTAAAAGGGTATTATTGGTATTTTTAAAATTTCATGGATATTTTTTAAACCTAATGGTTAAGGGTATTTTTGAATTTTTTTGCCCTAATCTAACTTAAGAGCTACGAAAGAAAAACAATATGAATGCATCTATCCTAACTTCAGTCCCTTGGTCGTCACCGTGAAGTCGTCATTTATCCACAGGTGTCTTACTATTCAAGGAATGCTTAGCAAGAAACATCATTATTGGGTCAGGAAATGCATACACAATCAATCATGGTAGATCTATTATTTCATAAAAAAATTTAATGCCCTTGAATACTGCTTTTCAATCGGGCAAAAATTGGATGTATAGTACTTTTCGACACACACACTCATGTTTCTGCACCCAAGGCAGATGCATACGTACCCGGTCGGTTTGTCCTTCAGCTAGTGCACACTCATGTTGTCGAACCCACAAGAGAAATGAGCCCACATAATATCATGACGTTGATAGATATCGTAATGTATGCGTTCGTACTCATCATAACGGATAAACATCCTAATGCACGTGACATACAAAAATACACAAGGTCCTCGTAACTTTAAATCATGACATAAATGTATGATGCTCATTGTACATTCGTTCTTTCATAAACAATACTTTCATGAAATACATGCATTGCATAACATTATTTCGTAATCCTGAAGTTTAACGTGCTAACGTAGTGTGCATGAGATATCATATAGAGGTATTATGCATCATATGATATGGAAGTCATACCAAAATCCACGACATAAACATCTCATAACCTAACTTACAATATAACATATCATAACATAGGTCATAATATAAATCAACATAACACAAGTCAGCATAACACAGACCATTAGAACATTAGAGCACATGTTGTTTATACATGTTGTTCATACTTCATTCAATTCATCCAACCAAGACAATAGTAAAGCCACTTAGTTGGTTGACTTAAGTTAGGGTCGTAAAATTATTATTGTGTTGGTCTAGATCTATCTTTTGTGATTTGAGTCAACTTAGATGGGTCCACGACATCGAGAAAGAACATGTTAGAGGGCTTAATTTGCCGAATGGTCTGGAATAATCCTCTAATTTAGTTTAAAACACTTTATGTAATGGCTCAGATCTACCACTATCAGATATTGTCCTCTTTGGGCTTTAAAATGCGTATGCTAGGTTAAGGTTTCCACACCCGGGTGTTTTCTTCTCCTCCCCAACCAACTTGTGACATCACACTTTAAATTGATGAAATAGTAGTTGTACTCATCTCGATTGCCTCCGATAACAAAAAACAGCTCTAAGAACATGTCCAAAAGATCCAACCGAACAACATATATAAAGGAAAAATGGACGAGGTGAGACTTACTAATTAGGATATATGACGTTCTTGATCAAGTCATATTTGTCAACCAAAGTGCTAATATTATTGATAGACTAATTACCGATAACGTTATTATTTCTTATGAATGTCTCCACTATATGAAATATATTGTTGGGAATGATTCGAGTTTTATTTATAATTAAACAAAACTAAAGATTAAACAAACTTATCGGAAGAAAGATTTGTCAGCTCTTTAATCTTCTTGCTTTAGCTTCTCTAATGATTAAATTATTTATTTTCTCTATAAAGTTTCCCTTGTTATAACTCAGACACAAGGTCAAGACATGTGGAGCCTATTGAAACGAAATTTTCAAGAACGTGAGTCAACGTTAGCAGAAAGGAGGAGGAGACGGAAGGCAGTATTCTGAATCTATGTCGAAATTGGCCAGTGCAAAGATGATCATTGATGTTGGGAGTTCGGATAACATAGCATCCGCGGGGATGGTGGATCAATTAGGGCAACTGCCCTTTTAAGCTTTTAAGTTAGGGGGCTCTGACTCTAGAAGAGCCCTATCGAATCAGATAAAAAAGGGCATGAGTTATGGACTTTTTTTTATAGATGTTGAAGAGGTGAATCAGGGGTGAGAAGGTGCCCCTAGAGCTGGAGAAGTGAAAGTCGGACGTATTACATATCCTACTCGGAAGACCAGGGTAATATAAGTAGGTTGTTACCTGTGTAGGAAGAAGACCGGTTGACTTTTAACGGCAAACGTGAGACTAGATGAGGAGAGCGGTAGAGAGAGTTTGTTAAAGGAGCTAGAGCAAGAACTTCTCCATATTTTTTTTCGGTATAAGTTTGCTTAATGTTTAGAATTATTTAATTCTAAATAAAATCAAAGTCGATTTCAATGCTTCACTCTCTCTGTCACAAATGTGGTGATACACTAATGAGAAACACTGTAAGAAAGAAATTCGTTGAAGTATCATCAAAGGAACGTTTGAAGATAGACCTGAGCGGTCGAGCAAAGATGAAAGGATCTACTAGATTAGGTCAACCCAACAACCTACGAGTAAAGATCAGCCTCGTCTAGTAGATCCAACAATCGAGCTGCTCAATTCACAACCTAGTCAACTCCAACAACAACCCGACCCTTCAGTTATGTTTAGTACATCCACAACCCAATTCGTCCATCAACCTAACCCAACAACTCGTCTCCAACTAGCTTTAAAGACCCAACCCTTCAGTTATGTTTAGTACACCCACGACCCAATTCGTTTATCAACCTAACTTCATAGTCAGTTTCCAGCTAATTTTAAAACCCGAGTTCTTCAAAGCAGCTCGACTGACCCAATTCTTCATTAATCAGTTAGCTTGTGATTTACGACCACCCGTGCCTTTTCGTTCGTCGGGTTTGATATTCTTATACGATACTAAATTCCACAATATTTGCAATTCATATTTATTATTATATCAATTATCAATTGATTTTATTTTTTTGTGCTAAAAATATTGTATTATCCCAAATAATAATGTAATAAATGTAATGATTTGATATAAAGAAGAGCGAGCAGGCCGCAAAGTTCTCAACACAGATTTGACTGATCATCTTTCTTTCTTTCTAGATTCTACTGTCCAAGGGTTTCTCGCCATGGCGTCTTCCGCTTCTTCTTCCGCTCCCGGAGCCTCCAAGTTCCTCGGCGACCTTCCTTCCCATGGCTACTTCTCCTCCACCGTTCCTTCCTCCAATCCGGTAATGTTTCTTGCACTTTTTTCTCTTTTGAAACCTTGCTCTTTTGTTTTCTGTTCTGTTCTGTTCCAAATTTGTGTATCCTCTTCTCATATTTGGTACGTTTACATTAGGAAAATTTTAGTTAGTGAACAATTATGTATAGTTTAATCGATCATTTTGACCTGAAGCCACGGATGTTATACAATTTTGTGTTGCATTTGAGTCTGTTCGCACATTCAGGAGTGAGTGAATTTATCTACGTTTTAAATTATAAAAGATTGCTTTAAGCTTCTCTCGTGCTTTTAAGGGATGCTGTTAGGTTGCCTAATGCCATTTTTAGGCTTCCATAATGTTAGTGATCAAGGACCAGTTGTTTACAGGTATAAGAACTTAATAAGTTTTGAATCTATCCATGGCTAGGTTTTGTTAAAATGCATTTTGGTGATTAGAGTGTTTGAGTTCTTGAGTTCGTTTTCGATCTAGTCTCAACTGTAGGATGTATGCGTGCCATTATGTTGGAAGATTTATAACCACATTATGGTATGATGGTATTTTTTGTGTAATCATCGCCTATAAATCAATGTATTTTCTTTCTTTTCCTTGTTCTTTTTCCCTTTGGTACTTTCTAGTCATTTGTGTGTATTTATCGTGGTTAGTATCTATATTGAAACAATATGTTTTTCAATATGTTCGTGCAGGGAAGTATGCGAGTCTATATCTGCCTTCATGATACCTCACCCCCAGGTTAACTTTTATTTCTCTAAATATTCGTTTTACGAAACATAATGTAACAATTTAAGTACATAAGACTGTAGGCATACCATGATGCAACACAAGTATTTAAGAATGAACCATTATTCATCAGATATTTGATGTACACAAGAATTGAGGAAGAAAATAACAAGGATAATCATAGTGCTTGTGCAGAGCTCTACGAACTTTGGAACTGGAAATTTGTTTCTTGTAGTTATGGTTGCTGATTTGTTAATTTATAGATTTTATGAACGTACACTGATGCAGCTATATTCCTTTTTGCGAGAGCTATATTTATTTTGCCAAGTTACCTATTATGAACACAGCCAAACGTGGTAAATCTTTACACCCATTTTGCATCCAGAGGATCAAGAAATAAAGACAAACCAGCAGAATATACTTATTAGATCTTTAATGCTTAAAAATTCCAGTTCAAAGGATGGAAAGGGAGTAGCTGCAGCCGAGTCTTCTCGAAAGAGGTACCGCCACCCTTCTTTGAAAATAAAAGGATGATCTTTTTAGGTTGCTAGTTGGTCATTTTTAGTTGAAACTGTTGGATTTGTTGCATTTTCTTATGTGGTATTGGAAACAAACAATGGATTGGCGTTTCTTCACATGTGCTTAATACATAATTTGGTTTTGGTATCTACCTAGTATTGAGTCTTAGTTATGCTACCCTGATATTTCCAGGGCTGGTGAAAAAATTTCAGATAGCAGAGCAAAGAGGGCTGTACAAGTACGTTCAACCAAAGGTATGTTATGGTCGATCATGTACTAGTAAGTAGCGACCGGTTGACTGACTCATTACTCTTTGCAGATGTTCTTCACGAGAGTTAGCTAAATCCTGCTTTTGTGTCTTTTTTATTTATCTAAAATTATTTTCTTATGAATTCCTAATATTTTTTATAGGAGTTATATATATTTGGTAAGAAACCGAACTTTTATTGAAAAAATGTGGCGTACACAAAAACAAGTCCAAAGAAAAAAAGGGGTCGGACGCTAGCTACAAAAAGGACTCCTATATAAAAGAACAAGACCAATGTCATAATTACGAAACAGTCTAGTGACCAATGCCCAAACAAAAGTATTAAACCTCACCAACTCTTAAACCCACCTCCCGAATTATCTCAACATCCCAACATTTTTTATTTATTAAGCATTATATAGATCAGGTGCTTTCCTGGACTCCTAAATTAATTGTGTGTATAGAGAAAAAAGGTGATACCTATGTGCCGACTCCTCCTGAGTGAAAAAACAAGAGAAATTTCCCCTAGCGGGGTGGGGACTTGTTCTCTTCAACATGTAGAACCATTATCCACCATATGTAAAAAGTTCTGTACCTATAATATATAGGTAGTGATACTTTTCCCGTATTATAGATAATGGTTGTTCTACATATTAAAGAGAAAAGGTCCCACCCCAAGATCCCAGCATATCATACCTCTGGTGATTAACGTCTAGAAATATGTCCAACAGTTTAATAAGTATTATGATATATCTGAAAAATATTCGAGGGCTACATAGATCTCAGGGGAGACTCTATGGTGTACTTTGTTCTAGGGGAGGATTGTTGGGAGGGAGTCTCACATTGGCTAATTTAGGGAACGATCATGTGTTTATAAATAAGAAATATATCTCTATTGGTATGATGCCTTTTGGAGGAAGCCAAAATAAGTGGACAATATCATACTATTGTGGAGATCCATGATTCCTAACAAAAAAACCATTCAAGGGATGATATCTTTCAACTATTTTTTTTTTTTTTAAAAAAACATATCAGCTTATAGTTTCATTAGAATTGTGTTCCAAATGTGATGATTATAGTGGCTATGATGCATCCAGGAGCATCAAACAGTGCAACACCGAGTAAGAATCTACAGAGTTTGACCGTAGAGAGGCTGCGTGCCCTTCTCAAGGCCAAAGGCCTTTCGCTGAAAGGAAGGAAGGCAAGTATATATTATATTGTAATTAATCTAGTTAATAAGTAAGTTTGAAATAGTTAAAACGTTGTTTAAGATCACTCCCTTTCAAATCGAGTTATTGTTTTAATTTTATACTTTTAAATGCAATTTTCATATCATCAAAATTGGTTTGGAGTGATATTTTGCAAAATTACTCGGAACATGTTCCAAGTTCCAAGCTTTATTGATCATGGTGTGTTTGAGAATTCTTTGACCAACCAACCAACCTGGTGCAGGATGACTTAATTGCCCGCCTGAGAAGCGTTGATGGCTAGCCAACCACAAAGAGAGTGAAACATCTGCAATCTCCATGAACACGAGCACAGGTGAAACCTCGACGTTATGGTTTACTCTTTTCTCAACATTTAAACGTGTAGATAGGAATATACTATGCTTGAAAGTTGAAATGACGGTGGTTTGGAGAATAAAAGTTAGTCATGGATATCTGTATTCATTTTGATGATGGGAAAAAACGACCACGGTTAAATTTTTAGGGATAAAGTGAGAAAAGGGTATTTTTCTGAACCATAATAGAAATCTTCCAAAATCTTTGAGATATTTTTGAACGATTGAATTTTAGCTACGATGTCAGTTAAGAGCTAACCATCAACTCCAGTGTCGTAATACATTTACGACAACAGGTTCCTTGGCCCGACCTCACGAACGGTAGGATGACACCTTCAGACTAACATCTTTGGTAAATTCTACCCTTATCCTCTGTAAAACTTGCAACAATATCTTTGCAATGACTTTTTGTACAATTTCAGTTCAGTTTACACAATTGTTTCAGCCAAATTACATACATCCGATTACCATTCTATTCAGCTGCATAATTGTCATAAATACACATTTGTCATGATGCTACAAAATTCTCGTGTACACAATTTCGGATCAATCGATTTATGTGATGACAAAAAGTAGGAGCGGTCTAAAAATCTAGCATCCGAATGTGAGGAAAAACATAAATGTAACAAAAAGTTATTTATTTTGCTATTGTAATTAAAATATTGGAAGGTATAATTATAAGTAAAATTGTGATGAATATATACTATTATATTTGTGTTTTTTAATTATACTATTTTCATGTTTCGTATTTCTGATATACTGTATATTTCGTTTATCGAATGCATCAATAATATATCAAATATATTTTATATTATAAATTGTATAAGTACGAAATATTGTATATATTTTACGTGTATCAGCATCAATAATATATCAAATATATTTTATATTATTAATTATATATGTACGAAATATTGTATATATTGTACGCGTATCTCAGCAGTATATCAATTAATATATATGAAGATAATATTTGTATATCACATGTATATCAATATTGAATTGAAGTCAATATTGACGTACTACTGATAGTAGATTACTCTTAAAATTACATCTTTTAATGAATACAAATGTCCTACTAATATACTAATGATATAAATGAGGGTTGATATATTAATGAAGCACTAATGATATATATATTGCTTACAACACATTTATATACAAGAAAATATACACAAAGTCTGTGAATGAGTTCCAAATATGGATTGTTTGGATCTTCAATAGAAGCTCTAAATGTTGTTCTACCAGTAAAAGAACATCATATTCAGATTGCAATTAACTATAATTCACATGCTCTCAGAAGTTACTGTTAATATTCTACAGTTTATATATATATATATATATAAACACTTTCCAGTAAAGCATATGCAAAGCCACTGGAATATAAGTGATGAAGAACACAAAATCTAGAGACTGACTGACCTTTTTGAAGCTTGATTCTTACGTTTGAAGCTTCATTCAAACTTCATAACCAGGATTCACTTTCTGCTGTACATCTCCATAGCTTTCAAGCTCCTCCATGTCCTCCAAACTCCCCATGAACAAAGGCAGCCTTTGATGCAGCTTACCTGGCTGCATTGAAAGGATTCGGTTTTTACCATCTGAGCCTCGGCCTCCGGCTTGCTCGACAAGGAGGCTAAGAGGGTTCGCCTCATATACTAGACGAAGATGGTCTCTTGGATTCATTGCCACTCCGCCGTACAATAAAGTTCGATGGAGATCGGCAACCAGAGAACATATGTAACGGGCAGAGTACTTCTTTGGATTTTTGCCTTTTCCCTGTCTGATTGTGTCGATATATCGCCGCAATCCTTCTGGCCAATCAAAATATCTCGCATCGTTTACGGAATATATTTGCCCTGAAGAAAAAAGAAAAAAAAAAAAAGAAAGCAGTTGAAACAAGGTCCAAAGATCCCCACGTTGTCTCATGAGATGTTCATAATTCAATAATAGGATATGAAAGAAATATATGTGAAATCCCATGTCGATTGGGGAGGAGAACAAACATTCTTTATAAGGGTGTGGAAACCTCTTCCAATCTTGAAGGGAAGCCCAAACGGAAAAGCCTAAATAGGACAATATCGGCTAGCGGTGGACTTGAACCGTTACATTCTAGTACTCCAAAAATCTTCTAGTCTAAAAGTGCTCCAATCTACTTTAAGTATAATCATTCTATTAATATTAACAAACTCCTTAATTGGAAGGTTGTTAGACCTGCCTCGATATCACCCCACTAACACTTTGGGCGATGGACTCGGACCGTTACATTCTAATACTCCAAAAATCTGCTAGTCTAAAAGTGCTCCAATCTACTTTAAGTATAATCATTTTATTAACATTAACAAACTCCTTGGCTAATGTGTTTGTTAGATGAACACGACTCTCCACAGTGGTATGATATTGTCCACTTTTAGCATAAGCTCTCATGGCTTTGCTTTGGAATTCCTCAAAAGGCTTCATACCAATGGAAATAGTATTCCTTGATTATAAACCCATGATACTTTTAGCATAAGCTCTCATGGCTTTGCTTTGGAATTCCTCAAAAGGCTTCATACCAATGGAAATAGTATTCCTTGATTATAAACCCATGATTATTCCTCCCTATATTAGCCGATATGGGACTTTCATCCAACAATATCAATATTGTGTTATATTTGGAGCCATGGAACCTGACATGTTACCTCGAGGAGGGATTTTGATATGAGGATGAGTAAGAATGAAGTCTCCAGTTGAATGGTCCAGTGTAAATGCATGTGTCCCAGAACCAAAGCTGGCACAGAGTATTGTAGCTGATGAGTAGAGAACATATCCAGCTGCCAAAAGTTTAGTTCCACTCTGTAGAGAATTAAGCACGGCCTTCTCTTCTCTTGGTAAGTTATCAAGTTCAACAAGACGTTTATAAACCCCAAAAATTGTGCCAGTAGGTATCGATGCATCGATGTTTCGAGAACCGTCGAGCGGGTCTGTTACCACCACAAATGGACCATCATCTCTAATCCAAACTGGCTCATCATCTTCTTCTGAAGCCATCACAGCAACTTTTCCAGACTTTTTAAGGGATGATAAGATGATTTCATTCTATAAAAAAAGAGAGAATGTTTCCCAGAATTTAGTTTTTCTTTCTCCAGGATGTATTTGCAAAGATAGCCGAACACCTGAGTTGCTAAACTAGAAAGCTCAAGCAATAATATCTTGAATATTTTGGCAAGTTATAAGTTTGGAATTTAGGCCTCTATGTCTCAGAATTCCTCAAAATATCATACAAGATCATGTAACTTTTATTTATTGCATCTTCATGTTATAATATAACTAGGATGGTCTTTCTGAGTACAAATCAAACAATCACTTCTCTAAACAATTTTAGGATTAAGGACAGTTTAAGAACAATTAGAGTTTGAAAGCGGTGAGATCCCACGTCGGTTGGAGAGGAGAATGAAACATTCTTTATAAGGGTGTGAAAATCTCTCCCTATCAAACGTGTTTTAAAAACCTTGAGAGAAAGCCCAAAGAAGACAATATCTATTAACGGTAGGTTTAGACTACTACAAATGGTATCAGAGTTAGACATCGGACGATGTGTTAGCAAGGAGGCTGAGCCCCGAAGGGGGGTGGACATGAGGCGGTGTGCCAACAAGAATGCTAGGCCTCGAAGGGGGTGGATTGGGGGTCCCACATTGATTGGAGAAGAGAACGAGTGCTAACGAGGATACTGGGCCCCAAAGGGGAGTGGATTGTGAGAATGAAACATTTTTTATAAGGGTGTAGAAACCTCTCCCTAACAGACTCGGGGGTGGATTGGGGGTCCCACGTCGATTGGATAAGGGAACGAGTGTCAGTGAGGACACTCAGCGCCGAAGGAGGTGGATTGCAAGATCCCACATTCTTTATAGGGTGTGGAAACTTCTCTGTAGCAGACGCGTTTTAAAAACCTTGAAGGAAAGCCCGAAAGGAAAAACTCAAAGAGGACAATATCTACTTGTGGTGCATTACTAGAATGGGGTTAAAATATAGTTTTCGTCCCTAAAATTTCATTTTGAAGAGGACAATCAAGTCTTTAAGAAGTCCCCAAATTTATCTTTCCTGTTAAAATCCTGGTTATGAATTCCTGAGTAAATGGCATTAACCAGAGCAATTTGGACACTGAAACAGAATCAAGCCTAATGTTTATTAGCTTTAGTAAACAGTGCATTCAAAATTCAACGACTAGACAGAGGCAACGAGACTGCTAAAGCTGAACTTGAGCTCATATAATGGAAACTGAAAGATCCATTGTTCTTCAGTTGATAGAACTAATCTTGACCTTAACCAGAACAATCGAAGAAACTCAACCTCGAGGACTATAAGATTCAGAAAATAATGCATTCTAAATTCAACCACTAAAAACAGAGTAATAAACATTCATACTTCAATCAATATCCACAATCGATGGAAATTTGCTTACAGACACAATGTCGAGCGGCTTGGGTGCATCCCTCTCCGCTCCAACAACCACTCCACCGCCGACAGCCAAACCCGCCGGATTTGGAAGATCGAAACTGAAGGGAGAAGCGACGAGAGCTGCAATTCTCTTGCAAGCATACTGAATATGAGTCAACAGCAGCACCAAATCATCTCCCAAACCAATCCCGTCCTTTCCCACATAGTCGGTCAAAGTATAGAGGCCATCAATGGCGGTCCTGCTCGAAATAGTCTCTGTTCGCGACCCGACGGCGAGCCCAGAAGGCGAAGAAGCCATAGATATGGGCACGCGAAGCTTGGAAGGAGAGGGGAAATGGCGGATTATTGGGGCGAAACGAGGAAGATTTGGGGGAAAAGAAAGGGGGGGATTGAAAGGGAGAATACTTGTGGATTGCATAGTATAGACTTGGATTGGTTTTGGATTTGACGGAAGTCGATGGGATCATAATGGGCGGAGGATTGGGAATTTCATGGTTGGGTAAGATGAACATGGTGGTAATGGGATTATAATATATATATATATATATGATATAGGTTGGGTAAGATGAACATGGTGGCAATGGGATTATATATGTATATATATATATATGATGTATGTATAGAAAAAAATAATAATAAATAAAAAATAAAAAAATAAAAAAAATTAAAGTATGCTATAACAAAGAGTAGGTGAACCATTTTTTTTAACAATAGTGAGGTCAGACTGAAGAGTTGAACATAGAACGTTGAATTTTATGGTAAAATTTTGGTGAAATTTTGTTTTTCTTCACACATTTTCAAGCTCTGTTTCAGGAGGTTGATTAATGAGTTCTAAAAAAAGAATTATTCCTAATCGTTCAATTACCTTTAAGAATCCTTGCAATTGAACTAGAGTATTATAGAGGAATTCACTTGTTCTCTATCTTTCTCGAGAAGTAACTATGAGTGTATAATGACCAACTAAAATTTTATTAATAACAACTCTTTAATAAACAAAATGTACAGTTCAACTATATCTACATCTATCTCTCCTGTCTTAGAGAGTAAAACAGAGTTATCTGGACTTTTTGTAGTAAAAGGGGTTGGGAACGAACATGTGATCATGGTCAACGTGCTCTAGACAAGCATGACCAGGACTCCAACCACTCGAGCACAAGCAATACTTTTTGAAAAAAAGGAGTACCAGTGGTCTAGTAGAAGAATTAGGATGAATACAATAGTTTTTTTATGCTAAAATTTATAGAGAGACAAAATGGAATTTAAAAAGATTTAAAGATTAAATTGAAAACACCCGTGTTAGGAGATAAATGTAACAACTGTATTCTTAAGGCAGTGCGATAAGTTAATTGTGTAAAAATCGAACTTTGCGGAGAATGTTAATGTAGGATGGATTCTTGAGTCGCGTTTAGTATGTCTCAGACTCCTAGCTCTATCTGGTGTATACATGATTTTGGTGAATAGTCATACATTGTATGCATAACAAAAATTGTAAGTAAAAAGGGTTTAAAAAGGACAATTGGCCATGAGCACCAGACAAGTATGACAAGAACATCCGACACACAACCACAGGCAATGCTATTTGAAACAAAAAGCACTAGTAGTTTAGAGGTAGAATAGTACCGTGGCCGGGTACTATTCTACCTCTAAACTACTAGTGCCTAGAAAGTTGATCACATGGGTCATCAACATATTATTTGATGCCCTATGATAAAATCAGGTGCATCGAAAAACAAGTTTGGAACGGGTGGCCATGGGAAGCACGGACAAGCAAGCAAAACCCGGGATATCCGACGCATGGCTGCAAGCAACGGTATTTGGAACAAAAATAGTACTTTGCCACAATATACAGACTCGAGATCAATGCGAATAATTTTCAAAATTTAAAAAAAAAACATGTTAATTAATACACATTTGAAGCCCTGATATCAATTTGTTCCATAATTAACACAAACTAAAATGAATCAAATTCTGAAATGTTCAACAAGAAATGAACTTAAACCTGTTTATTTTATAACAAGAACCATCAAGAACATGATATATATCTCTGCAGAAACCAAAGATGAATATAAACAAGGAGAGAAGATTACAAATGGGGTAAACATTGTTCATACTAATACAACAGTTGTCATGGTATGAACAGATGAATCTAGCGGTGTTCTTGTTCCAGACTCCAAACTGGATATCCTGTCTTAAAAATGATTATCTATATCTACAACTGCAAATAAGTACAGCTAAAGCAAATGATATCACAAGCATTGTTTTTATATATCACCACAAAACTTGATGGTTAAGAATTGATTAAGCAACAGAACAGATTAATAATATGTACAAGCATGGAAAGAATTGCCCGGAAAAGGAGAAGTGATTACGAGACTCGAACGTTGGCGTGAACCAAGCTTTGGTGATCAAGTTGGATAAACACAAAATCGCTCGCTTTGCTTGCTACACTGCTTATCTTTAATAAACAAGGGCTTTAGAACATCTGAAATTGCTATAACTGCATTAGAAAAAAATGGGGAGAAAATGATCGGTATCAGATTGCTGCAAATATACAACCCATCTCACCCAACTTTAAAGGAGAGAGTCGAAAATAAGTGTCGAAGTTAGGGTACGTCGGTAAGAAAGCAAATTAGGAAAGTTAGACAAGATTAGCCTACCTTGTTAGACCTTATTTCTTATGTATAAGAGATTGTAAGCGTAAGATTCCACATTAGTTGGGGAGAAGAATGAAACATTCTTATAAGGGTGTGAAAACCTCTCTCTAGCCGACACGCTTTAAAAATCTTGGAGGGAAGCCCGAAAGGGAAAGCCCAAAGAGGACAATATCTGCTAGCGGTGGACTTAGGCTTTATAATAAGAAATTCTAGATATTCACATAGACATGCTGTCTTTCTTCATAACGTGCCTTAACTTGCACCCACAAAATCGCCTGCACTGAAGATATGTTACTCGGAAACATCTTTTTCGTCCTTTCGGTAAACATCTTAGAGATAGCTTCACAAAAGCTAGTATCAGAAGTAATTACCTAAAACCCCTAATTTTACATGTTCATCTTTTTTTGGAAGGAATTTATTCATAGTAATATGACATCCATGTCTCTCTTAAAGAACTCAATGAAAACATAGGCCAGATCATCTTTTGACGAATCCCAACGACCTTGAAAGAGAGCCAAAAACCATCAAGAGTCTTGCCCCATCCCGATTAAACACCAAGGTTTTGGTTTCCTCAAACATAAAGGGCTCTCCAAGTAACCCTCACTCTTAAAGTCTTGCCCCATCGCAAGTAAACACTGCAGTAATGATGTCGGTGCGGTCGTACCGCAAACGTGATGTTTGAGGACTATAGCATAGAAAGCATTAGTCCAAGCAAGTCCTACTCTTGGTTATTAATGGGATGTCAGCGCAATCCTTCTACAGAACAATAGAAGTGATGAGTCTACAACTTACAAAACGGTGAAGGACTTCAAAATACTTACCTCTCAATCTATTGAAGCGAAGCTCTCATGAACCCATCATCCAATTTGTTCGATGACTACTGTTCTGTGGAAATTTTGCAACGAAAGAAACTAGGGAATCTTCAAATGAGCTGAGTCAAGTGCTGAGGATTTCTAGGAGATCGCCAGATTCTTCTCCTCTACTTGGTACCCTATGGCAACTATGGCCCTTTTCCTAACCATTTGGATTAGTGGGGATCTCACTTCTACCCTATTTTATGATCTTCCCTATTTTATGATCTTCCTTGTGAGATCCCACATTGGTTGGAGAAGGGAACGAAACGTTCCTTATAAGGGTGTGGAAACCTCTCCCTAGTAGAAGTGTTTTAAAACTGTGAGTTGATGACGCACAACGACAATATTTGCTAGTGGTGAGCTTCGGCTGTGTTACAAATGGTATTAGAGCTAGACACCAGGCGGTGTGCCAACGAGAACGTTGGACTCCTAGGGGGATGGATTGTTTGGCTCCACATCAGTTGGAGAGGGGAACGAGCATTCCTTATAAGGGTGTGAAAACCTCTCACTACAGACGTGTTTTAAAACTGTAAGGCTGACGACGATACGTAACAAACCAATAACTTAGTCATGTCAATAGAATCCTCAAATATCGAACAAAGAAGTTGTGAGTCTCGAAGGCGTAGTCAAAAGTGACTTATAAGTGTCAACCGAAGGGTGTACTTTGTTCAAGGCTCAAAAGAAGGAGTTGAGCCTCAATTAAAGAGAGACTATTCAATGGCTCCATATGCCTAAGGAGAGGCTCTAAAGTGCACTTTGTTCAAGGGGATGATTGTTGAGGATTGTTGGGAGAAGAATCCCACATCGGCTAATTAAGCGGTTGATCATTGATTTATAAGTAAGGAATACATCTGCATTGGTACGAGGCATTTTTGGAAAAACAAAAGCAAAGTTATGAGAGCTTATGCTCCAAGTGGACAATATCATACCATTGTGGAGGTCCGTGATTCCTAAATATAGTATCAGAGCCAGTCACCGGACAGTGCGAGGCATTGGTTGGAGTAGGGCTAGACTCTCTCCATAGTAAACACATTTTAAAACCATGAGGTTGACGGAGATGTGTAACGAGCCAAAACGGACAATATTTGCTAGCAGTGGGCTTGAGTTGTTACATCTTTCCTTTAAATCCCCCATGCCAATGTGGTGAAATGCTACGATCCTAGGTACATGGGAAGGGTATGATTTTATAGGGAAGTTGAGGTCTTTAAAAGAGTTCCTTAAACTTTGAAATAGAAAGGTTTTTGGATATATTAAAATTAAGAAACAAGAAATAATGGGCAAGGGCCACTTGGTTAATACTCTAAAGGTCGAGCAACATTTTCTTGAATTGAAATTTGCTAAAGCTGAAGCAAAAAGCCAAGGTTAAATGGGCTATGGGGATTGCAACACTTCCTTCTTCCACAAGGTGGCTAGTGGCAGCAGAAGTAGGAACATTATTGGGCCCATAGACTTCGAAAATTCGAGTGGCTGAAGCTGAAGCAGCTACTTTCGAAGTAACAGAAAGAAAAGCAACGACTGGAGTAGGAGAGTCAGAGTTGAAAAGAGGATTTCTCACTTCTTTTTCTCATTCAAAACCGTGCATGAGACTTTCATCTCGCACGGCTCCTAAGCTAAGTGATAAAAGAAAGATCACCACTGGCTGGAATTTCGTGAAGCTTGCGGAAGACTTTTCACAAACTCCGCGAAGGATAGGGAACTAAACTAGGGTGTAGAAATTTTTAGGCTCAATGATTGGACTATGCAAGTTGTTTTTTTTCAAGCGTGGAAGAGGGTTCGAGGAACCCTCTCTTTTTTCTCCAATCTCTATGGTCCAAAAGTGCATCCTAAACCTTTTGATACAGGCATTGATGGGAGTCGTATCTCTAAGAGGGAAAAGGACGTTTTAGTAACGTCTTTCACTTTGGAGGATATTAAACAAGCACTCCATGGAGGTGATAGAAAGGTTTTGAAAGGGGCATCTTGAATAGTTCTATCTCTTAAGCGTTTAGAAAGAGAACGCTAACAAAGTTAAGGACTATAGTAGAATATGGAGTTTTTGTGGAAATTGAGGGAAAAAATAGATTTCCTAATAGAATTTAAGAGATTCCTCATAAATAAAATAAAATAAAATAAAATGGACACTTGAAAGCACATTGATGTGTGTGCGCGCTTTCACTAAGGCACCTCTGTGTGTTTTAGTGAGCGTGCCTCACTTGGATCCCTCGCTATCCAAGGAACTACACCTAGACGAGTGCCACGACACCCATTTTAAACATCTAAAAAGCATCGACACAAACATGAAACACAATACGACATAGGTATAATGACACATAAGTTTCTAAAAATGTAGAATATAGACACACATTGTTTAGCATCACTGACATGTGTCGGAGTGGAGTGTGTTCGTACTTCCTAGTAATATGTCGAAAAACTTGATAAATTTAAAGAGAAAAAAATAAAAAGCGTATTTTAACGAGTTACGAAAGGAACCTGAACCATGCAAGTGAAGATGTTTTGAAGTTAGAGAGATGATCTTACCCTTACAGAATCGATGGGAAGCACAAATGAATGGACGAACTTGAGATTTCAGTTTAAAATAAAATGAAATCTACTCTTGCAGCCTCAGCCGATTGAAAAACACCAGGAAATGAAATTCAGGTGCCCAATAAATAAATCCAACAACAGGTCCCCCTTTGATGTACTGCATAAGAACATAGATTACTCTCAAGCTCGGTAACAGATCGAACAAAATCATCCGAATATATAACAGCCGTTGATTGAGCAATCACGAAGACAAGAAAAATGGAGAACTCCATACCTTTCCATCAAGAATAACAAGTTCGCCATCGACCCATCGAGGATTGCGAAAGCCTGGCTCAGCTAGCCTTCCTTGTCCTTTATATCTAGCAATCTAAAAAAATGAAGGTGCCACGAGATCATTCAGTAAAGAGAGGAGAAAGAGGAAGATCAAAACGGAGCAGATAAGGATAACGGTTTAAAATAATAGTCGATTAAGAATAAAAATTACCACTCCAAATTCTTCGGGAATGATCCCTTTATGAGGAAGCTGGTATCCTTTTCCAACCTTTGCACGAAACGCCACCTGGAAAACCATGACCATCCCGTCAATACCACGGGACATTGAATGGAAAGTCAAAGTAAACCAATTACCTTTCCAGCTGGTACATATGGATCCCCAATAACTTTCCAGGCTTCTACATATTCATAAAATTCAAGCTTTGAAGGCTCCTTATCCCCTCCTCCATCCTCTTGCCATCGACCAAATTGGCGTCGTAGATGAATAATTTCTGATGTATATATTCCATGTGCGCCGATGTATAGTCCTGAAAAGGAACGAATTCTCGTTGATGCTTCCACTTGAGCTTTTTTCTATACTTGAATGGAATAAGAACCGTAGAAAAATAATACCACTTAGAGGATCGGAAGAAGTCGGTATTTCAATGCGATTGAAATTTGTCGATCCAGAAAGAGGTTGATAGTTTTGTGCCTGGCTGATGGATACCTTTATTAACTCACTCAAATCTTTAAGTACCTGAAAAAACAAGTTCATAATGCACAAAAATAAATAAATAAATAAATAAAATTGGCACCTAAGAATTGGAAAACTGACCAACAACTACAATATTAACATGCAAGAATTTCAAACCAACCTTCAACGGTATCTTTTCTTTGCCGACGAATTTGGCTAAATCGAGCATAACATGGTCAATACTACTTTGACCTCGGGCCTTGGACTTCCTATCCATTGGACTTAGTTCCTTTTCGATAGATTCCAGTTTGTTCACATCATTCTCAATAGAGAAAGAAAATGAATAACGCCCCTTCTTTTCTAACTTAGCAGGTACTCGGAGTACATTTTTAGAAGAAAACCCACTAGAAAGCTTCTGCACTAAGCCGCTAACAATGATTTTGACAGCAAGTTCGTTTCGTCCCTGATTTTCAAGGAAACCGTCATCAGCATCCAATTCAGCATCTCTCTCTTGTTGGTCATCCTTAGTCTTAGCTTCTACTTCCAAATCTTCGAAGTCGCTATCTTTCTCACTTTCTCCATCCTCCTCGTTTTCCTCTTCTTCATCTTCTTCCTCCTCAATTATTTGCTCGATCACCTTAGATATCATGTCTTTGTCCATCTTTCCAGGGGTCGTCAGCTTCAAAACCTTGACCTTCACACCAGGAATCATATCTCTCAAAATATCCTGAAAGACGGGAAATCCAACAGCTATATCAGAGTCTCCATTCCTGATGTCACCATCTTCAGCTTCTTCGCCACCTACAATGAAAAGATCATCTTTTTCTTCAATGGGGTCTAAAGGATTCGATAGACTAGGTGAATCTAATCCTTTAGATGAACCATTTGAACTATCTGAGAAAACTCCTTTCCGCTTCAAGTAGACAGCCTGAACATCCCAAAAAAGTACCTTAAGTGGCCAATTGTAGCCATTATAACATTTGGAAACAGATTCTAAGTGATTCAACCTAAAACTAACCATGATGAAAAAGAATATACATGGGCATGGGCATAATCTATCATATAAGGAATAATTTTTTTATGCAATTCCAAGCTTTCAATGGGGGAAAAAGGATGCAAACAAAAGGAGCCAAACTAAGGTAAAAATGGCTCCAATCAAGAAAAGTAAGATATAAGGATAATTTCATGAAACTTTAACCACCAAGGACCGAAGAGAGACATAGAACCTAACAACGGCCACATCGTTAGACCTGTCAACCCCTAACAATAACATAATGCTCCCAAATTTCAGCCTAAATTAGAGAACACACTAAATTTCATTCATTAACTTGAAGTTCGACAACAATGTCGTTTAACACATACTAACCCTCTTTGCTCAAGGAAACTGAACCAACTAAAGCTTCAATGTCTAACTGCTTCAACCTAAGTACCTAAGTAGTACCCTGAAGTAACCACAATACTCCAATAAAAGGAACCTTTCAAGATTTAAATCATTCGAGAACTTCAATCTACCGAACAATGCTACTAAAACCAACAATAAGCTCCAAAATCAAGCAAACACCAACTAAGTCCAAGGGACTAAACTTAAATTTTTGAAAAAATTAGAACTCATAGACAACTAAGTCCAATTAATCTAAAAATTAACAGACAGAAAGAGGAAAACCCAGTCCCTTCCTCCACCCCCTCTCGAAGAAAATCTCTAATAAGCTTCTCCGTAGTATTACTCACAGACACATGAATTGTAAAGAGAGAAAGGAAGTAAAGAGGAATACCACTTCACTGATTGGATGAGAGTTGTCACCACCTTTTGCGAAAAAACTTGTTTTCCACAAGGCCAACCTTTTTTAGAATCGTTTCCACAATAGGATCCCACTAAGGACTACTAGTCGAATTATGCCAAGGGTGACCAGGTGAAGAAGGAAATGAACCAACCTCATACCCAACCAAAGCAGCCCACCTAAATAATTTATCAGGTTCACACCCTTCAAGAATGTTAGATACCACACCTTTAGAGATGATCCTACTTAGAACATGCACCACAAGCAAGAAAAGGAATAGCGAGAGAGGGTCCCCAGTCTAAGCCCTCAAAGCACAAATCCTACCCCTCAGCCGACCATTGATAGGTATCGAATATTTCACAAAACAAAAGCAAGTCCAATTCAGGATCTCTATATATACCTAAACCCTTTCTAGCTAACACCTTCCAGTCCACGTGGTCATATGCCTTCTCAAAATCAATCATAAAGATATCCCCTTATTTCTTACGAGCTCTATAATCTTGAATCACTTTATTAGCATTAAGAGACTGATTGAGAATTTGTCTACCCTAAAGGAACACACCCTAGGCTTCAACGATCGAAGAGGGGAGGAACTTTCTCAATCTATTAGGCAACACTTCCGTAATAATTTTATAGAATAATTTTATAAACACCAGTTACCAGGCTAATAGGTATGAAATCACTCACCCTTCTTTCCCAATCCTTCTTAAGATTAAGATTGATGAAAGTTTCATTAAGGGAGTTGTCGAAGACCCCTCTCTCATAAAACTCACAAAAGACCTTCCAAATGCCCCCCTCTCCCAACTATCCATGAAGAAGGCCATAGAAAGGCCATCCAAGCCTAGGGCTCTATTCCTATCATTATCGAAATCACCTTTTTGATTTCCTCTGGGGAGAAAGAGCTTTCTCCCCATCTAAAGTAGACAAACCTGGGTAGTGATAGAATCTAGTCCAATCCTTCCAAAAAGGGTCTAGCCTCTATAGGTTGAGACAAGAGAGAGGCATAGAAAGATAGGATCTCCCCCCTCAATCTCTCCATCCTCCTGGAAGCGCACGATCATTTTCCAAGGGGCCATTCTTACTATGATGACTGCCAGCCTCTAAAGTTAAACCCTAAACTAGGATGCCACCAAATTTTGAATCAATTATCTAATAGGTGCCTAATTTAATAGATTTCGGAACTCATTGGACCAACACACTAGGACCCTTTCTACAATACTCACAGCTAGCCCACCATATCATATCAGTCGGTTTAAATAAACATATTTTGTTAGTAATCATATGAAAGAAAAATTTTGATTCGTACAGCACATAACATTAGATGCTGTAAGATAGATACCTGCTGTTTGTATTCGCCCTTTTTATTCACTCTAAGAAATATTTCAAACAAGGGAACACCATCTGCAGCCGTAGTAAGCTGCCTGAGAAAGTTGAGAAACAAAAGATCAATATTTTCTTAGTTGCAGCAGTAAATTAATCAAATGTCTTTAAGAACAAGGATCATGGAGACTTTACATCAAACAATAGCTCTTTCTTCCTTTTTTATGAAATGCCAGACTTCCATTGGGTAAAATAAAAGAATACACAGGCATACAAAGGAAGAAAGAAAACCCACAAAAAGAAGCCAAATACAAGAAGGGGCTCCAATCAAGTAAAATAAGACCTAATAAGAAATTACAATAAGGCCTAGACACTGAGGCCAAGAGAGAAACTGAGAATCTAGCAAAATGCTAAACATCACTTGCTGAAACTCTCTCTCCCTGCATAGAATAGATTCTACTGTTTCTCGCACCGCACAGACCCCACACACCAGCTTGCCACAAAAATAGCATTAACACACTAAAAAAAACAACCCTTTCTTACTGCAGAACAGCATTTGGGAACTAAAGCTCAATTTCCAATAATAGGAATAAAGGGTTCCACTAATCAAAGGACAATGGAACGAAAAAATTCACACACACTCTGACCAAAAGGGGGGCAGGTGCAGTTTTATAAAGTAGATGACCTTCTCGAGATGAGAGTTAAACAAAAACCACATGCATAATTGCTAGAGAGATAGAGAAAGAAAAAAAGAAGTTGAAAGTAATGCAATACAACAAAGAATGAAGATCATACCGAGGACTGTAACTTCTTGCAATGTATCTACCATGTTCAGCAGTGATTCGAATAATTAGACCACGAGGATTGTGATTTTCTTTTGAAGTGCCAGACCACCAGCCAACCTAAGAAGAAGAAACCAAACGGAGAAAATCATACATGTACATAGTAATATAAAAATTGTTTCAGATTGTTTAGAAGAATATCGAGGTTTAATTACTCAATCATGAAAGACCAGCATAACACGTAAACAAAATTTGAAAAAGATCACTGGAAATTCAAAATTCTCTCTTATATTTAATTACAAAACTCTCAATACGTTAGAAAATGGCTGACTACTGTGAGAGGGTTTGTGAGTTACGACCATAAGAAATAGCGACTAGTTCTAGGCTTGGGAGAAAATAGAAATGAACAAGCAAGTACACCCAGCTTGAACTACATGAGCTTCTAAAACCGATCGACCAAAAAGTTTTCGGGGTATATGCAAATTGCAAGTGCCAAACAACTGAGTAAAGGGGGTGGGGATGAACATATTACAGCAAAAAGGGGACTAAAATACAAGCACTTTATTTCAAGCTCTTTGAATATCTCACCAACCCAGCACCAGCATTGTCCCGAATGAAGGCTGCATCCCGATACCGCTCCTCCTCTATAGCTCTCTACGACAGAAAAAAGAGGAAGTGTAAGAAAAGGACAACTATATCATTGAAGCAATAAATGGAATACTTCTAGTTCTTAGGTGATCCAACCAAGTTGAAAAACAAATCAAATTCCAGCTGATGAATACTTCTGGAATATTGGAAATATGTTCCAGAGCAGAGTAAGAAATTTTCTAACATGAAGATGAGACATCGCTCTGCCAACAGTATCGTTTGTAGCCAAAGCCGCAATCGCCACCTTGAGTTTGGCAGCATCCTTATAATCCTCTGCATATACCGCATGCCTTAAGCGCGACTGCGCAGGAAAGGAAAAACGAAACAAAATTAGTAAGGGAATTCTTCATTGTTCTTGCCATATTCTTTATGAACCTTTTTCCTCGGAATTCCACTCACTGCCCTATCCTTATCTTCCTATTAAATTGCACAAAACCCATTCTTCTTATTCTAATCCTAATAATTTCAAAAGCTAAATTAGAAAGATCCGAGAAAAGCCCCAAACAACAACACATCAAATTCGAACAAATTACAGGGAAATCAAAATAAAATAACCTTCAGAAAAGAAACGAGGCGCTCTTGTTCGTCGACCTCATCAAAATGCTTGCGCCAGCGATCCCAATCCCAGCTCCAATCATCGTCCACATCTTTCTCGTGCAGAACCCCACGGTCAGAACAATTGTCCTTTACGCCGTCGCTACGGTGGTTCACCAGAGAGTCGAAGCGTGTAACGGCAGTTTGAAAGAGGTCTTGAAGTGAAGAGCCCCAAACCCATAGAGGGGAAGGATCAGAGGGAGAGGGAGAGGGAGAATCGGGGTTGTGGCAGTGGCAGATGGTATGGAATTGGGATGGCGGAGGAGATGCAGAGGATGAGTATGGTTTCAGAAATGGAGTTGGGGAATGGAATTTGGGAGTGGAGAAGAAGAGATGGTGAGGAGTGGGTGGAGAAATGGAAGCCATGGATGGATGAGACCGTATCTGGGGAGTGAAAGGCTAGAAACTAAAAGATGGGTGAGTGGAAAAACGCGAAATTGGCCATACCCATTTGATGAACTTGTGATTTCATGTCTGTATTTATACGAAGAAAGAGAGAGGATAAGGATGTTTATGGGTTGAAACTCAAAACACAAAAATATGGAATTTTTTTCTTCTCTTTTCCTTCAAATTTGTTGACTCATTTCATCAAAAACTATATTTTCAGGACTCACGGGATCCCGGGACCTGTGGGTTTGGATCAAGGATTGAAAAGAGATCAAAAATTAAATTCGAAAATGGAGTAAAAAAATTGAAACGGAAGCCACTCTTTTATCAGAGCCAGGTTTCGATCCTGGGACCTGTGGGTTATGGGCCCACCACGCTTCCGCTGCGCCACTCTGATTGTTGTAATGCTTTTCGTTGGGTTTATATTTATTCATAAAATCTCACAGACGGCTCGAAGTTTGCGCCGGAGCTATCCTCTTGGTGGGTTTTCGCCGTCGGTTCAACGAGTTTCAATGCTGGTTCAGCGTATCTTCAACCCGGTTCAACGTGCTTTCGGTTGGATTAGGGTGATTCTCGACCGGTTTGCAACAGTCCAATCCGACTGTGAGTACGTTTTGGCCCGATTTTGGGTCGGTTCAAGGCAATTTCCGACTGGTTCAACGTACTTAGATCTGTTCCAACCAATTTTCCTCCGGTTCAAGGGGTTTTTAATCCTATTACGGTCCGATTTAGGGTTTCTCCTATTTGATTGAGCTGGTTCAAGAGTTCTTTAAAGCATTTCTCATAGGATTTGATGAACTATAAGAATTATACGTCTATGCAATAATAGCAATCCGTGACGTTGAACTCTATTAGGATTAAACCAAAACGTCTATCAACTAACGAAAGTTTAGAAATATTTACATTTGCTAATTGAATAAGTTTTCATTGATAATGATTGTTCTTTTAAGTTTTATTAGATTCAATTTAGTGTTGATGTTGAAACTTAGTTTTAGACCGTTTGAGTTGAGCCAGGAGATTCGTGCGAGTAAGTTTGATTTTCAATGCTTGAATTCAATTGATATATGTGTTGAGCAATCATTTTTTAGTGGTAGCTGCCAATCGTACGCGTTGGAATCATCAAATTTAAACATTCCTTACAACAATATCAAATAACTATCGACTGTAACTTAATTTTTTGCATGCACTTTAGCCATTGAAAACAAAGAGATCAAATAGGAAATGATACTCTGAATCATAGAACTATAATGAAATATTATATTAGATGTTGATACTCGTGCCTACTTCACCTCTGATACCATGATCATAGTAGTCGACTTTCTTGATTACAGCAACAATAACGTCACCAATATGAGCATATTTGCATCATGATCCACATGAATTTTGAGAATTAATTGTTGGGAGGGGACTGATGTGGATTTATTCAAATCATTTTGAATAAATCATTTTATCGACATGAGTGTTCTATATCGATAAAAAAAATCTTATCAGTACAGTGAACAAGAAAGAATTTGCTTTACTCAAGCTTTTTTTCCCGTGGATACATAGTTTTACAGAGAGAAAGGGAAATGTGCTTAATTTCGAGAGCGCTTTTAGGCTTGAAGAGTGGCGCCGCGTCTGCACGGGGCGGAATGGATGAGCGAAAGGTGCCATGCCACATATTCTTATACGGTCAAAAGGGGATCGATTCCGTAAAAGATGAGATCGGTCCAAATAAGCTAAGTAAATATGTGGTCATATGATATGACTTTTTATTGGGAATCACCATAATTATTATACTTGTTATGCCAAGAAAGCTCCTGTTGATTACCCAAATACTCATGATGTATGGATCTCAACCATATTATGATGATATGATGAGAGAATGCTCGCCATGATTCTAAATGATAGAATGTATACTAGCAATCTAAATTCATTGAAAGTTCTTATTACTCTGCTGCTTGATTGTGTATATCTTAACTACACTTTGCAAGGCGACATTTGCTTAGAACAAAGAGTCACATGTTCAAAGCTTACAAACATAAGGGAAAGTGAGCTTACTTGTTCAACTTACATATAGGCTTCTTTTCCAGTCTTTCCAAGTGATCATACTTCCTTCAAGAAGCCTTCTTGTGCAACAAAGGATCAGAGATGACTTGAGGCTCAAACTCGGGCTTTAGATACCGAGCAAGCGTTTCGGCATACATCTCATACCGAGCAGTCATTCGGAATCCCCATTTATCTTTCAGCTGCCTACACAAGTTAAGATCCATGTCTGAGATTAATAAACCATCTCGGGAACGGGAGAGTGAGGGAGTGCAAGATGCATCTGGTGCAGAGAAATGGCTGGACCCATAGAAGTGACCAAAATCTGTATGCTGCGGTTTCCCGTCCCCCGAAGTGAAAGGGTTCGGGAACGTCTCGGTCCCTACACGATTGATCGATCCAACAAAATAACTATTTGCTATTGCAGCATTTCGGGCCTGCAAACATAGAATATTCCATTCAACATTATTTAACGGTAATAGATTGCAGTGCAGATGAAGTACATGAGTTTTCTATAGAAGTTGGTAGAAATACAATAGTAATAGGCTAGTTTCGTAATTTATAATTATACCGGATGTGATTGGTCAAAGTGTAAGAAAGTGGAAGGTCATGCGCTTGTATATAATTACCACAGTAAAACTATATATAGTAAATAACTATGTACAGTCAAAACCTATATTAGTAGAGCTATGGTAGACAGTTACCAATAGTAGATCTGGTAAAACTATATATAATAAACTGAACCATATATATACTCTACTAGACCGTGTTTTGAAAATGTACTTTGAATATATATTTTCTGTATTCTCTGTATTTTCTCTTACGGTAGGTACTCAATATAAACATCTAGTTAATATTTCTCCTTGCATATTCTCGGTAGAAAATAAACTTCTAGCCAATATTCCTCTTTGCATTTTCTCTCACCTATTCTTTGTATTCATCTAGATCGAGTATGTGTTGGTGTGCAATCCTAACACAAAGTTAAAACATCTGCGAAAAAATGTTAACACAAAGATAAAGCATCTAAGCCAAAGGCGAAAAAATGTTAACACAAAGTTGAAGCATCTAAGCCAAAGACAAAAAAACGTTAATACAAAGTTGAAGAATCTAAGCCAAAAGGCGAAAAAAATGTTAACACAAAGTTGAAGCATCATTGTGATTCGTAGTTCTCAATCAAAGGAAAAGGAACAATTATCTGCATTCATTTTCCTTGTTTGACTTTTGGGTATAACTGAAAAGTGAAATGATTACCTGGACCAAACAAGAGATGGATAAGAACAAGTTAAAGACTAACCTCAATAGGCCACATTGGTTCACTGAGTTCACCAACAGTTGCAGAAGGGTTGAAAACTATCTCAGCTCCATTTAAGCCGAAAGCTAACCAGTTTAAAGGGTGGTGCCTCCCATAACATATATTTATCGCAATTTTACCATAGGCTGTCTCGAACACAGGATGCCCGGTGTTTCCTTCCATGTAGTACGTGCTCTCATTAAAGTCGCCAACTCTTGGTATATGGTTCTGCAACACTTCATTAAACAAAGTATTTTCGACAGCCGAGAAAGTGTGACATGAAAATTAACTCAAAATAACTGTTACCTTGCGATGCTTGCCAATTATGTTTCCATGATTTCCAATAACAACAGCAGTATTCCACAAAGTTTCTCCATGACTAACATCTCTCTCAAGAATGGAACTTACAATGACCATGTTGTATTTTAATGCAAGATCCTGTAGAAACCTTGTCGATTCCCCATCAATTGGCTCTGCAAATTCACACCACCGCTTCTCACGGGTACAAAAAGCAAATGGCATCATCCATGCTTCCTATATATGTATGTCTATGAATGTTAAAATAAAAAAACCCAAAAAGAGATATAAGTAGAAATACACAGGAAGATAGCTGGCCAGGGTAACCTACTTGCAAGCATAATATGTTGACTCCAGAAGCACCTGCTGCATCAATAATTGGCTTTACTTTCTCAAGAATAGCCCTCTTTTGGTCTGAAAAGGGGGCAGTTGTTGGAAGGGCAATAGAATTTTGGATAAGACCCACCCTTACTATTCGAGGTACTCTCACTGATTCCTTGTCAGCAATAAAGCGGAAAGCCTGGAATGATTTAAGAGAACAATAGATAGAAACATCAATAAAATGCCATAGAAATTTACTTTTTTAAAAAAAAGAGCCACAAGCTCCTTTCATCACATAAATGTTGCATGGTGAATATAAAAATGGTTATGACATAGATCAGAATAGAAAGGTAGGTCACAGTAATTATTTTGCAGAGAGGCTTTCAAATGTTATCAAAATCATTAGAGATGAATAAATGCAGGCCACTTCAATGGGACCTATTCTCTTAATAAGTGGCAAAGCAGAATAGAAAAGGAGTCTAGTGATGAGTGCTTTTTAGCCTTTTTCTAAAGACTCTCATATGAAGCTAACATGACTCGCTACATACAAGTATAGTCAAAGAAAGATCATCTTCCCGTTGTTGGATAATTGATATGTTAGGATGACATAAAGAGGTCTGACTTTCTAATCATACTTTTGAATTATTTTGATATTTCCTCTTTTTGTATTTGTAAAAGAGAGGGCAAGAGAGCAATGAATGTGAGTTATAAAAAGACTACACAACCCATATTGAACTTCGATTCTCTAGGAAGAATATGAATAAAAATTAAGAACTACATCTTTGTTTTTCGATATAAGAATTAACTTACCATAATCCATCAACTTAATTTTTTATATTCCTCAATAATTTTACGGTAGTAGAATGAGAGGTCATGTGTTCAAACCTCTATAATTTTATTTTCTTCCCGATTTATATTGGTATCCACTTATTCGGCCATCAGCGAATTTCCAAGTTCACAAGTGAGGGGAAGAATTAAAGTATTGATATAAGATTAAATTCATCATAATTCATTGTTAGTGGTGATTTAACAAACCAAAATGACAATATCACGTTTAAACAACAAAATAAAAGGTAGAGATTGCTAATTGTTTCTGGTAAAACAGATCACTGGAACAAAATCAAGCTCTTACTAAAGCAGGCACAAATATTAATAGGTTTCTGCATTGCAAATAGCATATAATCAAAGTTACCAAAGAAACTTAAGAAAAGACTCCTACAAAGTTACTACCTGGAGGTCAAAATCATGCTTTAGAGAAAGACTCTTCACAGGCTCTGCAAGAGAAACAGTTTGAAGCGGCTTTCCACAGTTAAGCCCTAATAGCAACCGGCTAACTTCCTGGGATTAGCAACACAATTTTGAAGTTCGTCGAATATTTCAAATGATCAAAGCAAAGAAAGAAATACCAGAAGCATGCTAACAGAACAAAAATCTATATCAATTCAGAAGTCGCATGTACATACACTACATATATTATATCAGCACTGCTAATCGACCTACGATTAATTCTTTTCAACAAAACGTTCACACGGTCATTTTCAAACCTTTAGCCGAAACAGAGTATCAACAATTAACAACTAAATTTCGAAATCAAAATGTTTAATCAGCTGATAAAACCTAATACATCCAAAAAACCAAGCATCTCTCAAATAAAGTAGGAAAAGATTTCTAGATTCTCAGAATCAACCGCCTAAAAGTACGGAATCAAACAGAAGTCGAAAAAAATGAGCAAAAACAAACGAATCGTAAACAGATCATCAATAATTTTCCGTCATCGCTAATATTTCAGTGAATTCTATCCACACAAAGAAAATCGATCAAAAAAGAAGAGAAAAACGACCTGGAATATCTGAGGTTTGAGATTTGCGGCAAGGAGTTGATGAAGCGAGTCGTAACCACAGACCGAGGCATCGTTAATAGCGTCTTTTCCATCGTTAACCTCTCCATTTACAGCGTCAGTGTTTGAGATCTTCTCCATTGCTCTCTCTTCTTGGTCACGATGAATTGGATCGAGATGAAGGCGTGAGTAAATTGAACACACAACTCGATGATGATTGATTATATAAATTGTGGTTTATCCGACAAATTATTGTAAAACCAGCGGAGCAATTCTAGCATACGATTGAGCTGTATCGCCATCACCAACCCGCCATGTGTGCCTACGAAAAATATTCCAAATTCGGGTATAATCCAAAAACAAATACATTAATTAATTATTAAAATATTATTTTCTTTGTATTATTTAAGTTTAGTCCATTAACATTTTTTTTTTATGAATTTTGAAAATATATCCACCTAATATCTTTGTTGCATGAGAATTAATATAATTTATTTAATAATTTTTAAAGTTTTTAAATACATTAAACATAATTTAAAATCATATTTTATGTATCAATTAATTTTTTTTAAAATAAAGTCCAAAAAAAATTTACTTTTCAAAATTTTGAACCAAATAAATATAAAACTCAAATTTTAAAATTAAATTTATTTTCCAACCCTCTTAAAAATAATTTTAAAATATATTTTCAAAATTAAATTGTAAATCTTAATTAAATATTTATAAATAAATAAATAAAAACAAAATTTTAATAATCACTATCATCAATTCCAGTATTTGAATTTTATGGATAATTATTATTATTATTATTATTATCACTGTATATATTTGCAATTTTAATTATTTTTTATTTTAGAGTAAAATTTAATTTAAGTATTACAATTTTTACGCTTAACTTATTTATTTTAGAGTAAAATAATTTTTAAAGTTTAAGATCAAGACTGTAATGACTATTTGAGTGTGAGATGCAATTTAATGAAATTAAAAGTTTATGGTCGAAATTAACTTCTTCCTTCAAAAATTGATTCATTAAAAAATATAGTAACAAAACAGAAAATTTTATTATTTGATTCATCTGTTCAATCATTGTTATTTTGTATTTGCCTAGAGATAACTGGGATGAACTTTGTACGAGAGACTTTGATTATAGTCATTGGCTACCACTCGTGGTTGTAGGGAAATTTCTTCTCTCCGAACCACGTAAATCTTTATCTTTTTATTTAATTCCTGTTTGTGGGTGTGTGAGTGTGATCAATCTTACTTTTACTTATGGAAAACACAATACTTCGAATCACATTTGGTCGATCTCCAGAGTTTTAGGGTATTTGGGTCCGGTAAAGGTTCAAGTCCACCGCTAGCTAATATTGTTCTTTTTAGGCTTTTCGTTAAAGTTTTTAAAACGTGTATGCTAGAAAGAGGTTTCCATTCGTTCTCCTCCTCAATCGATATGAAATCTCACAATTCACCCTCGACCCAACGTCCTTGCTAGCCCTCCGCCTCGTATCCACCCCCTTCGGGGTTCAACCTCCTCACTAACACACTACCCCGTGCCTGGCTCTCATACTATTTGTAACAGTCTAAGCCCAAACTCAAGTTCACCACTAGCAGATATTATCTTTTTGAACTTTCCCTCAAAAAGTTTTTAAAACTTGTATGTCATAGAGATGTTTTCACACTCTTATAAATAATGTTTCATTCTCTTCTCCAACCGATGTGAGATCTCACATGTTCAAAGGAGTTTAAAAGATATTGATTGATTGATTGTTAGCTAGATATTATTCTTTTTGACTAGAAACTCTTTTTTGTAGGTTGAGGCTCCTCGTACCTAGGCTGCTTCTTTGTTAATATCGCACAACAACTCACACTCAATCTAGATGAACACACAAAATAAGAAAGAGAAAATGCAAGGAGTATAGGCTAAAGATTTATATTGATAACTCCTAATATCTACAGAGAACACAAAAAATACATTTTCAAAACACTACCCAGTTCAGTTTACTATATATAGCTTTACCAGATATAATCATCTCCAGTATAACCATCTATCCTACATAGTTTTATCAGATATAGCTTTGTTTGTTTACTACATACGAACTATTTACTTTATATGTCATTTATCATATATAGTTTTATTATATATAACCATTGAATAAGCTATAAATAAACCGTTCTTTTACCCCGTCCTCTCAAATGAAGTTGAGTTTTGAGTGTAGTATGTCCATTTCTTCTTGTTGTCCTCAATTTTATTCACATTGTGGGCGTAAGTTGTAAGTCCCTGCCTCAGTGCCTCAAGATTAACTCCATTGTCAACCAGAATACTTGAGACTCCCATTTTTGAAACCTGTTGTTGCCATCACAAAACTTTGTTAAGATGGGGAAATAAGTAGATATGATATCCTTAAACTGTTTAGTATGAGTTTTACCGTTACGATATTCCGATCCTCGTCGTCAAAAAATAGCATAGACGTGAAAGGTACACCGGTACTCGAATGAATTCTCTGGAAATGATCTGTTTTGTGTGTCCAACTAGCAAAAATCTCCTGGAAATGATCATCATGAAAAACAGGATAGAGTTCATAAGCAAAGATTTCTTGCTATAAGCTGATTAGTTAAAATAGCAATGGCAAGGGATGCTCGTCAGTCCCTTGATAAGAATATGAGGAAGTTGCTAGAAGAAATAAAGTACATTTTTGTGCTGTTGGAACGGCTCAAGTCCACCGCTAGCAGATATTGTCCTCTTCAGACTTTCTCTTTCAGAGTTTCCCTCAAGGTTTTTAAAACGTGTCTGCTAATGAGAGGTTTTCACACCCTTATAATAATGTTTCGTTTCCCTTTCCAACTAATGTGGGATCTCACAGTATACCCCATTTGGGGTCTAGTGTCCTCGTTGGCGCTCGTTTCTCTTCCAATCGATGTGGGATCTCACAATCCACCCTTCTTCGGGGTTCAGTGTCCTTCCTGGCACTCATTCCTCTCTTCAATCGATGTGGGATCTCATAATCTACCCTCCTTCGGGGCTCAGTGTCTTCGCTGACACTCGCTCCTCTCTCCAATCGATGTGGGATCTCACAATCCACCCTCCTTCGGGGCCCAGTGTCCTCATTGGCACTCGCTTCTCTCTCCAATCGATGTGGGATCTCACAATCCACCCTCCTTCGAAACCCAGTATCCTTGTTGACACTCGTTCCTCTCTCCAATTGATGAAGGATCTCACACTCCACCCCCTCTTTGGGACTCAGTGTCCTCGCTAGCACTCGTTACTCTCTCCAATTGATGTAGGATCTATCAATCCAGCCTCTTTGAGACCAAACGTCTTTGTTGGCACACCGTTCGGTGTCCACTACCCTTTGATGCTCAATGTCTACCCTTTGATGCTCAATGTCCTCGTTGGCATACAACCTGGTGTCTGAAATATTCTTTTAGCTACAAATTTTGAAGGTTCATTCGTGCCAGGATCATAGAGAATACTGCTGGGAAAACATCATTTAACCAAGAGAAATGGATAATTCTCATTCCACAAAGAAGCAGAAGAAATAGACTAAAACTTCAAAGCTGATAACTGAACGAGAAATGTAAAATGACTAATCAGTCGCGTTCTCACCTGAGTTACGAACATCGACTTGATTCCTAATTTATCGATAAACGTGTTGGCAATATCAGATGTTGGTGATCTAGAAGCGATGGCAAGGTCAATTCCCTTGTCTTTAAGTGCATATAATATGCCATTGGCATGAGGAAACAGAGATGGTTGTTCACGTTTTGAGAGACAATCACTGTCAAAAAAATCAAAGGGTTATTGAGCTAGTCTTTAGTGAATGAATTTCATCCATAGGCTAGCTAAGAGATATTGTTTCTTTAGGCTTTTTTTTTCGCGCTTCTTCTCAAGATTTTTAAAACGCTGTCTGTTAGGCCATTTTTCGGCTAATCTAGCCTCTTCCATCTCTCGGGACCAACAAAGGGTAGTATAGGAATATTCACCTGTTGTCCATCAACTACGCCTTTTCCCCTGATCTTAGGCCTTGATTCACCCTCCATGGATGAACCTTGCAGAGGAACCCTTAGGTTTATAGGGCATTGGATTTTCACCAATGTTTGCTTTACTCAAGTCGACGGAGAGTTTATCACACCCTTATAAAGAATACTTCATTATCCTCACCAATCGATGCGGGATCTCACAATCTACACGAGGCTATGTGCCAGTAAGAAGGCTGGCCTTGAAGGGGAGTGGATTAGGTGGTCCCACGTCGAATGGAGAAGAGAACGGGTGCCAGAGGACCCTGAGCCTTGAATGGATGGATTGTGAGATCCCACATCGGTTGGGGAAGAGAACAAAACATTCGTTATAAGGGTGTAGAAACCTCTCTCTAGACACGTTTTAAAAACTTTGAGTGGAAGCCAAAATAAAAGCCTAAATAAGACGCTATCGGCTAACAGTCGGCTAGAAGAATCTTCTTGTTCTAGTCAAATTACAAGACGAACAAAATGAAAAACAATTAAAGCAAACGTAAACATAGACCACAACAGGCGATTCATTTCATCAAAACTCCACTAACAGCAGAAGAAAGCGCAGCAGCATTCAATCGGCTCAGAAATGAATCCAATAAAACAGTTCAAGCACAAAAAAAAAAACTCCATCGAAATGCGTTTTTCAGAGTCAACAATCGGAAAAGTGAATCAAAAGATGAAAAAAGAGGAGGAGAAATTACCAATAGAACGGCCAGAGAGTGTAATCGAGGTCGAAAACAACCAATTTCGGAAGAACTTTGAACATTCCTATAATCTGCAGAGCCTCCGCCTTGACGCTCTCGTCGTCCATCTCTGTTCCTCCACTCCGACGACGCGGAACTGCCTTGGATTGGATTCGCGCTTTGTCAAGCAATTGATTGGTTGAACGTTCAACCGTTGAAATTTGGGGTTTTGAATTTGGAATAGCAAGGCAACTATTAGAGTCAGTCAATTTGAGGATACTAATTCAATGCTCAATGTAGCAATTTCTGCAATTACAAAAACATAATAAAATATTTTGCCAAAATGAAAAAAATACCTTTGTAACAATAAAAAAATAAAAATAATAATACGTATTTTATATCGAGTATATCGATAAAATCTAGACATGCGATATTCGACCAATCTGAGTATAGCTTAGTGGAAAAAAACGTCAATTCTTATCTTGAAGTCTCTAAAATGGTTGAACTAAAAAAATGGTGGTATTTTGCTCGGGGTAGGCTATGTTACCTTTACCCTAGAAGTTATCAGCATCATAGTTTCTAACGAGAGCTCTTCAATAAAATTAGTAAACCGTCGACTTCAAAAAACTTAAAGAAAACAACTCGTGACAAATTTAAGGAAAATTTTACTAAGACTGCTCATTCAATCGGAGAGTTATACAATATGGTACCTAGTTTACGACTATTCATTCAGTGTTCATAGGATGATAACAGATGAGATGATCGGGTGAGAGCATTTAGGATGCTATGCGGGCTATAAATGACTGTATTAGCCCCATTTGGAATTGTGTTAGTATAGCTATATTATGTTACATTTAAATTTCCAAGTTTTCAAATTCGACCTCCTTTACAACGTATCAAGAAACTAAAATTGTATTAAATTTTATGTAATTTCTAATACATATCTTTGGGATCCTTCCTTTTTTCAAAGGGAACGAACAGAGATAGAATCAGACCGATTCCCTAGATGTTTTTCTGGATATTCTCCAATGTCCCGGCTATTCACGGAACGTGAGAAGCAGAAATCATTCGTTCTTTTTTCTCTGAGAGATGGTCAGGACTTCATATGGGTTCGAATCCTATTGAGATGTTCATTAGAGATCAAAAATTGTTGAAGAAAGAACAAGATGTTTCTTTTGTCCCTTCTATAGAAGGTATATGATCCTACGCGGTGATTTAATTCGATGAAATTAAAAGTTGAGAGTTTAATTTAATACCTTTTAAATAAAAAAAATTAATTAATTATGTTCTAAAATATTTTATTTTTCAATGAACAAAAAAAAAAAAATTAAATTTGAAATAATCATGCACCCATCTCTTTCAATTGACCTTGATGGTTTCAATATTTTAAACTTAGGACTAAATACATTGTTGGTTGTTAATGGCTTGAGGTGGTGCTTACTTAGCCTCTAAGATTTCCAAGGAGACCATGTTTTTGAAAACAAATTTTCACCATAAAATAAATGAAAAATAGATGTGTATAGCTCCATTTTTTGAAAGATCTTGGCTTTCGTGTTTTGGTGGGTCTCCGAGATCCTTTCGATGACCTATGTTGTGTTGAAAGGATATTTATATGATCCGATTGATTGCGTAAAGCTCGCGGTAGCAACAGAACTAGGGAAAGTATACAGAAAAGACAATTTTTTTCTATTCTATTAGTATTAGTTAATGATCTCGGCTCAGTGAGTCATTTCTTCATGTAAACAATATCACGTCCTTTTACTTTTTTATTTAAATTCTCTGAGTTCTTTATTCAAATATATCAATTACAACATAAAAAAAGAAATTACTTCTAAAGCGGGAAATTTTTGTAACGCATACTAAATAATAATAATAAAGAAAATTTGCTAGTTAATAGTTTCAGTGGATCATTTTATTTGAAGAACGGATCCTTTTTGAAAAGAGATAAGAGCAGGTGAATCAGAAATTAAGAATCAAATACAAGATAAATTAAGGGCCACGATGTCCTTAAAACCTATATGCGATGGAATATTTGCTTATTTTAAAATAATTTTGGTGTTGGAAAAGTTGTTTATAAGGGTAAATATGGAAAGTTTTGGAGGTACTAGAAATTTTTCAATAAATAAGAAACAAGCCATATAGGTAATGACAGCCTCTAGAACCATAAAGAAACTTATCTCTGAAATTTAGGGAAGACAGTAATGCATTGGAATCCACATCTGAATATATATATTGGGAATCCATTAATAAAATCACCAACACACTCGGATGCAGTAAGTGGTTGCAGAAAAAATAAAAAAAATTAATTAGAAACAACCAAACAATCAAACAAAAATGTTGCCTTTTCTCTTAAGAATTGACGCAATTATTATCTCAATCATCATCAGCAGAAGCACTTGCAGCACTGAGATCCACAGAAAGATCAAGAGCCTGCCACAATTTAAGAGAGAGTTGTTGGCAGATATCATACCAGAGGATTTCGTTTCAAATCATTTTTCATAACTTTTTTTCGTTTTTTGAAAATGGTTTGCAGAAATTATCTGAAAATTCTAGTCAAAATTTGCCGAATGGAATTTGAACTATTTCAAAAGGATTATTGTTACCTTTCCAGTGATGTTGCTGTACATAGCAAGCACATCTGCGACTGTAGACTCAAAATGGGTGCTTGCATCGTAACTCTGCATTAAAACCAATGTTCAAAGCTCGTAAAACATGTCAAAGTAGAGAATATAAACAGATTGAATCTCAACCATTGATTTGTTAAACAAAAATGGAAAAAAAAAAAAAAATGCAAGTGGTTTAATCCAACTAATTCTGCTTGCACAATAAAGTTTCAATAAATTCTTGTTAATATCCGCGCTAGGAAATTAAGAACATAAAGCCAAAATAAGATGTCCAAATAAGAACGTCTACACGACTGATAAACTATTCATACCCAAAATGATTATATCCATTGATAAGTTAGGAAGAGTTTTAACCATACATAATCTCTTTAACCATCCCATCAAATAAGTGGAAGATTCATTAAACGGTAAAACGTTACCTTGCCATAATGTGATGGGCTTCCAGTGCCAATAAAAAGTAACTCATCCAATGGTATTTAACATCCAGAAAACGGCCAAATAAAAGGAATCCGTTATTTCAGTATTGCATGTTCGGTTTTGTATCTATGCTTTCCATTTGCCTACAACAATTTCTTTTATGAGAATGGAAGAAATAGATTTTTGAACTTACCATAGATATGAAGCAATTGTCTGTTTCATGATTATTTGCGGGAATAAATCTGTCATAAGTTTCATAGAATATCTCATCAACAGGTCCAAGGAGGTCAATCCCAGGCTTCAATTCTATCTCAGGATTGTCAGTCTCTGCTTCTGTGGAAACGAAAGCAATAAATTTTCCTTTTGGAGCAACGTTGTGTGCGTATGAGCAACAGAAGAGGTACCTAGGAAAAAAAGAAAAAGGAAAACAACTAATTAGTTTATGAGACTGTCAGAAGAAGAATTAACAGGTATCAATCAAACCATTACTTTATGTAATGTGCTTATGATGTATCACCAGGCTATTAGCTAGTGTGTATCATTTTACAAGAATCGAGTATGGTATAGATCAATCAGAAGAGGTATGCGATTCTAGAATTCCGTTTGTTTTCTGGATTTGAAAAAGTGCAGATTTAATCTTATGATAGGTTCGGAATTTCTTATGATAATCTTCCATGTCTAAGACGTATCTTAATGCCTGAAAGTTAGGTAGGATAATTCTTGCTTAGGGATTATATTGCCCCCAATTTTTATAAAGAGGTGATCAAGAATGGCTTTTGTAATGTTTTGGCATAGCACTTACATGTCTGATTTACGGCCAAGTTGCTTTTGCGGTAGGATAACCTGAGCTGAATGAGAATCATGGGTGTTTGGGATTGGATGACTCATTATACAAACTGCACGAGCTACTTTTCCAACCTTTTGAACCTGTTAAGATTTAACAAACCAGAATCGACAGATAAAACGTAATAACCTCTACCATATATATATATATGCATCTATAACCGCCTTGGGTTTAGGTGGACAACTCGGAAAATACACATCGACAGAAATGGTACTGAACATCCTTTCTGTAATTGTATAGGCTCCCATAGCAATAGTTTATTTTGGTTCAGGCATTTGCTCTTATAATCTTACTAAAGAATGAGCCATTTTCATTGTTACCATACCCCTGGTAAAATTAAGTCTGCCTGTCTAGGTCGGGTGGATATATAAAAGTCTTTGGCCTCCATTGGTTAATACTTTTTGGATGTTGAGAGTACCTTGTTTGGCAGATACGATGGGTCACAAACAACTTTTTTGCATTTAGCAGTTTCTCCTTCAGAAGTCACACCATAAGCTTTCCCATCGCCATCAAACTCGACCTGTTATTCGAAAATCAATAAATCTCAAAAGGGGTTACTTTTAGATTTTAAGTTACATAGTAATCATTGATTTATGGCGAACATGATGAGGATCAAGAAATTTACAGAGCTTAGGATACAAGCCAACTGTTAGCGAGGTACACTCTTAAGTTTACCTTACATTCTGGCTTGTTGAGCATGTAAGTTCCACCATAAACGGCACTTAAACGGGCAAATGCCTGACAATAATGTTATAAAAAGATAAGAAAATTCTTTGTATGATATTAAAGATTTAAACTATAAACATACCTGAGGCAACTCTCCAAGTCCGTAGAGTGGATAGATATAGGGAGATCCTCCTTGGAAGCGTGCCAAAGATTCTGCGTAAAGCTATATACAACAAATGCCAATTCCTTTGAATACAAACAGCTTACCATTTTAATGAAGTGCAAGACTTTCAATTTTCTTTTCTTATTATAGAACATATGTTAAGACGAAAGTAAAGAGTACAAAGCATAAAAGACGGTTTTACCTTCATTTTCTTCACAAAATCTAATGCTGGACCATCCAAATAACTATCGTCAAAATGTAGTGCCAAAGCATGCCCAATAAAGTCAATTGTATCATCTTCTAGCCCATACTTCCTGCAATACCAAATGCAGGAGAATGAATGAAAAGACTCTCTTCAAATTAAATAAAAGTGGCACCAAATCTAGTATATAAACTAGTATGGGGGACAAGACATGCTCACGTGATGAGTTCTCTAGCTGTAACTTTGGTTAAATCTAAACCTTCGTGAGATTTTGGATCCTTTTCATCATAATCTTGAACATAAATGAAGAACTTTCGAGCACGACGTTTCTCGAAAAGTCCCATCAGTGGTGACTTCAGAGCTTCAACATCAGTAGCTGGAACTTTGTAAATCTGAAAAGAAAAGAAAAAGACGCTCAGATACACGAATAGCCTAACATTTTTTTTCTTTCTTAATTGATTGTTATTATTAAGACAGAAACAAAGATAGGGGAGCGTTCTATAACCATTCAGCTTACCTTTCCCTTGTTATACACAAAACTACCATCAACCGCCTTGAAGTGTAGGTATTTGGTAACATCTGTGTGGATGAGTACTCGTACCAAACCACCATTGGCCATCATGAACTATGGAGGAAAAAATGGACAGAAGCTCTCAGGTCGACCTTAACACTTAAGTACCTTTTGATAACCAATTTGTTTTTAGTTCTCTTGTTTAGAAATCAAGTCTGTTTAATATCAACATTGTACTCTTTATTTAATTTCGTAATGTACCTTGGGTATCATATCAACATTGTACTCTTTGCTCATGCCCAACTGTTCAGGAGGCTTATCATTCCCCCTGAAACGTTTCCAAAGCTGTAGGAGGGAAGAGAAACATATGTAATATAATAACAGAAAATTTGACCAAGGGAATAGGATTTAAATCAAGGGAAAACTTATTCCATGAATTTTATTATATTAAACCTGTATGAGATTAAGAGAGGTTGATGCTCCTCCATAATAATCATTTCTATCCATATGAAGTACCTGTTCCAGAAGATTACTGGTTTAATCACAAAATCGGGGGGGGGGGGGGGGGGGGGGGG
>NW_019272062.1:216854-273762 GCF_002738345.1 Cucurbita maxima
GGGGGGGGGGGGGGGGGGGGGGGGGAGCGGAGAATAGATGTCTCCGTGTTCAAGACCAGACCAGGTAAGGAACTTTTTCTTAGGCAAGGAAATGTCCCAAAAGTAGTGTTCCGGAAATAATTTCTTCCTTTGGTGTTTCTTATAATCTTCATTAAGAACAATGATAAAAATAAAAGATTATGTGCGCTTGAAACCGTTCTTCAAAATGTGATGATTTTAGAATTGTTCTAGGAAAATTTACTTTCGAAAAATCATTTATATCCAAAACAGAAACTCTGTTTTCCAAAATACTCCCAAATGATTCTAAGCTATACTTTGGGGAAAAAAAAAACTAGCAACTCAAAAGAAAAAGATTCAGGCATGGACATAGTACTGTTCAATTCTCAAACAAATCATTATTATGATTGGAATAAACAGGATCATAAAAGTAAGGTTTCTCACGTGTTTTCAAAACATTTCAATTAATACGCAAAACACCAAAACTCAGCAGTGATGAAAAAAATTAATTACACAAAACAATATCGAACAAAGCTCCTCAAACCATTAGCGAGAAGTGATAGAAAATTTCTTCATGGTTAACATTTATTCGAAGCCTCGGGAGCTGAAGCACTCTACTATATCAACGATGCAAGAATATTTCGCTTAAAATCACCAGATTACCAAACGCCAAGTCCATAAACAGATATATTTCACGGATCACCGTAATTTAAAACCGAACAACGATCGACAAATTCAACATATGTACATTCCTAAATCCAATACCACGGATTTACATTTCACACAAACCACACGCAATTTCTTCCAAAAGCCATAGGATAAGCAGAGATTCGAAAAAATTTCTATACGAAACTGATTTTGATACAGAATCATTAAAAGAAAAAAAGTTATAGAGAAGAGAATACTTTGAGGCCATCGACGGAGAGAAGGCCACTGAGAATGCATTCTATAAGGCCAGTACCAAGAACGATGACGTCGTATTCTTCATCCATGGCTGCAACAGCTAACCTGTGAAAGAGTAAGATTCAGAGAGATGGAAGAAGGATCTGGGAGAAGAACGGTGAAATAGAAGAGAGTCGGGTTTTCGAAGTGGGCGATCTGGAACAAGTCTTTAGCGGGAACTAACTAGAGTAACGGAAAACAAAACACGTGCTGCTTTCACGCGGAGAGAATCGCGTGTATACCACGCGCCACAATTAACCTTTTTTTTTTTTTTTTCAAATTTAATAGTTAAAATAAATTAATTAGGAAATTTGTTTACCTCGGTTGACGATGAAAGTCCCATCAGCTAATTCAGAGAATGAACATGATTTATAATCAAAGAATATTAAATTAGTACGAGGAGAAACCCAAAATAAAGTCATGAAGTAAATAATATTATATCATTATGAGAGTTCGTGTTCATCTAACAAATACCACTTATAGGGACTAAAATGATAATATATTTTAAAGATTTTCAATTTTTTAAACCAAAAATAAAAAAAGAAGATCTGAAGCCGAGTAAATAAAGAAAATAGAAGAAATAAATGATTTTCATTCTTATACAAATAATTTTTTTTATAACTTATTCCCCGTTAAGGATATTAATGCTATTTTTGAAAATTCATACATAATTTTGAGAAATAGTATTAATGATTTTATTTGTAAACGAAATATTTTTTTTTAATTTTTTAAAAACCAACATATTTATGAAATAGAGTACTAATAATTTTTTTTGAGGTATAATTAAAGTATAAAATTTAGGAATATGTAATATAATTTAGATTAATAAAAATTTAAAATGGGTAAAAAATAATAAAAAATTAAAGAAACAAAACACTAAATAGAATTTTAAAATGCCAATAATAACTTATTTATAAAAATAAAAAAAATAAATAAGTGTTTTTTTTTTTAATTTTTTAATTCTATAATTTCCCAAAAATATCTATCCATATTTATTACTTTATTGTGAAAATCAATATTGAAGCATATTAATTGTGATCTATCAATAATGTAATAAATTAACCAAATTTCAATAAGACTTGCCAATTGACCAAATTGCCCATTGATATTTGATGGTTTGGCGGCAACTCCATGATTAATTATTGAAGGCTATTTTCGTCTTTCTACTTTCTCTCCTTTTCATTTTTGGCATTTTTATCATAGGATTTCCAATCAAATTTAGAAAAAGAAAATCAAGATCTTAAATGTTATACATTAAGGAAAAAAAAAAAAAAAAAAAAAAAAAAAAAAAAAAAAAAANAAAAAAAAAAAAAAAAAAAAAAAAAAAAAAAAAAAAAAAAAAAAAAAAAAAAACACAAATCTCTATGGACTCATTAGTTTCAATTAAATAAATCTCTTAAACAATAAATTTTACCGATAAATAAGCTCGAACGTTATCTGTTATTCTAAACTTGATACAACTCGACAAATCCCCCATCCCCCAGAGCTCGGTTTTTTTGATGTTTTTTCTTACCAACTTCCCCCGCTGCCAAAACCTTACTTACTAGACTAGATAGGGGGGCGAGAGTGAGAAAGTTCTCCTTCTAACTCGACTCGTGTGAGTAACTGCCATTACGTGTGCCATAAAAACCACCCCCAATAGGGGTCGAGAGAGAAAATCCTCCTCCTCACCGGACTTGCGCGAGTAACTACCACTACGTGTGCCATAATGACCACCCCCAATTTCTACCATATTCACTAGGTTAAGTTTGTGGTCGACGCCTGCTGTAATGGTTGAAAATAAGGAGCGAACCCAAACTATTTTTAAAACTACTTCCAACCATATACCTAAACTTCCTGCAATTATCAGATGACAAATAAAGCAAGAACGGGAGAAACTTCATAAGAGATACAAAATATGCTGCAGAACCAAAACATTCTATATGCCTCGGCAACCTGACCTTATTGTTAGGTCACTCTATTTCGGTGCATGGTCAAGTTCTAAGGTATGTGCCATAACAGCGGTAGGTGTAGGGCGGGTAAGGTAAAGAAGCCACCCCTAGAACCGGGCAAAGTCGGAAGCTTTGTCCCTTTCAGATCAACCAAAATGACTGCATGCATGCATGGGTACAAGAAGGTGAGCTGAAAGGGGAATTGAGTTGTCTTCTTTCCTCTTCGTTCCAATGGAGGAGGAATTTGGACTATCAAGAACTCCACCATTCATATCCATGGCAATGGAGATTGCTTTACATCAGTTTCCAACCGTACAAAGAAATAAATATACTCTCTCCCACCTCCGCCACCACCACCTTTTCCCTATGAAGTTTGTAAACACATCCAAGAAAGGGACAAAACATAATGATGTGATATTAGAAACTCGTCCAAGAGAATTACAAGCATATTCTTACCGTTTAAACCTTATATTGTAACACCCACCGCTAGCCGATATTGTTCCCTTTGGGCTTTCCTTATAGGTTTTGAAATGCGTCTACTAAGGAGAGATTTCCGCACCTTGTAAGGAATGTTTTGTTCCTCACTTCAACCAATGTGAGATCTCATAATACACCCCCCTTGAGGGCCAACATCTTTCCACACCCTTACAAGGAATACTTCGTTCTCCGCTTCAACCGATGTAGGATCTCCCAATCCACCCCTCTTGAGAAGCCAACGTCCTTTCCACGTCCTTATAAGAGATATTTCGTTCACCACTTCAACCGATGTGAGATCTCACAATCCATCCCCTGGGGTCAGCGTCCTCGTTGGCACACCGCCCGATGTCTAGCTCTATTACCATTTGAAACAATCCAAGCTCATTACTAGTGAATATTGTCTTCTTTGGGCTTTCCCTTCAAGGGCTTCCTCTCAAGGTTTTAAAACGCGTCTACTAAAAAAAGGTTTCCACACCCTTTTAAAGAATGCTTCGTTCCTCACTCCAACCATGTGGGATCTCACAATCCACCTCCCTTGGGGGTGCTAGCATCTTCGCTGGCACACCGCTCAATATCTAGCTCTGATACCATTTGTAACAGCTTGAACACACTGCTAACGGATATTGTCCTCTTTGGGCTTTCCCTTCAATGGCTTCCCTCAAGGTTTTAAAACGCATCTAAGAAATGCTTCGTTCTCCATTTCAACCGATGTGTGATCTCACATATATCAAGTCAAAATACGAGCATTAAGAGGAAGACAAAAAAAAAAAAAAAATGAAAAACACTACACATTCCTAGAAAAGATGAACAAATACAACATGAACCAAAAGAATATCATCACCAGATGCATGAATCCCTCATAACAGACCATTATAAAAGCATAAGAATCTAGGGAAAACCATCAGACAACATGAATCAAGAACACCAGAATCCTCTTAAAATGTGCCAGGAAGCAACAAACTATAACTTTCAGATATCAACACTAAAGATCTCAAAGTGTATAACTAGCTAAATGCATTTCAGCTCAGGAGTAAAGTGAATGACAGTGCAAGAACAGAACAACTAGGCAAAAGGCATTGCAGCTTAAAATGATTTGTATACTACAATAACAAAATACAACATCAAGAACATAAGGAAGAGTCTTACTTCAAGAATAACATCCAAGAGCCTCACTAGCTAGCTTTGACCTTATCATCAGCCACAGCATTAAGTATTGGCAGACTACTCAAAAATTCATCAAGCCCCTCAAAGAACCCAATTCCTTCAATATTATCCTCCCCATGTCCTCCACTTACGCCTGTGGCAGGTTCTTCAACCTCATTGCTGAATTCCACATTCAAATCCAACTTCCCTACCTCCTTTGGCCCTTTCGATCTATGCTTCTTCCCAGTCCCCCCTGCGGCTACCACAGCCTTCTTACTTGACTCGCCCTTCGTGGCGTTCGACAACCCAAACCGCACCAACCCATTCCTATTCTCACCTTCATCTACATTCCCTTGGTTCCCTTTCAGCAAGCTCTCAGAATTTGTTCTATTATCACTTCTAGTAGCTAAACTTCTCTTAGGCTTCTTCTTTTTACTTACCCTTCCCCATTCTTCATCAGAACTGTCACTTGGTTCTGAAGCTTGGATATAAAGATCATCCTCTTCACAAACAAATCTCGGTGTGGATTTCTTGGAGGGTTTAACGTTTTTAGCTTTCCCTGGCTTTGTTCCTCCCTTATCAGGCAGAGGACAGGAAAACATAGCTGAAAATGGCGACCAGGGTGCAGACCCCATTGGCCCTTTAGCATTGGGAGAAAACCCAAGTGGGAAAAACCCCCAGCAGCAGAATGTGGAAGCATTTTCAGCTACTGGTGGTGATGGAATAACCAGTGCTTGAAATGCCTTGCCACAATTTTGGCATCTAAGCACACAATCTTCGTAAACCTTGGGATACTCGTAGAGATTGTAACAGTAAGGGCATGCAGTCCAGAAACTTGGAATGCTGGACTCAGTCGGCAGGGTAGACTCTGGCTCCCGTGAGGGGCGATTGGAATCAATGTGCTGCTCAGTAGCTTCCTGAGCTGACTCATGGACATCACTGACATTTGGTCTCTCTTCCTCTACAATTACTTCAACACTCATTGATTTGGGGGTTTGGGGGGTTTTGGGGGTTTTTCTTACAAATTGCTGCGGATCTTCCTGCTGCTGTGGTCGGTTAGGAAGTTGTGGCTGCGGCTGCGACGGTGGTTGTAGCGGTGGCGGTTGCGGTTGCGGTCGTTCTGGCGACGGCGGCTGTAGGAGTTCCAGCGGTGGCGGATGCGGGCGTTCTGGTGGTGGCGGTTCTTGATGCTGAGGCTCCTCTACCATCATCCTAGTCTCCTTCCTCGGACTAGTTCTAACAGGCTGCGGAAATTGGGGCTGCGGCGGCGGGGACTTCGGTTTTTGATTCGACCCAGTCGTTCCAGGGCTAAATTTGGAGTACATCAGATAATCATTATCGTACAAGGCTTTTCTCAAGGGATTCGAAAGCACACACCAAGCATCAGAGATGAGCCTGAAAGCATGATCTGCAAACGCAACTCTGTTCGCCTCAGGGTGAAGAAGAAGCGCCAGTCGCCTATACTGCGTTGCAATTATCTCCATGCTGTGAGTCGGCTGCGAAATTTGCAAAATACCGTACCAATCATACTGATTATTGATCCGTCCCTCCGCCGCTAGCAGCGTATCCGCGACGGCGATTACTCTGTCGGCCGCCTCCAGCACTATGGGGTCCGATTCTCTCGCCCGGATCGCGAAGCTCCTCGTTCCATAGAAGTCACGCGCCGCCAGAAGCTTCTCCGCTATACTCAGCCACCGCAGAGCCTCCGCTCTATTCCCACCACCGTCGTTGTGCTCCATTTTCTGGCCGTCTCTCTCTCTTCTCTCTTCTCTCTTCTCTCTCTCTCTCCAGTTTCCACTGATCTGGTGCTCTGTTCATCACTGTAATGAAGACAAAAGAGGTAAGGCCTTTGGATATGTGAAATGACTAAAAAGTCCACAAATCTAGACAGAATTACGAACCAGTTGAACTCCATTTGGTAGGTTTGAAAGGGTATTTTAGTCTTCCAAAAAACATAAAAGGATAATTTCTTCTTTCCAGTTCGCCATTGACGCAGTTTTTGAGATGAAAATGTCTGATCCAGTAAGTAACGGAGTTCAATAAATTACAGACGACCATTTCTGAATTTTTCACTGTGGTAACTTTTCCTTTCATCTTTTCTACATGGAGCTGATTAACCCCGGGGTAAATTTTATTTTCCCATTTTTAGTGAGTCAGATTAATTTCAAGAATGGTCAAAAAATTTGAATTTGTGATGTAAACTTTATTTTCCCACGTGTCGGGCAATGATAAGATTACATCACGTGTCTCGTGACGTGCCCCCCACGTGCACCACGGTTTCCCAAAGAGGATGGTTTATTTTAATTATTTTTAAAAAAACACAAATACTTTAAGAATTTTACTGAAAATTCAAATGTTTTTTTTTTAAATATAATAACTATAATAAATAAAATAATTTAAAATTTGAAAACATGGATTAAAAAATAAATAACATAATTGGAAATTGTGTTATAAATTTTTTCATTTTTTTTAATTTTATTACAGTAAATAATCAATAAAAACAAAAGCCTATTTTTAAATTTGGAGGATAAATTAGAATTTAATCATTTTTGGGTGATGTAATGTAACGTTTTGGGAAGGGAAAAATGAGAGAAAGAAACAAAGAAAAGAGCAGATTTTAGGAGAGAAATTGATGTCATGGTTCATATAGGATGGCTTGGATACAAAGAACAAAACTGGACTTTATAAGTTGGTGATGTCAATCTAAGCCAAATCAGGTAAGTGACCTCGTTATAGGATAGACATCTAAGTTAATCAAGTAAGTGGCCTTGTTATAGGATAGACATCACCAATTTAAGCTAATCAGGTAATTGTGCTATGATGTATGTTAAATGTACGTTATTTAGGTTTGATGCATGGCGTACATGTTATATTTGATGCACTTTAATGGCTTCTATGATGAGTATGATGTATTCATGACGATGTTATTAACATGATGATGTTTTTCGTGTTGAACATGTCCTATGATGTTGTTTGCCATATTGCATCGTGTTGTTAGATCGACATAGGACATAACCCTATGAGTATGAAAATGATATTAATGTAAATATCCACAAACACGTGTTACATAGTGTAACCAAGAGATGAGACTAGAGAGTTGTGTTAGAGAGATGTATATTGGACTTAGAGGGACCTCATGCATATTGTATGTTCATAAGCATAGGGCTACTTTTCTTAGAGGGACACCGTATGATGAGTGCAAATGCGCACAGATGCGAATGCACACAAATGATGGTGTTCATGAGGCGCATAACACTATGGGGTTCCGCTGACCTCCGGATATCGCTACAGATTAGCTTGACCAGAGGGTCCAGGGGGTGTGCGAGCTGATAAGAATCACGGTGTTCCAAATGTTCCAACTGGACCTATTACACGATCCAAGGCGAAGAAGATTCAACAAACATTCATTCTTCATCTACAAAATTGGATCGGCTCGGTTCAACCATCATTTGTAGAATTAGAAGTTGATACGATTGACGAAGGACAATTGAATATTTTCACGGTTGAGGTTGGAAAACATTAAAAATGTCAACAACAGGGTTTGAATATTTGTAGATTTAAGTTTTCATTTTGAAATGGTCAATTGGTCAAAATTGACTTCGTCATTTGTGGAGATTAAAGGGGATCGGGATTGAATCCCGGCCACAAACGTCTTTTGTCGGGAGACTATAAATACCCACAATATGTTATGTAAAAATCAGATTCGTTGATGAATGTAATTCAGATCTCAAATTGAGACGTTTCCCTTAGAAATCCGAGCATCATATTTGCCATTTCTAAGTTTCAAGCAATTCTTGTGGTAGAATTGCACCCGAGTCATTCAATCAAGCCTTGATCAAGTTAGATTGTGGAGTGACTCAATTTAGAACAAGGTTCCAAATCTTGCTCCTAGATCTTCGATCGTAAGAGGTAATCTAATTCTAGCCTTATCTCTTGGTTGATCCAAATTTGGCAGAACGAGGTGTTAATTACTTTGATTCAAGGGTTCTTGCTAAAATAAAAGCTTGGATCGTTGGGCTGAGGATTAGGGTTGCCTTATCACGAGCACTCTGGGGATTCACACTCACACGTGTGAGTCGTGTGTAAGGAAGTACTACACATCCAATTTGTCCGAAACTCGAGGCCACCCTTAAGATGATTAGAGATAGGTCCCTAATTCATGATTGCATGTATTTGCAGTAGCATGACCCCTATAGTGGGGTCACCTACTGAGTATTTCTTTGAAATACTTAGGCCGTGTGTCATATTGTTTTTCAGGTAAAGGCAAGGCGCCCATGTACAGTTGACGGTGGCATCGTGATCAGAGACTGTGGCACATGCATAAGATAGTTGCATATTTAAAATTCTAATCTTGGTTAGGATAAAATAAAGTGTTTGCATTTCATTTATTTAAACTATTTAATTTGTAATTGTTTTATCTTATTTTGAACTTCAGCATAATGTTTGAAACACGTAAGTCCAGTCGTGTTTTCTAATGTTTTAATGTGTTCTGAAGTTTTAAATTTTTCCGCTAATAAAGATGAGCATTCTTAGAGTTATATTATGCATTAGAGATGAGCATGAGACGGTAGTGACGACTATAGATATGGGGAAATTTATGGTCATTACAGTTGGTATCAGAGCTAGACACTGGACGATGAGCTAACCTTCTCGCTGTTCCTCGAAGGGAGTAGACACGAGGCGATGTGCCAGGAAGGACGCTGGGCCCCAAAGGGGGGGTGGATTTGGGGGTGGTCCCACATCAGTTGGAGGAAGGAAAGAGTGCCAACCAGTAAGGACGTTGAGCCCCAAAGGGGGTGGATTTGGGAGCGGTCCCACATCGATTGGAGAAAGAAAGAGTGGTCCCACATCGATTGAAGAAAGAAAAGAGTGCCCGCGAGGACGCTAGCCCCAAAGGGGGTGGATTGTGATGTTTCACATTGATTGGGAGGAGAACAAATCACTATTTATAAGAGTGTGGAAACCTTCCACTATTAAACGCGTTTTAAAGAAGACAAAAGGAAAAGCCCAAAGAGGACCATTTATAAGGACTTGGAAACTTTTTCCAACCAGACGCGTTTTAAAGCCTTGAGGGGAAGTTCAAAGAGTACAATATCTGCTAGCGGTGGATTTGAGCCGTTACACTTAATTTTAAGCAACATTCATATAATATAATAAAATGTTTAAATGGCATAATTGTAAATTGATAAAATAAATTGGTTCTTTTTTAGATAATAAAGCCTAAATTGAAAAGGTTCAAATAATAAAGACTCATTTATACTTGGTATATCTAAAGATAAACTTATTTTAAAATATTTTAAATATAATAAACATTTTCTAAGTTGTTTGAAAATTAATATAAATTCTTGTCCTTTTTCATATGGTTTAAACCTATTTAATTTAATTTAATTTCCATCATTTAATCAAATCTAAAGGCATCCTTACCATTAATGCTATATTTTTTAGATAAATAAAAATAAATGGGTAAAAAATTATGTAATAAACTATAGCCATTTTGAAAAAAAAAAAAAAAATCAATATTAAATTATTGCAACGTGACACGTGCACAATAATATTTAATTTCATAATTTTTACATGATAATTAGTTTAATTTTCAAATGTCCATTTATATGATAATTATAAATTTTCTTCATATATATATATATATATCATTTTAAACAGGGTGAGTATTAAAATAGTCATAAGGAACTTTCATGTTGGGTCAAATACATAAATCATGACATGAAAACCGGGTGAGTATTAAAATAGTCGTAAGGCTCTTATGTTGGGTCAAATACATAAATCATCACATGACTGTCAAACAAAATCGAAGGACCTAGTAGTTAATTATAGAGACAGCTATAATTATTACCCCATAAAAATCGACATCCAACCAATCAAAATTACTTAATCTAAATCATACCATCTAAAATTCGAGTCAAATTCATGAATGGCAAATTGTTAATATTTGTTATTTAAACTTAATAAGATTTTAGTTTTTTTTTTTTTTTTTTTGGATTTAAATTATTTCGGGTCTATTCTTGGGTTGTCATTTTCTTTTGTTTGATAAACCTAATCAACCCGAAAATAGAGTAAGAATCCAACCCTACCCTATCTTATTTTTAAGGTTATTATAAAAATTAATAATATTTAAATATTTAAATTTTATGAAATTTTAATTATAAGTACAATTTTTTAAAATAATTAAAAACATAATTTTACAATTCAATCCGTACTCAAATCTTTAAAAAAATTTAAAAAATAATTAAAAAAAAGCGTAAGAAACAGAGCGTTCACATGCAAAAGTGGACTTAGACCGTTACAAATGGTATTAGAGTTAGACACTAGGCAGTGTGGCAACGAAGACGTTGGCTTCGAAGGGAGGTAGATTGTGAGATCTCACATGAACGAAGCATTTCTTATAAGAACGTGGAAACCTCTCTCTAACAGACGTGTTTTAAAATCGAAGTTGACGGCGATATGTAACGAACTAAAATAAACAATATCTGTTAGTGATAGATTTAAACTATTACACTTACCGCTCACGTTTACGGAATGTTAGACATGTGGCGTACAATGACAATGAATGGGAATGCCCAACAGCCATAATTTCAAGAACTTCCCAGTTCATCCTGCATTTATTTATTGTCTCAAGCCACAACACCCAAGCACAACCAAAACTGCGAAACATGGAGGGAGATAGCTGTGTAAAGCTATCACTCACCGAAGAGAAGATTTTGTTCTCCTCTTCAACCGATTTGAGATTTCACAATCCATCCCACTTTAGGATTAACATCTTGGTTGGCACACCTTCCCCTTTCTAGTCAACGTGGGACACCCTAATTCACCTCCTTCACGTCCTAGCGTCCTCACAGCACATCGCCTAGTGTCCACCTCCTTCGAGGTTCACTCTCCTTGCTGGCACATCGCCCGGTGTCTAGCTCTTACCATTTGTAACACCCTAGTCCACCACTAGCAGATATAATCCTCTTTAGACTTTCCCTTCCAAGCTTCTTCCCCTCAAGGTTTTTAAAACGCGTCTATCAATGAGAGATTTCCACACTCATATAAAGAGTGTTTTGTTCTCCTCTCCAAATAACGTAAAATCTCACACGATCGGATCTTGAGCCTAAACTCCTAACGACATTTGGTGTTCAAATATTCCTCATTCTTTCAAGGATTGTTCCTCACATCAGATCAGATCATTGACATCTATAGCAGAAATTCTCTGAAGAATCTAACAAGAGCTCTGAGCTCAATCCATTCCAGAAACGTGTCCATATGGATAGTATGAGGCATATCATGATCTTAGGGTTCCATAAATCTTTCCCAAACTCTAGAAATTGCTTAATCAGAAACTATTTCATTCCTATACTTTGGATTTTTGGAGGTAGGAAAGGATTTCATAAGAAATTTCACAGCCAAATACTCTCTAAGCCAAATTACTCATAATTTCTACCAGATACTCTGTCTCTAAATGCTCGAAAACTACAAAAATAACATCGCAAAACTAGCATAAACGAAAGCCTAAGAATAGATCATTACAGACAAGAACATTCAACCAACCTGATTTGATTCAAAGTCATCGCACACTCGTACCTAGAGGTGAAGGAGCTTCATCCCTCCGAGATTGGTTCGAGCCGAAACCCTTTCCAGCCCTTCTCTCACTCTGTTGTTCCTCATTTTTTTTTTAATCTTTACGTTCCATTAATAAAATCCCAAAAATATTATTAAACTTTCTAAATTTAAAAAATATTCTTAAATTCTTAAATAAATAAATAAATAAATACCCTTACAATTTATTCTAAAAAATATTACTAAACTTTTTCCAAATTTAAAAATATTCTTAAATTCTTAAAAAAAAATTAATTTTAGATTAAAAACAAACCATCCATTTATTTCAAAAATACCATTTAAATTTTAAAAAATTTAATTAATACTCTTGAGACTCGTTTAAAGGTGAAGGATATTATTGGACGAGTATTTTTTATTACTTTACTCCCTCACTTAAATTTAAAAATAATAATAAAAAAAAGTGAAAAATATGGGTGGGCTGTCGGCCCAAGAAAATGGATCAGAAAGTGGGCCCAGGCCCAGAATTACATAGTACAAAAAAAAAATAATTAATAATAAATAAATAAAGGAAAAGAGCGGGAGAAGTGCGGGATTCACGAGAAAATAAGATAAGAGTCAGAGTGTGGGGAGTTGAGACAGGACGGGTACGAGGGTACGACGTTGTGACAGCGATGCATCACCGGCTCCCCCTTGTACGGTCCACCTCGGAAATTACTTTCTTTTTTTTTTCTTTTTTTTTTTTTTTAATTTTATTCGCTTTATAATTTTTATTTTTATTTCTTTATTTTATCCCAACTTAATAATAATAATATTTTCCCCCAATATTATAATAATTGATGAGTCAGATCCATTTCCCGAACTTCCAAAGTTAATTTTCATTTTCTTATATTCTACTTTTCTATGTTTTTTCTCGAAACACAAAACCCTAGATTCATTCTCTATAATAACTCAAGCCCACAGCTAATCGATGTTTTTTTCTTTGAGCTTTCCCTTATGGGTTTCCCTAAGGTTTTAAAATATGTCTATTAGAGAGATGTTTCCATCACACCTTATAAAAAATATTTCCTTTCCGTCTCCAACCGACGTGGGATCTCGCATTCTCCCTCGTACACTCCTCCATTGCTACTAAATCCACTAACTTCATTCACTAGATGACGATGGATGTTGAGAAACTATTTAGGTCTAGAGAGTTTGTTTGACTGAATCCGGGTTTCTAATTTTAGGAAAGGAACGAGAAGAGGAAGAAGAGGAGAAAGGAAAGTGATCGGAAAAAATGAAGAGGGACGGTGGTGAATAACGACCACATGAGAAAGATAGGAGTCATGAATGAAGGACCCGAACGAAACTAAATTCAAAACTCAAAGATTTAATTTCATTAAAACTTAAATATAATATGATTTTGTTGAGTTAAACTAAGTTTTCAATCAACCTTCTTGTATTATAGAGACCTATGATATATTGATGGGCCACCAATAAATAAACAAACCTACCTTCAACCCTAAGAAACAATAAACCATTCTTTCATATTTTGTGGAATCAAATATTTTAGGGTCACAGCAGTTCAAGTCTATCACTAGCAGATACTATCCATTTATGTCCATTACGTCTTGTCGTTAATCTCGCAATTTTAAAACATGTCTGTTAGGGAGAGGTTTCCATATCTTTATAAGAAATGTTTCGTTCTTCATTCCAACCAATGTGAAAACTTGCTAGCACACTGCCCAGTGTTTGGCTTTGATACTATTTGTAACCGTTCAAACCCACAGCTAGCAAATATTATCCGTTTTGGCCCATTATGTATCATCATTCTATTAGAAAAATGTTTCCACACATTTATAAGAAATGCCGTAAAATTTTCAACCTAAATAGTCCTTATTAAACAAAAACACTCAATCTAACTCAACCATAATTTTTTCTTATTTGGGTAAGTTCAGGTGATTTAGATTCAACTCGATCTAATTTTAAAAAAATTCATAATAAATTAAATCCAATTGAAGCCACTAAAATTAAATGTTTTCTAAAAAAAATATTTCTTACATAATGCTTTCGTCATCCTTTCCTAACTTTAGAAAAAGCATGAAAATTGGAAAAGAGAAAAAGAAAAGGCTTCTATTTTTGTGGCTTAAAATGGGTCGACGTTGCACAAATTAAAACAATAAAAAAGGAAAAATGAAACGTGGAAGGTGTGACAATAATAATAATAATTAATTAATGACGACATTAATATCCATGGGACATTCTAGTCAACGTGGCATTCTTATAAATTATTTTTTTAAACCTATATTTTAATAAATTTCAATAATACCCCACCATTAATATTTTGTTTCATAAATATCATTAAACTTTTAAAAATGGTTTAAAAAATACCTTTGAATTTTCAAAACTTTCATTAATAACCTTAGATTTGTTTAAAAAGTTCAAAAATATTTTAGTGTGTGCGATTGATCGACATATCGAACTGAAATAAGATCTCAAACAGGACCTATCACAAGAATAGTTTGTTTAGTAGAACGATATCTCTGAAATGAAATATTCAAGTCCACCTCTAGCAGATACGGTTCTTTGCTAGGGAAAGGTTTTCACACCCTTATAAAGGGTTGCCCGATCCTCTGAGAAGATACTGTCCTTTGCTAGGGAAAGGTTGTTAGGGAAAGGTTTTTACACCCTCATAAAGGGTTGCCCGATCCTCTGAGAAGATACTGTCCTTTGCTAGGGAAAGGTTTTTACACCCTCATAAAGGGTTGCCTAATCCTCTGAGAAGATACTGTCCTTTGCTAGGGAAAATCAAGGGTTGCCCGATCCTCTGAGAAGATACTGTCCTTTGCTAGGGAAAGGTTTTTACACCCTCATAAAGGGTTGCCTAATCCTCTGAGAAGATAGTATCCTTTGCTAGGGAAAGATTTTCACACCCTCATGTCCTTTGTTAAGGAAAGGTTTTCACACCCTTATAAAGGGTTTTTCTTTCGGGCTTCCTCTTAAGGCTTTAAAAGTTGTCTTCTAGAGAAAAGTTTACACACCCTTATAAAGGGTGTTTCGTTCTCCTCCCCAACCGATGTGGGACTCCACCAAATCCACATCTTTTGAGCCCAACGTCCTTACTAACACATCGCCTCGTATCTACCCTTTCGAGAGAACATTCTCCTTGCTAGCACATAGTCTAGTGTCTGGCTCTAATACCATTTATAATGCCCTAAACCCACCGCTAGCAAATATTGTCCTCGTTAAGCTTTCTCTTTCGAGTTTCCCCTCAACGATTTAAAACGCGTCTATTAAGGAAACGTCTCCACATCCTTATAAAGGGTGATTCATTCTCCTCCCAAATCAATATGAGATATCACATCTAAATTGAGACCGACACTATACGAACAGATGGTGCAGGAGCACACACACTTCTGTTTCCCCCAATCTAAGCTACCGCATATGTTTTTAAACCGAGTTGTCGGTGATTCAAAGTTGGCCGCTAATGTTTACACAATAATAATCACGTGAATTCAACTTTTCTAATAAAAATAAAATAATTTGGGTATTTGAAATTTAAAAAACGAACAATAGACTCATATATATATATATATATATATATATATATAAAAATTGAAGTAATTAGGATGTCAGAACTTGGTTGAGGCATTTGAGAGCTCGTGTTTCTCGTGATATATGTTCTACTGCGTCAGTCATAACCTATCCTGCCACTCACTTCAGAGATAATGAAATCAGTTTTTATTTATTTATTTATTTATTAACTTAAATACTGTTAGCCATTAAAAAAAATAATTTTAAAATATTTAATTTTAAAAATATTAAGATCCCACAATCTGTTTCCAACGATAACGAAACATCGAGTGTAGAAATCTTTCTCTGTTAGACGCGTTTTAAAGCCTTGAAGGAAAGTCCGGAAGAAAAAGCCAAAAGAAAACAATATTACTAGCAGTCGAGTGAGTTGAATGACTAAATTTTTACACATTTTTTAAATTAAAAAAAATCTAATAATTATTTTATTAATTTAGGAATTTATTATGCACTTAATATGAAAATTTTAAATTTTCATAATCATTTTAAAATATGTATTTGAAGAAAAATAAATTTATTTAGATGATTTAGAGTTAATTTTATATGAATCTTAAAAATAATTATAAATTATTTAATTGATATTGAAAAAGTATAAATTAAATAATAATGAACTATTTTTTATTATAATAAATTTGGGGAAAAAAAAGTGAAAAAAATGAAAATATAAAGTGAGTTACGTCATATTTATTTGAGATGTAAGAAATTGGACGATAAAGTGAAAGAAAATACAAGAAAAAGATCTCATAGGACATTATTAGATCTTGTGCCCCACCATTAATATGCAACATTCAAACCAATTTCACTCCATTTTTAAGGTTATCTCGAGTTTGAGTGAGATCAACCCATTTTGAGTTAGTTGAGTTAGTGACCCGAACAACTTAAATAGAGTTCACAACTCAATCCAACCTAACTCAACCCTCTATTTTTGTGTTAGGTTGGGTTAAGTTGTCGCGTTGTCTTTTTTTCATATATAATTATTTTAAAAAAATCTTATTTATCTACAATATATGTTACATTAATAACTAAAATCATATAAAACTTAAATATCAAACATTCACAAGTCACAACATATCACTAACATTAATTACAAACGTAAAATATTTTTAATCTTCGTAATAATCTTAAAAGTAAAATAGAATAAAGTTGAGTTGTAACCTATATTCAAGTGGGACGAGTTGACCCGACAAAAAAAAATCTCAAACCGTGAACCAGCCCAAATTTTTAGGTTTCCAAAAATTCAACCCAACTCAAACCTCGAAAAAAAACCTAACCCAACTTAACTTATATGGTCTGGATTTTGATTGACACTAAACTTGGCGAGAATTCATATTTCATATGGACGAACTTTACTCCAGAATCGCATGCCCAAATTCCTTTCGGAACCTCGACTTTCGAGGTTAAGGCCCGAGACCCTACCCGACCCTTCAACAAGCCTATCTTTGTCCCTCTTGTCTATTCGATGTCTCGATCTTGCTTATGTCTCAACTTGTTTTCAATGCCCACTCTATGTGGTGTGTTAGATGATGCACCGTCCTCGATCGCATCGTGGTATTCTATTTGAATATTTTCTCTTATTTTTAAAATTTAGATGATAATTTATATTTTATTTAAACGATGTGAACATTAATGAAAATCGGACTTTCGATCTCACTAATGTTTTTCATTCTTAACATGGTATCAGAGCATAATTCTTAACATAACACCTTTAGTTCTTAAGCGTTTTAAAACCTTTCAATTTGTGTCGAGTTGATCCGTGAATTATAAAAAATATTGGAACTCATGATTTGTCCACAAATAATGATTGTGTCTCATGAAAGAACATTGAGGTATGAAACCCAATGGAAATGAAGAACCATGAAGATGAAATTGATACTCAATGAGGGAACCAACAAAGAAGAAAAAGGAAAATGATAGCGTCCAATGGTAACACAAAAGAATCTTATCTTATCTTATCTCATTCAGACACTCTGCACTACTGAACCTAAGCGTACCTCCTTCCAAATTCATGACCCTCTCGAAATCCCCATTCCCGTCGCCGAACAGCGGATGCGGCGGCGCCGCCAGGATATGGTGGGGTTACTAACTATCAGCGGTAGGAAAGTCGGTGGTGTGGGAATGTTTGGCGGCGGAGCTTTTAAGTTGGTTGAATGTGGTTATACATTCTTTTTAATGGTGTTCATATGATGCACTAAATAAGATTAAAGTTGGTACATTTTGAGATTATTCTCCAAATTTAATCTAATGATATACTACTAATCATTATGATCTCCAATTTTATGTTTGTTTCACTTCCACTCGATTTGGCTCGGCTCGGCTCGGCTCGACTCAACTCTCTTATGAATTCCTTTGCTCCCTTGGTCTCCTCGTCTTTGATCTCTCCTCTCGCATCGAATCTCTATCTCTTTTTGGTCTCGTTGTGCTCTAGTGTTAGTGTTTCACTTTCGGTGTCACTATAGCAAGATGGGTCGATTAAGTTTGAGTCTTGTGATCGATTCAACAAAGGTTCTACTTCAGGTCTCTTCTTTCTAAATGTAAGAGCCCAAACCTACTGTTAGTCGATATTATCCTTTTTGGGTTTTCCCTTCAATGACTTTCCCTCAAGGTTAAACACGTTTGCTAAGGTTTTCACATCTTTATGAAGAATAGTTTGTTCCCCTCTCCAATCGACATGAGATCTCACAATCCACCTCCCTTCAGGACCCAGTGTCCTAGATGGCACACCGTTTAGTGACTGTCTCTAATTCCATTTGTAACAGTCGAAGCTCACCACTAGTTTATATTGTCATCTTTGATTTTTACTTCAAGGGTTTTCCCTCAAGGTTTTCAAACGCGTCTGCTAGGGAGAGGTTTCCACACCCTTACATTTCATTCCTTTCTCCAATCGATGTAGGATTTCACACTAAGTGTGAGTGATCTCTTAACCTCGTGATCTCCAAACAAATAGGGAGTTGTTTGGAAATCATTCAAAGTAAAAGTTAATGAGATGTGACACTCAAATAAAAAAAGGGTACATGAAAAAATTGAAACCAAATTTAAATGAGAATGATCCCGAGAATATAAAATTATCGTTAAGATGACTGAGTCATCATGGTAATGATATCAGTAGAGTATTCATTTGATGAGTGGATGCCAACTCAATAGACTTTAAACTCCGCATAAAACCTACCTAAATCTCAATAGAATTGGCAACCATAGATTGATTTAATTTTTCATTATGGCCAACCTAATTATGAATAATTCACTAGGACCACGTTTCGAATCGTAAGCGTATGCATCTTTGACTTTAAAAGCGAGATTCCTTTTATAATATTTTTAATTTTTAACTATTTTCAATGTTTTCTCATCATTATATACTAGTGTTCAAGAAACGAGAATGTTTGTCAATTGTGGTATGAATTTTAGGAGTGTTCAAAAAAAATTCAATGACCTAATAGCTCGAAAATCTTGATCAACTAATTCCCCATCATAAGGGGAAGTATCCTGATGGACGTGAACGTACATTTATGCATGAGATCTCAACAGTTTTCATGATAAACAAATAATGCCACACAACCCCTTCTTTAATTTCATTTCACTCGCATAATCTATAAAACATATCTCAAGGGTTGTATGTCATAAACTGCCTATATCTTAAAACATTTCATCGCATGTCATACATATCATAATATGTCATCATATTTCATACCATATCATAACTCATTAAAGCATAATAAGACATCCGTTCATATTATAAAGTTACTTGACATATATATGCATATCATATAACAAACCATATCATATCATAAAACATGACAAACATATGACACGTGCAAGGTCACTAGGCACGTGTCATCATACATAAGACAACTCTTCCAACTATACCAATAGTAGAGCCGCTTACTTAGTTCACCTAGACCGAAACTACTATGACCTTTGGATGCTAGTTTAATGTTGTTATCGGAAATTCAATTCTGCCTAAAGAATCCCACAAACATAAATTAGAATTTCTAGCATGAGGATCAATTCACCTAATTTCGCATAAACTAATTTAAGCTATAGCTAAAACGTAGTCATACTAACCTTAAACGCTTTCGAAAAGTTGAAACTAGTAAGAAATGTCGGAGTGTATCAAACCCAAGCCGAATAAGCTGAAATGTTAGCCTAGAGCCATAAAAAAGTGTACTCTTCGACTGACTTTAAACGGTTCAAGTGGGGTAAAATAAAGACCAAGGGACCTCATTTTAATAGCGGAGTCCAATTCCCCATTTCCTCAACATATCCAATGTGAGACAACTTTTTTTATTTATTGGGTTATTACCTCAACCTCAACCTCAACGACAATCACACAAACAACTCAAGTAACATAACTCACCTACAAAGAGACCGACATTAAAGACGAGACGAAAACCAACCATCCATACCTCGACACATCCGAGAAAAAAAAAAAAAAAACAAAAATGGGAAAAAGCAAAGAAAACCTAAAAAGTTGCTAAAGATTTAAAGTGCCAACTGTATATATCTATCTCCTCAGCAGTTGAAGATAGAATAGAACAGACAGAGCTGGATTTCATCACCCATTGCCCAATCGCCTCCAAACACAACAACAAGTGAAAGAAAGCTCTTTTATGGGAATTGCTTAGCCACAAAAAGTAAAAACGTTTAAATATCTTTACCTCAAAGGCTCTTCTTTTTCTCTATTTCTCTCTCTTCAACCCATTGGAGGGTTCTCCGAATAATGGTATCTTGTCTGCAACCCCTTCTCTTCAAGCTGTGTCAGTAATTAACCCCAAAAGCTACCAACGCCATTACCTCAAATTTAACCCAAAAATAAAATCAAATCAACACCTTCTTCTCTTGTTTTTCCTTAGAAGAATCAAATTTTGGCATCAAATCTGAGGTGGGTTTTTGTTTTTGAGCTTCAATTTCTCTATCTAGAATGAATTTGATCCATTTTTGTAAAAAAAATTTCATCTTTTTTTGTTTCTTGATAGAAATCTTGCATCAAATCGAGGTGGGTTTTTGTTTTGAGCTTCAATTTCTCTCTCTAGAATGAATTTGATGCATTTTTGTACGAAAAAATTCATCTTTTTTGTTTCTTGATAACAAATTTTGCATCGAATCTGAGGTGGGTTTTTGTTTGAGGCTCAATTTCTCTCTCTAGAATGATTTTGATCCATTTTTGTAAGAAAAATCCCATCTTTTTTTGTTTCTTGATAGAAATCTTTGGAGAAACCATTGTTTTCACAAAGATCAAAGCTTTTTTGTTTTGATTTTTCAGGAAAAGGAATTGAAAGATGACGAGGAAGAAAATTCAGATCAAGAAGATCGACAACATAGCAGCAAGACAAGTAGCATTTTCAAAGAGGAGAAAAGGGCTTTTCAAGAAGGCTAAAGAACTTGCAATTCTTTGTGATGCTGAAATTGGCCTTCTTGTTTTTTCTGCTTCTGGCAAGCTCTTTGACTACGCAAGTTCAAGGTTTTTCTTCTTACCCTTTTTTTTCCTAGAGAGAGAAAGAGGAGAGAGAAAACAAATTTGCACTTTTTAAGCAATTAAATAATAGTAAAGAAACCATAAACATGTGGGGGATGTGAATTTGGTGATGAACTCGATCTAAAATCAAGGCTAGTTGAGATTTGAAAGCCCTTCTTGTAGAGATCTTCCCCCTCATAAAATATAGGGTAGATTTGAAATTTGAGGTGAAATTCATTTAAGTTTTGCATGAGATTTGAGGGAATTTGCAAGTTTTGAGAGATGGGTTTGGTCTAAATTTGAATTTAGATAATGGGTTTTGTTAGAACATAGAAAATTTGTTCAAATGTTCATATTATATTCATATCATGTTCATATCATGTTCATATTAAGTATTGTTTTCTTTGTTATGCATCAATTTTGTGATTGTTTTCATTCAATTTCTGATATATATGATTCTCCAAACCTTGTTTCTACTTTCAATTAGCTGTTTTTTCCATTCAATACGAGAATAGAAATGAAAAAAAGAACAGAAAAACGCATAAACATGTAAGCTTCAAGCATAAGATTTTGTTTGTAGTCCTTTTTCTTAACAAATTAGAACATTTAGGCCTCAAAAAATGGCATTTTTCATCATGGGTTCTCTTGTTTTCTCTTAAATTTTGAATTTTAGAGAAGGATATAGCTTAAATCTTCATTGTTCTTAGTAAATAAAACATGAAATATACAGAATCTCCCTTGAAAAATTATACTCAAACAGTGAAAGAGATTGAAAATTGTTCTCTCTCTCTAAACTCCAATAACTTTTTCTCTCTCCACAAAGTACTCACTATATTTCCTTTTTAAATAATCTTCATAGGCATAAGCTTCAAAGAGATTTGAAATTGTAACAAAGGACAGACAAGCATGTTTTGAAAGAATAACGTTGTTATATGCTAAAAACATGTTGAAAGAAAAGAATAATGCCTTAAGATCTTAAGATCTTAAGAACATTATAATTATCTTTGTCAAATATGAAGACAATGTAGTTATTAGGGTTTTGTTCGATAGTACTTTTGTTTATGATTTTTGTCCTCCCTATCCTATGATGTTCTTTCATCTAAACCTAACCCTACATGTCAATGTTTGGTGCTTCAATAATGGAAAGCTATGAAATCTCAACTTATGTGTATAAGATTTGCATCTAAGAACATGTTTGGACACAAGTTTTGCCCTTTGAAGGTCAAAAAGTTTGATTGGGAAGGAACCCCACAAGTCCTTTTTTCTATTAAGATGGTTTCGTGTAGAACTCGGTTACAATTTTTAGAGGGTTGACGAAACTTTTCGAGGAAATGGGGGAATTGGGAAGGTTTAAAGCATTTTTTTTTAGCGTTCGTTCATCGGAATTTTCTCAATTTTCATGTTGGCTTAGTGTTCTTTTAGATTTGAATCCGTTTTTGTTAATGTCTTGTTTAGGACCTACTACCCTAAACTCTTCTATGTCTTATTTCACTTGATTGGATTGGAGCCTCTTTTTATAGTTCGACTCCTTCTGAACTTTACATTTAGATGATCTTGTACTCTTCTTCCCATCGAAAGTTCGACATTAGAATACATAAAACGAATGAGAAAAATATTATATGAAGCTTGGTACAAAACATTAAGAGTTTCACAAAACAACACTGAGAATGGACTTAAACCCTATGACTCAATTAGCATTCACCTAATGCGTCCTTACTATGCCAAGTTATAAAAAACTTAGATAGTAATCCCTCTAATAGAGTCAGACGTGACTTATATCAACAATTAGCTCATTGGATTGAGCTATGCCAATTATCTTGGAGTGCATAAGTAAGAGTTTTGTGACATTGTGCCCCTAACGGATGAAAATTGACACCCGATTAGTTGAGTCGAGACTCACTCATCATATCGTCTCACGATAATAGATGGGTATTGCCACTATACTTGTCATGATATAACAAATGCTTGCACAAACATCAAAATTATCACTATTACAACACGCACTACATTTCATGACCTAAGACAGTCCATTAATAGAGCCTACCTGAAACCTGAAACCCAAAACGTGGTTTTTTGCCCACAATGCACAATCAACAACACTGTTAACTGGGCGTGCAACGGTGGTGGTGGACCTAAAACGAGAGAGAGGGGGAGAGAGAGAGAGAGAGAGGCGGAGAGAAACTTACTAACGACAATCAACATGGGCGGCGGTGCAGCTAGACGTCGGAGAAGGCAGGAGGAGGGCGTCGCAAGGGGTGATCAGAGGGAGAGAAAGATGGGCGAGAGAAGAGTGAGGGAGAGAAAGGTGATTTAAAAAAAAAATGAATTTACTATATATATTTTAACCTAACCCTAGTTAACTTTACCTTGTTCAACCCTCAAATTTAACCATTAAAACTAGGATGCTTAGAACACCTGGTCACTTCAAGAACCTGATTAACCCGACCCAATTGTTTGTATTGAATTATGAATTTATTTAAGTTGGTTCGATAAAAAAATAATAATAATAATAATAATTATGAGTTGAATTGAGTTGATGAATCACCAATCAAAATTTTTGCTTACGATATATATATACACTTTAATTTTATTATATTTTTTTTTTCTAATAACTATTTTTTTTTATTATTTATTCTTTTAATTAAATATTCGAAATTTTTTTAAGAATTTTATTAAAAACAAAAAATCGAATTAATGATTTGATCATACGTGAATATTTTAAGGTTGAGTTGGATCGAGTCAATTATTTAATAAAGGTTACTTGTTTTGGGTCTAGAAAAGGTTTAAACTCGACCTAACCCAATTCATTAACGTTCCTGATCAAAATCCAGATATTTGTACAATCTTAATTTGATAATTCTAACTGGTTCGACCCACTTAAACTGAAAATTTATATTTGAAATGAGAATTTTAATTTAAAAAATAAAGTTCTAACAACATAGAGCAAAAGTATAAATTTCTTTTTCTAGAGCCGGAGACGTTACAATCTCACCTCCTTAAGAACTTTCGTCCTTAAAAGTTCGTAATCCTTAGAATGTTCTGTATATCTTATTTTTGTTCATCTTCTCATTTTCAAGTCGCTTCCTCAAATTGATGGTTTTGCCAAAGAACTTTTGACGAGTGTTATCTCTTGTTTACACAATATCTTCGATTACTTAACTAGATATTTTTTTTTTTTGTGTTTTTTTTTTCTGTAACTTAAGTTTTCATCAAAAGCTCGAACTTTACTGCATGAGGTGGATTTGTCATATACTTCCATAGCACAAAAACACGAAAACAAGAATCTTAAACGGTCTAGAAAATGTCGCTCAACTTCCTCTTTCCTTTGAACCTCGGAACCCTTTCATAGATGTTGCCTTAAGGAATACTTTATCCTCCAAGTCTTTTTGCTTAGTATCGACTTAACTCTTCTATCTACTATGTGCTATTTGCATCCTAACTCTAATATTTTAGATGACCTTATTAAACTTAGATTAACCTAGTGGGGGAATTGCACAGTTTCTTAGATAGGGCTTCAAATGGAGCGATGTCAAGTGTTGCCTAATAGTTGTTATGCACGTGGACTTCGTAAGTGCACATGAGAGTTCTAACTATCGACGAAACTCAGCTTGCAAGCGCATAACATGTCTTCTAAAGTTTGATTCAACCACACAAGTTAACACTATCAAATTTTAACCCGAGCTACAACTCAAATATTAATCTTTGTTTGGATTAGAAAATAAAATTTTGAACCTAATTAAATTGATTTACTCAAAACACGAACCCCTTGTTGAGTTAATAAGCTTAATTTGTACATGATTTAGTGGAATCAAGTTATCAGAGTTATCCAACATGTTAGAATCAAAACCTATGAGGTGGCACTTTATAGGTTCAGCGTTAAGCTTGTCACTATTCTTTGGATCAATATGAGCATACACAGTACAACCAAAAGTTCTCAAGTGAGAGTATTTGAGTTCTTTTCCTATTCATATTTCTTTTAGCAACACTCCTAGGGTACTGATAGCCCTCTATTGATCAAGTAGACTGCTTTATTTATAACATCGACCTAGAATGTTTTTGACAATCCAGAATGAATGCTCATACTTCTTACTCATTCAATATTCTATTCATCTTTCAGCAACACCATTTTTTCTTACTTTACTTTGAACGGTTCTTGTTAATCTGATTCCCTTAACTACATAAAATGTTTTGAATTCTGACTTATCGTACTCTCTTTCATTGTCATACCTTAGACATTTGATCTTCAAGTCGGTTTGATTTTCAATTTCAGCTTTCCACTTCTTTAAGGTGGCAAACACATCTGATTTGTGTTTTAGGAAATAAATTCACACCTTTTGAAATCATCGATGAAGGTGACGTAGAACTTTGATCCGCCAAGTGATGGAATTGGAGATAGTCCTCAAACGTCTGTATAGACCATTTCCAATCGTACTTTCTTCAATTCTCTAGCAGCCTTTATGAAGCTAACTCGTTTCTGTTTGCTCATAGCGCAACTCTCACAAGGACCCTATATCAACAGATTTCAAACCTTCTAAAACTTCTTTCGGAGCCAGCATCTTCATTCCTTTGACGCTCATATGTCCAAGTTTATTGTGCCATAGACTTGAATTTGAAGCACTTTAAGTAATATCATCCATGTATAATAGACCCTACTATGGTGTATAAGGTTCCAGATTTTGTGCGACGTGCTACCACCATAGCACCCTTCACAATCTTCCATGAACTCTTCCCAAATTATGTTGCTTGCTATCCAACTGACCAATAGAGATCAAGTTCTTCTTGAGACCAAGAATATATCTGACATCCCCTTCCCTTCAATCTTCAAGGCTTTGTTGTCGATATGATACACATTCTCGAATTTTTTAGACTTGAAATTTTGGAACAACTCTTGATTTGGGGACGAATGAAAAGATGCACCTGAATCCAAAATTTAGAATTTAATCGAACTGTCCACGTTGAAGATTAGAGCATCCCAGTGTCTTATGCTGAATTTATAGAATCATCATCATCCTCTGATTTGTGATTCTGCTTCCTCTTCAGTCTCGTACAGACTGTCCGAAAGTGGCATTTTTCTCCATAACTCCAACACGTTACGTTTGTTGTACAATCAGTCTTGTACAATCGGTTCTTTGATTTTGATCAACCTTTGTTTGACCCTTTGATTTACTTCTTTCCCTTTAGTATCTCTAGATGAATCTCCAATTTCTCGTTTGTGAATACTTTCGCTGAGAATTACATCTCAGATTTAATCGAACTTCAATTTCTCTGAGAATTACCTTGGGAATTGTTGATCGTGACAACAATAGTATCCCACGACTCGAGTAAAGATGACATCAAAATCAATGCCTTAATTTCATCTTCGAAATTAATGTCCACCGAGCTCAATTGACTTACAATCAAATTGAACTCAATTATATGATCCACAACAGATCCACCTTTAGACATTTGTAGATTGAACAATCTTCGCATTAAATACCCCTTATTCATAGCCGACGATTTTTCATACATATTCGATAGTGCCTTCAATAGGTTCAAAGTTGTCTTCTCCTTAATGCTGTTGAATGCCACTTTCTAGACAGCGTCAACTGGATTAACCCTAAGGTCTACCAATCCTTGAGTTTCCAGGGCTTCGTGGTCATGATATCCAGCTTCACCCCAATAGAGATTTGTGAAGATCTTTATGGTACAAATAATCTTCAATCTATATCTTCCAGAAACGGAAATCGGATCCATCAAACTTCTCAATTCTAATATTTGAACTTTCCATCTTCACATATCGTGGTGAATTTCGCCTAGCTCTGATACTAGTTGTTAGGATTGCACAACAATGCACACACTCGATCTAGATGAACACAAAGATCAGGAGAATATAGAGAAGGTAGAAAGTACATATTCAAAGTACCACCTAAAGGGCATATATATGTTTTCATTTTAGTCTATATATATATATATATATATAATAGCTTAAATCCATATAACCCTCTTAGTAAATATCTACCATAAATCTCTACCACTTTTTTTTTTACTATAAATAGTCGTTTACTATATATATCACCATGATACCTATCCCAACCAAACCAACACCACTTAGCTTATACAATTCACTAAATTTAATGGTATGCTGACGATTATGGAAGAAACTCAAGGACTCCGTTGTTACCCTCTTGCACATAGTTAGACCTGCTCACTCAGAATCAACCCTTCTGAAGAACTCCTTTTCTTTTTAACAAGCGCAACGTGTGGCAATACGCATGCGCTGCGAAGATGAGAAAGTCCAAGCCATGATGCAACAACCTGCTGTCTCATTTTCTTGAGGTGGCTAGGGTTAAGCTTGTCCCTTGTTTTGACATCCCTTTCTTCCAACCAAGTCTATGTCTGCAGAAGCTGTTGGAAAAAATGGGATAGTGAAAGAGATAAGAATAGATAGAAACTGCAGTGCTTTATTAATGTTTTCTAACTCAATGCTTAGACGGTCACACAATTCCTTTATTTATAGCTTATACACTGGACTAGAAATAGTAACTCATGGAAATCTAGATAAATTCAAATCTACTAACAATCTCCTAAAATCTTGGTAGTTTGAATATTTGAATCATATCTCAACACTCCCCCTTGATTCAAAGTTGTAGATGTCAACTACAGAGCTTTTCTTTTGACAAGGCCTTCGTAAATATGTCTGCTTTAACCCATACAATGTCTGTCTCAGCTTATATACCTTTGTTTTTTTGTCTTCCTTTATGAATCCCTCTGGAGGTGTTACATAAACCTCTTCTTGTAAATCTCCATAAAACTTTTCGTTTGGTAGATCAACCATATTCCATGTTCCATCTTTCTTAACGAACTGCATCTCTACTGCCATGGCTTTCTTCCCGTCTTCTTTTTCAGTTGCTTCTTCATAATTCATAGGGTCTGAAACAGTAAGAGCAAATTGACATTATGCATATATGTCAGCTAAAGATTTATAATTCCTTGGAGGTGTCTCATCTGAAAGTTCTTCAAGAGAAGAATTGCTGTTTAGTGATGTTGAAGATGATGAATTTGACACACTTTGCGTTACAGTGGATGCACTGAATTTGACACACTTTCCTTTTCTTTACTCCAATCTCAACTCACGTTTTCATTAAATATCACATCCCTTATAACTAAAATCTTTTCACTAATGGGGTTGTATAATTTATATGCTCAATAGCCAATAAAAATGCATTTTTTAGATTTTTCATCAAGCTTTTGACGAATTTGAGGATGTTTCAAAGCATAAGCAACACAACCAAAGATTCGTAAATGACTTACAGATGGTTTCCTTCCATGTCATGCTTCATAAGAAGTTCGATTCATAACAACCTTTGTTGGTGAGAGGTTTAATAAATAAATAGATGTTGCTATGGCTTCTGCCCAAAATTGGTTTGGAAGTCTCCTTGCTTGTAACATACTTCTTGCTATCTCCACAATAGTTCGATTTTTTCGTTCAACGATTTCATTTTGTTTTGGAGTGTAGGGAGCTGTTAACTCCCTTTGGATGCCCTATTCTTCACAAAACAAATTAAACTCTTTAGATATGAACTAGTCACCTCTGTCTGTGTGAAGAACTTTAATGTGACAGCCACTTTGGTTCTCCACCATAGCTTTAAAAATCTGGAACTTCTGAAAAGTTTTTGACTTGTGTTGTAAGAAGTAAACCCAACTCATGCGACTATAGTCATCAATGAATAGCAAAATGTATGTACTCCCACCCAAGGACTTCGTTTGCATTGGCCCACATAAATCAACATGAATTAGTTCTAGCTAATGTGAAGCTCTTTTAGCATTTCCAACGGGAAAGGACTTCCTAGTCTGCTTGCCATAAATGCATCCTTCATACAAATTAGTTGAATCAGTTCTTAGTAATCCAAAAACTATACCTTTATCCTTGAGTATTTTTAGGCCGTTCATATGAAGATGTCCATATCTAAGATGCCATAATGTTGAGTCATCTTTCGTGCTAACAGTAAGAGCAAAATCCTCCATGTTAGAAACATGGAGTGGAAACATCTTATTTGAAGTCATGACAATTTGAACTTTATGGCCTGATTTCTTATGTGTAATGACACATGTGTTGTCATAGAACTGAATGTCCTCTGGTCATCAATTGTCCAACACTCAATAAATTGTACCCTACATCAGGTACAAATTGAACATTATCTAATTGTTTTATCTTACCGTGACTGGTTTCGACTGGTTTCGACTTTCACTGTACCTTTGCCTTCAACTTGCATCTCTTTTTATTTCCAAGTTGCACCTTAATCTTTTGCGTCTCATCAAGATATTTGAATAAGGATTTGGTGCCTGTCATATGGTTCGAGCATCCGCTATCAACAAACCATAAGCCACCCTTTTTTGGATTAGTATCCATGCACGCCATAAGCAGCTTTCCTTCTTCTTCTACATTCTCTGCTGCAAAATTCGTTGATTTTTATACCAACAATCAGATTTTGTGTGCCCATACCTTCTACAATGATAACATTGTATGACATTCCTTTGTTCATTGAATTGTCTCTGTCCATCACTTCTCCATCTACCCCTGTTATCACGACCACCATGGAAGTTGCGAAATCCTCCTCTTCCACGACTTCTACTTGCAAAATGAATATTTTCTCTTTCGTTGTTTTTGTGGTTGGTTGTCTCCTTCACTTGAAGTGCCTTTTCTTCGTTCTTTTCTGATGATTTATTGATTCTTACCTCGTGAGCCTGAAGTGAGCCCATCAGTTCATCAACGGAGTGTATGGATAGATCCTTAGCTGCTTCTATGACAGCCACCACATGGTCAAACTTTGGAGTCAAGCTTCTTAACACCTTTGCAACAATTGTTTCGTCTGAGATTTTCTCTCCATAGGTGCGCATCTGACTGACTATTGCCATTGCTCTTGACAAAAAATCAGCAATTGATTCGCCATTCGTTATGAGTAGAGTTTCAAAATCACGTCTTAGAGATTGCAATTTCACTATCATGACCTTCGAATCTCCTAGAAACTCCTTCTATAGAATTGACCATGCCTGCTTTGATGTGGTTGCTGCTGTAACTCGTGAAAAGATAGTCTTATGAACTGCTTGCTAAATAGTGAATAGAGCCTTGACATCGTTTTTCTTGGTTTCTCTTAATCTCTCCTTTTCTTCTATTGTGTGTTCTAATACATCAACAAACTCGTGCTCTACCAAGTCCCATAGCTCCTGCGATCTGAGCAAGGTCTTCATCTTGATGCTCCACCACTCATATTTCTCACCATTAAAGATGGGTAACAACGGTGCAGAGGAAGAAAAATCAGCTACTGTCATTTTTGTTTTGTGAAAGAAAATAATCAATCGCCCTCTGTCGAACGAACTTGGCTCTGATACCAAAACTGTTGGAAAAAAAGAGATAGTGAAAGAGATAGAAATAGATAGAAGCTGCAGTGCTTTATTAATGTTTTCTAACCAATGCTTAGATGGTCACACAATTCCTGTATTTATAGCTTATACACTGGACCAGAAATAGTAAATCATGGAAATCTACATAAATTCAAAACTACTAAAAATCTCCTAAAATCTCCTAAAATCTTGGTAGTTTGAATATTTGAATCATAACTCAACTACTTAAAATCATATCTTCATTTTGAATACTTTGAATCATATCTCAACAGAAGCTGCGTTTCTGAATCTTTACCACCATGACTACCCTTTACGAAGCTTGCATCGATGCCTCCACCAAAACCCCTCAGCTCCGTCCATGTCGGTGCTCAACATTGATGATGGTTTCATCTTTCTTCTTCTTCTTCCTACCAACTTATTCATAGCTTTGTGGTGGCTGAATCTTTGTTCCCTCCACATATTCTCTAGACAAGGAATGGGCAACGAACCAACGCTCTTTTCTTAGAAATTTAGTCGTTTCTTGTAATGACCCTGCCCACTGCCAGCAATTATTGTCCGCTTGGATGGTGAGATTCTGCATCAGTTGGGGAGAAGAATGAAATATTCTTTGTAAGGGTAAAGATACTTGTTCGTAGAAACATTTTTTTGTAAGGGTGTGGAAACATCTTTTAAAAACTGTATCAGTTGAGGAGGAGAACGAAACATTATTTGTAAGGGTGTGAAAACCTTTCCGTAACAGACGGAACATTCTTTGTTAGGGTGTGAAAACCTCTCCTTTTAAAAACTGTATCGGTTAGAGGGAGGATAACGAAACATTCTTTGTAAGGGTGTGAAAATTTCTCCGTACCAGACAAAACATTCTTTGTAAGGGTATGAAAACCTCTCCTTTTAAAAACTGCAACGGTTGGGGAGGAGAACGAAACATTCTTTATAAGGGTGCGAAAACCTCTCCGTAGCAGGCTGAACATTCTTTATAAGAGTATGGAAATCTCTCCGTAGCAAGCTGAACATTCTTTGTAAGGGTGTGTAAACCTTCCTTTTAAAAATTTGAGAGAAATTCCAAAATGAAAAGTCCGACAAGTGGACTTGGACAATTACGTTCTACCCACCATGTTTTTATATCTTATATTTATTAAAGTATGCTAGTTAATTCTAATAATTATTAATATATATATTGTTTGGCTTTATATTCCGAAGATTTCATTTTTTCTTTAAATATTTATTAAAAAATAGTCTTGAAATTAATCAACATTAAAGAAAAGCACTCTTTTAATCATTTAAAATAAACATTTTCCCCACGTTAATTATCATAATATTTCTTTAAATCATTAGCATTTATTTATTAATTTATTTCTATTGACTTAATTTTATTGTTAATATTCTCTTTTTTTGTTCTGAAGTGTGCAGGGGCTGCTTGAGAAGCACAGCAGTGTCCATTCAGAGAACCTTCCAAATTTGAATGAACCATCAGTGGAGTTTCAGGTAAGTTCTGCTTTCAAATCAGATCCATTTAGGGCAAACCTCGAATATATATATATATATATATATAACTTTAAAAATGATTAGTACCACGTTTCAAAAATATCTATGAACTTATAAAAGTAATATTAAAACATTTGAGATGATCTATGAGGTGTAATTAAACCGTTTTTATCCATATATTGACGGTAATAACTTTTTTGACATTTTTCTTATAAATGTTAAGGGTGTTAATACTGTTCTTCAAATTTTATGAGTATTTTTTAAACATGGTACTAATAGTAAGAGTATTTTTAAACTTTAAAAAAAGTTCAGTATCAATAAAACTTTTTAAAGTTTAAGGGTATTATTGAAATATTATTGAAATTTCAAAGATATTTTTGAAACAAAGTAGTAACGATTTTCATTCAAACCTAAGGGTAAGGGTATTTTTGGAACATTTTAAATAGTTTATGGGTATTTTATTTTATTTTTATTATTTTAGCAAACAAATCTTTAATGAAGTATGAAGATAATGTTAATTAATTGATTACGTTAAATTACAAGTTTAGTATCGAAACTTTTAGGTTGATGTCCTAGTTTGTCTTCCGAACTTTCACTTTTTGGTTTAATAGATCATTAAACTTTAATGATGTCTAATATGTCATTAACATATCTATTTGGGATAAAATTAAATTGAGTGAGTTAGCAAGTTTGAGAATTTTAAAAAAAATGTTGATGAATTGGAAATTTATTACGTATAAAACTAAAATCATAAGGACTTATTAGACACTTTAAAGTTTAGAGATATATTGACACTCGAAGATGAAGAACTTTAACGGGTTGTCGATTTGAATCTCTTTGTTTGACCTATACGGTATTATTTCCAAACAAAATAGTAATGTCTTCGAGAATTGGGTATGTTTTTAACAGCTAGAGAGTAATATCCGAGCCAAGTTGAACGAAGAAGTCGAGAAAAAGAGGCACGAACTAAGGTGAGTATGCAAAACCACTAAGGCACTGAAAATGGTAGCATTTTTAAGGCAGGCTTTGTATGAATGTGTGTAACAAACAGGCAAATGAAGGGAGAGGAGCTTCAAGGATTAGGGCTTGAAGAGCTGAAGAAATTAGAGAAATCTCTTCTTGGAGGACTCAGCCGTGTTGCAGAAATGATGGTTAATTCTATCACACTACTTTTTTGGGTGTAAATATCTAATTTAATCTAAGTTGGTAAATGAATTTGATTGAAACTCTTTTGTATATTTTGTTTCAGGATGGAAGAAATGCTGAATTGATCTGTGATATTGGAAGGAAGGTAAACGATTACGATTACAATTTCATTTTTTCGTTTTCTGTTTCTGAGTTTATATCTGTTTCTTTCTCGTCTTTCCGTTTTCCGTTTCTTAGAAGGAAATACTTGAATTCTTTAAACAAAAACTATTTTTTCGAAACTTGGATTAGGGTTTTCGATATATTGATTGAAAGTGTCGGATAACGAAACAAATAAGGTTATAGGTGTAAGTAGTGCTTATAGATTTGAATTTCGAGACTAAGAACGAGAAAACAAATGGTTATCAAACGGGGTTTAAGTTATTTAAATTTGTTTCTATTGAAACCGTTCATTAGGGTATTTAGGAGCTTTGTTGGAACTCTTCTCGAGCTAAACGGTAATATTAAGCGCGAGATGTTAAATTACCACTTAACCCAAAAGCTTAAAAGGATGAATTGTAGTAAGTTTAATTTCGCTCAATTGTCTTACCTGTTTCCAGCCAGATGGTCATGTTTCTAAGTCTCCCTACAAAACTCAAATATGTGTCTTACAATGCCTACGACATGCCCCTTCTCTCAATCGAGTCCAATACATTCGTAAAAATAAACCCATTAGCATAAGCTTTTAGGTTCAGTGGTGAGATCTCAGCTCGGATTTCGATATGATAAGATTCTTGGTCACAGTATCATATAGACACGTTTCATTATAACCTTTTTTGGTTCGAAATGAAAGGAACAACGAGCCTCCACAATAGTATGATATTGTCGGCTTTAAGTATAAGTTCTCATGATTTTATTTTAGAGTGTTTCAAAAGATCTCATACCAACAAGATAAAGTTGCCTATTTATATACTCATGATCTTTTTTTTACTTAGCTAAATTGAGACTCTAACATTCCTCAACACAGAAAACATTCTAGTTTGGTCAAATGCAGAGAACTTCATCAACAGTTTAGGCCAATGATTGAACTTGTCTTTATTAAGCTTAAGACCAAATATCACTTCAAAGAAGGATAAAAAGCCAATTACAAAGTAGCTCTTATCCTTGAACAAAAGAAAAGGGTGCGGCCAGCAAAGTGGACTAATTTCTTACCTATTGATACTAACTTTGTTCTTAATGGTAACGGTCCAAGCGCAGATATTATCCTCTTTAAACTTCCGCTCAAAGTTTAAAACGCGTTTGATATGGAAATGTTTCCACACCCTTATAAAGGGTGTTTCGTTCTCCTCCTCAACCAAGGTGGGATATCACAATCCACCCCCTTTAGAATCCAGCATTCTCGCTGACACTCGTTTCTTTCTTCAATCGATATGGGACCCCTACCAAATCCACTCCTTTCGAGACCTAGCGCCCTTACTAGCACACCACATCGTGTCTACCCCTTTTAGGGAACAGCCTACTCACTGGCACATGGTCCAGTGTTTGATTCTTATACCATTTGTAATGGTCCAAGCCCACCGCTAGTAAATATTGTTCTCTTTGGGCTTTCCCTTTCGGGCTTCCCCTCAAGGCTTTAAAACGTGTCTGCTATGGAAAAGTTTCCACATCCTTATAAAGGGTGTTTCGTTCTCCTCCCCAACCAATGTGAGATATGACAATCTACCATAAAAATAAATGGTCAAACGGTTATCGGAAGCAAGATCGATCACACTCACACACCCACAAATTAAAATAAACAAAGAGACACAAAGATCTACGTGGTTGTCACCAATCACTATGATCAAAGTGTTTACAAAGGGTATATCTCAAACTCACACACTAAAAAATCTCACTCACAATGTTTTTCTCAAATTCCTCTAAATAAATACAAAATGAAACTCAATTTCGATGTCTCTCAACAATGTTTGGCAATCTTTTATATAAGCATATAAGCATAGAAACATTAATGTCCTTACATAAATTAAAATGATTCATGTATTAATATGAGAGATTCATGTATTAATATGAGAGAAAAGCTCCCTTAGTGTCTCTAAAAACAACTAAATTTCAGTCCTTTAGAGTTTGAATTCCTTTGAGGGTCGTTGAGCTCTCTCAAAAAACTGAAGCCTTTGCACTTTCCATCCACCCAGCATTCAACCCCCACGAAATTGAAGTTTTAAATATTCACATGGATAGATTTCGAAAAGGCCAAATCGAGAAATTCATTAGACATCTTAGAGTTAAATTAATTTGGTAAGATACACCGTAATGATAGTACATGTATTAGGTAGATTCGTTATTTAATATTTGGTACGTGTATGACCATGGAGGATGTTCTAAAAGACTTATATAAAGATCATCTATGTCAAAATTTTAACGAAAAAAATTTGAATGTTAGAGAATTCTATTCTTTTATGTTTGACTTGTAAGGATATGATGAGTTACTACCCAATTTTTTCGTTAGGGTATATAAATAAAGAACAATATCTCGATCCGTACAAAATATGTTGGGTGGTTCCAAAAGAAAAATCATAAAAATTTGTGTTCAGAGTGGACAATATTTTACCAGGTTTAAAATATGTTGAGCGTTGTGTCTTAACCAAGTGGTATCAGAGTCATGGTTTGTAATAGCTCAAACCCACTACTAGCAGATATTGTCGTATTCGAGTTTTTTCTCAACATTTTTAAAACACATATGATAGGAGAGGTTTCCACACCTTTACGAAGGTGTTTCGTTCCCTTCTACAACTGATGTGGGATTTGACATATCTCTATCGTAGTTTGGAACAACCTTAATGTCATTTTTCTCATTGTTGGATGCATTTCATATTCCTTGTTTCACCCTTGTTTGAGCTTGTGACTTGTGAAGTTGAGCCATCGCCACCTTTTTGTTCATCCAAATGATTTAGTTTCATCTTAGACCGTGTTCCGAGCAACTTTATCTTACCTTACCTGATAGAGCCACACAATTGTATCACTGCCAAGAATGCTGCCGGGGATCTTGACCACTTGACAAGAAACTTGTGCTTTTGCCTTTTTAGTTGGCTTGATTCAGATAGAGATCCTACGTTGACTGGAGAATGAAACGAAACATTTCTTATAAGGGTGTAAAAATCTCTTAGTAAATGCATTTTAAAACCATGATGTTGATGGTGATATGTAACAGACCAAAGCAGACAATATCTGCTAGTGGTGGGTTTGGGCTCTTACAATGGTATCAGAGCTAGACACTGGGCGATGTGCCAACAAGGACGTTGGACCTCCAAGGGGGATGGATTGTCAGATCTCACAATGGTTGGAGAGAGGGACGAAACATTCCTTATAAGGGTGTGGAAACCTCTCCCTAGCAGACGCATTTTAAAATCATGAGTCTGACAACGAAACGTAATAGGCTAAAGCAAACAATATCTACCAGTGGCGGTCTCCGCCTATTACACTTACGTAACCTGACCTAAAAATTTTTGTTTGATGGTTGAGTAGCATTACGAGTCTCTTGTCTCTATGTTTTTTTTTTTAATTATTCATTGGGTCATATTTCTCGACTAGTCTTCTTGTGTTGGGCTGAAGAATGTGTGGGCTCGGTGGCTATCAGAATCGAGACGTAATTGTCAATGAATTCTTAGGCCTCTTTTTCCAAAACCCACTTGAATTCATGTGATATTTCTTATGTTCTTGCTAGAAATGAATATCATAAATAGTTTTGAATATGTTCAGGTTGATTTGCTGATAGAAGAAAATCAAAGATTGAACCAACTTGTGAGTACTAACAATCATCACCTATTTAATACCAATAATGGGATTAGAAAATGATTGAATTTGCATGGCAGAAGGTGGAGAAAATGGCATACCAAACACACAACATGCAAGGCCATTCTTCTGAATCAATAGTCAATAATTCTCAAGATTATGATAGCTCTGATACATCTCTCAAATTGGGGTTAGTTTTTTCTTAACAACTTGTTTGGTTGATCCATTTTTCCTTAGATTAACGACCTCAATCTTGTTTATGAACCTTATTTTCTCCAAAAACTTTCCTGTTTTTTCTCGAGCTCTATACAAGAATTGAATGTTGGGAGTGAGTCCCACATTGGTTAATTAAAGGAATGATCATGCGTTTATATGTAAAGAAATACAGAATAATATCATACCATTGTAGAGAGTCGTGATTGAATTAACTTTGTTACTGATATGATAGGGTTGTTGAAATGTTGTTGCAGATTGTCATTTCTTGAGCATTGAATTTTATTGCTACAGATTGGCACCTGAATGAACACAAAGATCTGCCATTTTCTTTTGGAAATGGGTGCATTTGTTGGTCAAAAGAATAATAAATATGGTAGATCAAGTGTGAATGTATATGATTTACCCAAGATCGTACCTGTAACTCATAACTAAAATTTATGTACTCTGATATATAACTTACTAACATAAAATTGCTCAAATTTGTTAAGGAAGATGGTGTGTGTAATACCTATTCACTTCATTATTTTCAACCTTCTTTTTTGTCATCTTCGTCTCTCTCACGTTGATCTCGATCATCGACGAAGAGATGCTTTAGAAAGTGAACTTACGATTCTACATAACTCTCGTTCAAGCGTTTAGATTGAGTTGCTCCATGCATTTTCTTTGACATGACTTCTGCAAATGTCATCTTAATGCAATTTTTGAAGAGTCATTCTTGCACCCTTGAACTCTAGTAGGCCTACAACAAACGTGTAGGACGGCTCGATTGGCTCATTGTTGCAGTAATGACACCTCTCATGCAACAATGACAATGTGACCGTCGGTAAGCTAATAAACTTGACTTAATAGAATAAGTCATTAATTTATACTAACTTATGGAACACATTGTTAATAGTCACTAAATTGTAGACCAAGTTTAGTGATTTAATTAGTAAGATGGTTAGTACTTTCTTTATGTAAATACTCATTGGATGTATGCTTTATTCACAACAATAAAGAGAATTAAAAAACATAAGTGATTAACGTTCTTCAATTCAAAAGAACTTTCCCCTCAAATTGTTCTTTCAGCTTAATTTATTTGTTTCGATATATTTCGATCGTGGGTCATATTCATTAGTCACTGCGCCTACCATTAGTGAATACCCACACCACATCAACTCATTATCTAAGCATCCACACTCTAAATGACCACATACCAATTTACCCATAACTTACAAAGGTTAGATCTATAAGTTCGAACACATTTAAACACTATTCACCAAAGACTCGAGCCATTTTGATATGATTCATTGGGTAATGACTCATTTTAGCCGTCTTCAAACTCTCAAGTGTTGAAAATTAGGCTCTAAGCCTTGAAGTCCTTATATTATAGTTTTGGTTCATTCAAATCAAGTAAGATTTAAGGAGGGCATCAATTAAGGTAATTTTTTTGGTTGATTATTTATGCTCGATTAAATTTTAGGAACAGTGTTGCTTGAAATGTTGAAAAGAAAAGCCATCAATCTTAACGACAACAATGAGCGTATGTATTTTATGTATGCTCGTTAGTGATGTTAATATGAGTGAATTTTTTCTATATTGTATTATAGTAATATTTTGTAGGCGAGATCTCAGGTATATGTAAGTTTATAAAAGTCATTAAATGTTGGAACATATTCATTTCCTTCTATGCATAAAAAGGTGCATATTATGCATGAAACGGTGCATACTTAGAAGAGAGGCCTAGGTCTACGATTGAGTTATAAACAAATTATTCATTAGAAAATAGCATATCATAGAACTCAAACAGACTTTTGTTCCTACTAGAATTTAATAACTCAGGAAAGATTGACTTATTTGTAATGATTATATCTATAAACATAACATATCTTATCATGCATAAGATTGCAACTTTAAGTCCACAAGAAAAGAAGTGGAAACCAAAAGGCTCAGTTTTACGTCCATCATAGTCATGTTAGTATAAGTTCTCTTGCATGTAGTTACAATCTCGACCACATGTTTCTTATCCTATAAAAAAGTGTCTCAACTTGATCCATCTTTTTAATAAAAAAAAAGAATGAAGTTGAAAAACCTTTTCTCATATACATCTCCAACTATTACTACTTAACAACGAGCAAATTAACCGGTAATAGCTCGATCTTTTCCAAATCATACAAGGGCAAGCTTTTCAATCGATGATAGGCACCCGACCCAGCAACAATAGACTCGAGGACAATGGGGTTCCATGCCCAAAATGCATGACCCAAGAGCTATGGGATAGCATACAATTGGATATTGAATGCTTTTACGTTGATGAACTTTGATTTTTTGATGGTAGCGAAGACCAGACATTGTTTAGAGACGTCATTATCTAAGGTACCTAAAAAACTTCCAAAACGAGAAATACCCACTTTGCCAAATCTTGAACTTCATTCATTACCAAAGGTTGAGTTTCCTCAATGCCTCGTCTCCCCTTCTCAAAAAATTTGAACAGTCAAAATTGTCAAAGTTGGAACTTCTATAATTGTCCAAATTATCGAAAGTTCTCCCTGAATTTCTTGAACCTCCAGACATGTCTAAACTTGATCTTCATTGTCGTAACGTAGTGTAGCTAATTAAGACACGTTCCTCAATCAAGAACTCAAAGAATCAAAATCTCCCCTCCATGTTATTAAAAATAATGGTATACATTCATTGAACATAACCCTACTTGTCCTTGTTCAAAACATGCAAAAGTAGATAGCATAGGTTTTCCATTTTTATGTAGTAGATTAAGTTGCACTATTCATTACACAATCCTCCTAGCTCAACCATTATAAACCACCAAATTTGACAACATTTAGAGTGCCCATAAATGAAGAAGCCCTTCTACACCAAAACCCACCTCCATTTTAGCTCAAAACTCCTCCATTTAAATTTGCATGCACTCCCTCCATTTACTCACAAAATGGCTCGTCTTCCTATTCTCATTGCTTGTGTTGCAACATTGCTCCTTTCAAGCTTCACTTTGTCGAGTTCTTCGTGTTCTTCGTCTTCCATTGTCGTATCTCGCAAGCTTTTGGCCTTAGAGATGCCTGGTATGAATGTGCCTCCGGTTTCCCCTGGGTTCAGCCTGCCTCCTCCATTTAGCTTTTTTGGCCCCAACACTCCCTCCTCCTCCTTCCCCAACATTCCCTCCTCCTTCCCCAACTTTCCCTTCTTCTTTCCACCCACTAATCCTTCCCCTCCACCTAACTAACCTCTTCCTGTTTATGAAGCTCAAGGGGAGGGCTCTCTCTTTATATGTATGGAAGTGCACATTTGAGTGCATGTGTACTGTGGAATAAAGATATATTATTGTATGGAATAAGAATCCTTTTAACTTTTATCTTGGTTTTATCTTGGTTTTATCTTGGTTTTATCTTGGTTTGTCATTGTTTTTGATGATTTACTTTCTCGCTTGAAAAATTAGACTCCAAAAGCATAAATATTTATTTTTAAGAGGGTTAAATAAGTAATAACAAAATACATGCATTAACCATAACAAAAAATTCATATTAATTTGGTTCACCTTACCTAATGAAAAGGGTAAAGATTACCTAATTTCAATGATTCATGAAAAGGGTAAAGAAGCCTTAATCAAACCAATGACACCTTAAGTCTTTGTAAATTATATCATGGTGTCTACGAGATCAATATAGATAGGGAGACACTCTTATCTTAAAAAGTAAGCTGTCATATTGGGCTCAACTAGACACCACTATAGAAACGTGTTGGACAAAAAACCACATTAGTGTGAGATCACGTCCTTTAAGTAAGGTTGGTCACGAGACAATCATAGTATGAACTTGAGCACCATTGTGATTTAGGAAAACACCACACCAGATATGGTTGTCCATGAGACAATCATGGTACATACTTGAGCATCAAAGCTACAGGCCGAGCATGGCATTAACCACACTGATGACGACTTAAGCATCGAGCCATATGACAATCATGGTATCCACCACACCAAGTATGGTCAGCCATGTATCAGATTTAGTTCATTTTGAAAATTTTTATAAAAGCAACGTTGCTATGAACACTAGTCTGCCACAACGTCCCAACGGGTTTAATAAAATAATATAAAAACAGTTGTGAATCTAAAAAATGTAGAACAGATAAAATAAATGGTAAGCATTCATATAGAAATATATGGGGAAAGAAAAGGAATGGACATCATTAAAGCACACTAAGCACTTCTTATTAATGCACTTATAATAGAGGCAGATACTGCTTCATGACCAGGAGATTCAAAAGTTACCTGAATTTAAACATACAAACTATCTCTGGATAGATTTCAAAAAAAAAAAAAAAAAAAAAAAAAACGCAGCCAAAAGCAGATCGGCTCATAACAAACTACATTAGCTGTGCAAAGAGTTTGAATTACTGAGCACTCAGAACTTCAATTTCAAAGACCAACACTGAATTTGGTTGTATGCCCCATGCAGGGAACCCACTGGCGCCATAAGCATAGTCTGGGGAGCACTGGAAAAGAAGCATTCAACATGGTAAAAAACAAGAGGTGTAAGATAAATATATGTTCAAATCTCAGTATTCTATCGCCTAATTAGATGCCTGCAACTCATGGCTCTCAGTGTGGCAAGATAAAAAGTTCAAGGAAGCACAAAAACCAGAACCCAAATGTTTACTGCACTAAGCATCACATAAAGCTTAAAATAGAAGATATAATCAGGAAAGGCAGCAGTAGAGGTGATTTATCACACAGACATAATGCTGTAACAGCAGGCCACGACTCCAATATACTTGTAAGAAAATAATATGCTTTCAATAAGGGCATTTTTTTATTATGTTATCAGGGGATCAGGATCCGTAGGAGAATGGCTACCATCAACTAAGTAAACTGAAATTGCCTGCTTGATTTTGGAAGTCCCATTTCATTTTTTGTTTTCTGTTTTTTCAATTATGGTTTTCATCTTTGTTAAAGAAACACTTGGTTTAATTTTTTAAAACACGAGTTGAGAGTGGATAACAAAACATAGAAACTTTTAGTCAAATGGTTATTCACCACGACCTAAATTAACCATTACAAGAGAAATATGTATAATTACGTCTTAGGTTCAGAAGAGGACATTTTTAAACCATTCTGACTTTACCAAGTTGCTCAAGAAGAAAATTTTCGTTCAAATAATACAGACATTGGAACATATCTTAGTGACAGGAGCAAAACTCTAAGCAACAAAATGCAAAAACCGAAAAAGGAGTTCAAGACATGTTTAAGCTGATAAACAAGAATAGAATATTGATTACAAACTAGGTTATCTAAAGAGCATGCTATCATTATGAAACCAAGCAATTGGAACTAAATATTTTACCCGGAGACGAGCAACTTCTCCCAGTTGCATGCCAAGCACACCTTCATCCCATCCTATAAATTCAATCAGAGAGATGAATCAAATTCAGATTCAAAACAAACATTCAAATAGCCAACAAAGCCCAGCATGTCAGTGATATTAACCAACAAACATCCGATACATGGAGTATTTTAGTTTACAAATAACATTTTCAAGTAGCAGCAGTAAATTTTAGCACAATTTTCTAAGCATCACTGTACCAAGGATTCACTGTTGAGTGTGATCTGCACAGCCAAGACTTAATTGCATCCATTATACTTAAATGTTTGTAACATGAAACATAAATGATACACGTAAGTAAAAGATAAAACAGTAAACCAACTTTTAGAGAGTGACCTACTTTGCCATATAAAGCTGCAAGTACATACATCCTTGATTGGAAAACAGAACAAAACAAATAAACAATGAACTGTCGCTATGGCAATGGAGAGAGAATGTAATTAAAAGGAAAGTTAAAGTTTTTTGTTACACCAATGGAATAAAGAAGCCTAGAATCAAAGATGTAAAGCATTTTATCCTCCCTAATTACTGTTCAACTCTTATATTTGCCCTGAACGATCATTACTTTATTATTTATCCTCAATCTTTAAAATGCTCGATTTAGATTTCAGTTCTAAGTTAACAATCCTCACTATTGAAAAGGTTACATAACTTGCACACAAAACAACCATATGCTTTTTGCAGAAAAGAATAAGAGTGACTTGGCATCCACACTTTATAAACATAGTTCTTCCAATCTTAGGGCACCCAAATCAATCTTAACTTTCATTGAATGGACTATACTGAATATAATTTCGTCCTAAAGGTATAATCATTTTTCAATTTTGTCCCTAATTTTTTCAAAGTTGAATGTGAAGAAAAAAAAAATTGAAAAGCTGACAAAAATGAGCATTTGATTTATGATGAAATGCAAAAGTGTTCAGTTTTCTTAAGCAACTCCAAAGAGAAATATACAGGATAAGTACCTTTTATAACTGAGCCTTGACCGATTTTGAATGAGAAAGGCTTCTGTCCAGGGTCCTTTGTGCTAAATAAGAGAAAATTATACATCAATAAACAGATTGTACATGGCATGCACATTTGATACAACGAAAACAACTTACCTCCAAAACTTCTCAGACAAGTTGCCATTTTTCCCTGCAGAAGAAATTCAACAGTGAGGAAAATAAAGAAAAACGAGTTGGGGAAGAACATGGTGAGGAAACAACCAAATATTGGATCACTTGGTTTATGTCCATATTCCAAAACACAGAGATCAACATTAAAGAGGAGAAGAAATAATTTCCCTTCATTCATACATCAATCTCTAATGGAAAATCACTAACCCAACTATCAGATTCTTACATAAACACATCAACTTTCAGTACTTCAAACTTGAGTTCAATGTTGAGACCTGGTTTAATAATCTATGGTCTTTTAAGAAATTAAAAGCACAAAGAGATACACATCTTGATTACGCAGTATGATCCTGAGCGAGTAGCCCATCACTTAGAATCGATCTCACGATCCATCATTTCAATCGTACTTCCAGAATCAATAATAATAATCAACAAAAGAAAAAAATCGTAAAAATCAAACAGTAGATAAACTCAATTGAGGAAAAAGAGAGGTACATGATTCAATTGAAATTCCTAAATAAATAAATTACAGAAAGAGCAAAGAAATCTGAATCTGGTTCGAAGTATGGACTAAAATGAACACGATTACAGTCCCAAACATTGATCCACAGGCATTTTCTTGGCAACCATACAGATTAAACACATGGAGATTAGGGTTTTGTAGAAGAGAGAAATGGATAAAGGAAACAGACCGAATCCGGTGCAGTGGACGGTGACCAACTGTCCTGGGACGGGTTTGGGACCGGTTCCAGATCTCAGCACCTCCTTCTCCACTCCCATTGTTCCTTTGTGTTGCGAAGCTCTCTCTGTGGTTTGTTAGGTTAAGGGGGGGCTTAGGGTTCAAGTACCTTCACAGCTTAATCTTGGTTATGGACGATACTTTATTTTATAGAAATTTTAATAGAAAATGCATAAAGAAAATTTCAAAAATCATTAAAAATAAATATTATTTTAAATAATGAAAATAGCATTAATGTTTTTTTAAAAAATAGCAATAGTGCCACTTTTGAAATGAAATTATTAATATTTTTATTATAAATTATTATCCGACTCTCACTAAGTTTTATAATGAATAAATATTGTTCTCTCTGTCAGTGAGCTATATCCCTAGCATAAGTTCATCCCTAGTAGTAGATATTGTTCTCTCTAGGCTATCTCTAGTAATATAGTTTTCTCTAGGCTATCCTCGATAATATTGTTTTGTTTAAATTCTTCCTTTCCGGCTTCCCTTCAAGGTTCTAAAACGTTTAGGTTTTTCCTTTCATACTTTCCTTCGAAATTTTAAAACGTGTATACTAAAGAGAATGTTTTTCACACTATAAAAAATGTTTCGTTTCGCTTACAACTAATGTAGAATTTCACAATACACTTCTTTTGAGGCAACGTCTACTAACAATATTCTCCTCTCTAATTAATGTGGGATCTCACAAACACATTTTAAAAATAACTATAAACTTTAAACGATGGATCTCATTGTTTTATTTTCCACTTGATTATCTCAAAACCTTTTTTTATAGTTTAAAACTTGATTTTTTTTAATCCGTGATAAAGAAACTTATCAATGGAGGTCGGTGCTTATTAACTTAAGTTTGAAGAGTCGAATAACTTTCAAACGGGATCTAAATGAATCCACAGAAGAAAAAAAAAAAGAACAAAACGAGAAACACAAGAAATGGAATATTAGTTTCGGTATAATACTTCGATTTTTGAATAATTATTACAACAAAAATGAATAAATACACCAAAAAATGGGCTAGAAAAGCTAACTCCAATTCAAAAGTAGCAAGAGATCTTCATTTCTAAAGTCTATTCAGCTCCAAACTCTACCCCGCCAAGCTTTCACAAGCCTTCAAAGAAAGCAACAGCCCAAAGAACATAATATCCATCGTACACCCACAACACTTGTGCTTCAACCCCTCTGCAGTTCATAAGCCTTTAAATCTGTTCTATCTCGCTCCTGAAAACTACTCTCTGCACAATACAATAATACTTCGTTCATTTGTATTGCTATTAATGATTTCAATCCAAAATGACCAAGAATCAGATGGGATGGGAGCAGCTGAATAGATGAACAGTGGTTATATATTAAATATTTTAATCCATTTAAGCATCATCCCCCAATCGAACGTCTACCCAAAACTCAAATTCGTGTTCGGTTGTAGCTCGAAAAAGAGAAAGAGAAAGAGAATTTTGAAAAGAAAACGAGGGTACCTTCAGAGCAGCCCATAATTTGTAAATGGCATCTTCATCCTTTGGGGACCTCAGTTTAAACAGGGCCTTCCAAAAGAATTGGTTGCAGTCGTTGAATCTATTTGAAATGACTTTTCAAGCGTTTAAAAACTTGTTTTTACGATTAGAAAAAAAATAAAATAAAATAAAAAAGAAGAAGAAGCCCATAGTTACTGGTCCAAGCTCACTAGTTGAAATAACCCATCAGAGAGTACCTTGTTCTTGAACAGTGGTTATATATCAAACGTCTACCCAAAACTCAAATTCGTGTTCGGAAATGTAAGCTCGAAAAGGAGAAAGAACGAGAATTTTGGAAAGAAAATGAGGGTACCTTCAGAGCAGGAGTTGTAAATGGCAGCTTCATCCTTCAGGGACCCCTTGTTTAAACATGGTCTTCCAAAAGAATTGGTTGCAGTCGTTGAATCTATTTGAAATGACTTTTCAAGTTTTTAAAAACTTGTTTTTACGTACAAAAATAGCCCGTAGTTACTGTTCCAAACTCGCTATAGTTGAAATAAGCCATCAAAGAGTACCTTGTTCTTGAGTGATTTCCATGACAGAACAATTGCTTGAAGACAATGTGTAAATGAATCACCAGCAGCCAATTTGTCGCCGCTCATTTGAAGCCTTCAAGCGTATGATGAACCCAAGCTGGAAACCGAGAAAAAAGTAACGCAGCAGATTTCACGAGGGGCCTGCTTTATACCAGAGATGAATTGTGGGGGAAATGAGTTATTACATCAACAGATAGAACACTTACAAAAGAAAACTATACAAATAACGGTAAACACCTACCTAGAATGAATATATACTCCTATGAGTTGCAACTAAATGTAGTAAAGTCGAGAAATAACCGACCATAGTAGGTTGCGACCAAATTTTGAAATACGCTACCACGGCTTCTACAACTTCAAACTCTCCCTCTCTAATATTCGTAAACCAACCATATTCATTCTCATATATACTGGTCACTACCTTATACGTGTGACACAACTCGTAAGTTCTACGTTTTTTCTCCGATAAATCGCCATACTCATTTCTATTCAAGGAACATTAGTGACCAGATTCCCAAGACATAAACATTCCAATTCGGAGGAGATCACATAAATACTCTTCAAATAATAGTAATCAAACAAGAAGAATGTCAGCAGATTCCTTTTAGTGTTTGAAACAAAAACCTTATCCAGCATAAAACTAGATACACATTCAGTGAATGAAGATCTAGCCAATCCAATTGTACATAAAATCTGTAACGGCCCAAGCCCACCGCTAGCAGATATTGTCTTTTTTGGGCTTTCCATTCTGGGCTTCCTCTTAAGGTTTTTAAAATGCGTCTGCTAGGGAGAGGTTTCCACACCCTTAACAAAGGGGGTTTTGTTCTCCTTCCCAACCGAGGTGGGATCTCACAAAAACCACAAAGTTAAAATAAAAGAAAGAAAATATACTCACCAAATTGAAAACCAGTTAGATCCTGATAGCTGACATACAACATTGTCTTCTTGTGAGCTAGAACAAACAAGCCTTTCAAACCTAGATGATAATTCTCGATAAGGTTCTGTTTCAGATGGCTTCACATGTCCAGCTGCAGTTTCTAAATGCTGCATATTTATTTTTGAAGCCTCAAGGTTTTCCTGAAAAGAAAAGTAAGATCTATATTATATATAAATAAAACTTTAAATTGAAGTTTGGAAGGCCGGAAGAACAACAGGAACTCTATAAACCTCAAGGGCAAATAAGGCTGCTTCTCTGCAAATTAATGATATGTCAGCCCCTGTACACCCTGGGGTAAGAGAAGCCAACTTCCTTGTGCTGACATCTGGGCTGCAAGGAACTTTGCACAAATGGATACGAAATATCTCTTCTCGTTCGGATTCATTTGGAGGCCCAACATATAGCAACCGATCAAAACGTCCTATTTGAACTAACAGTCAGCTAGTTTGATACAATAATTTTCTTATTAAAAAAATAAAAATAAATCAATCAAAACTGGACACGATGCATTTGAACTGCAATTGTTGTATTTGTAGATGGGTGGCGTATAAGCGTACAGAAGTTTCGTACGGGTAATACCTGGCCTTAGAAGGGCTGGATCAATCTTATCTGGCCGATTGGTAGCGGCAATGACAGTGACACCAACTCTCTGATGTAAACCTAAATTTTAGAAAGAACTTGTATAGATTGTAAGAACCAGGAAATATTGACGATTGAATATAAAAAATTTAAAAAAACAAAAAGTTCTACTGACCATCCAATTCAACAAGAAGTTGACTCATAACTCTATCAGAGACAGAAACTCCATCACTTTCCTTTCCACGAATGACAGCAAGACCATCAATTTCATCAAAAAAAATGATTGATGGGGCATTAGCTCTTGCCTTAGCAAATAGAGATCTAACAGCCTTCTCAGATTCACCAACCCATTTACTGAAAAGTTCTGGGCCCTTTACTGCAAGGAAATTTAGTCCTGCTTCAGAAGCTACGGCACGTGCCATTAGGGTTTTGCTACATCCAGGAGGACCAAACATTAACACTCCTGTTGGAGGTCTAGTCCCTATTCGCTTGAATGCATCCTGATGTTTTTGAGGCCATTCCACTGCTTCCATCAATTGAACCTTAACCTCCCCTTGTCCACCAATGTCTTCCCATTTTACCTTTGGAACCTCAAGTATGACCTGAAATAGGTGGCCTTTCATTAGATATTTAACCATCATATACGATTTAGATTTTAGTAAGAAATAAGTTTAAAGAACAAAAAAGATTACAGGAGTCATGGTTATCAATAAAAAGTTGTTCAATTGTTATCAATAAAAAAAAGGAGTCATGGTTAAAAAATAATCTAGAAGGTATACAAAAACGAAGCTGAAAAATGAATAACGTTTGAATGCTTAAAAGTATTGCAGTTTGCTAAGGACCCCAGTTGCATAATATACTGTCAGTTTTTAAAAAGATGATTATCTCAAAACCAAAATCATAGACAAACCTCTCGCATGGCACTAGGCCTCACTTTCATTCTAGCCATCTCAAAGTCTTCAAAAGCAACCTTCAATCTACACTTGATTTCAGAAGAGTTAAAAATATCCTCACTATCAGCAACCACTTCATTCGAGGACACACATGCTAAAGACTCAGATGTAAGAGTATCTTCAGAAAATGATAAAGGCGCTGAGTTTGAGCATATGCCTGATATACTTCCTGTATCTTTTGAGAGAACAAGTTCCGAAATCCTATGATCGACATTGGCTTCGTTATCCACCTTAGTAACCATATGTTGTTCCTCAGCTATAACAGATCTACCAGAACTAACGCAATCAGTAGAAACTTTAAACTCATGATATTGCCTTATACAGATTAAGGCAGCCTCATTGCAAAGGGCAGCCAAATCGGCACCCACAAATCCATGTGTAACCATAGCTAGATGTTGAACTTGCACCACTGAAAGAGAGTGCTCCATTTCACTTAGTATTGTGTTTAGAATATCTAACCGTTGATTGGGAGATGGCACACCTGTATAAAGCTAGGTACATTAGTAAAAGAATATTAGCTTTTCTAAAACTTTTTTCTTCAAGCATTGCTTGAAGACTAAAAATAAATGAATTCGTGCCATTTCAAATGTGATGAATATTAGAACTGGAAAGCATATGCAGAAACTATATAATCACCTATTTCAATTTCCCGGTCAAGTCTCCCAGGCCGCCTTAGTGCAGGCTCAATGCTATCAGGCCTGTTGGTAGAAGCAATTACAAGTGGCCCACCACTTCGGTTGATCCCATCCATTAGATTAAGCAAAGTAGCAACAATTCTTTGAGACAGCTCTTCACCTCCATCTTTTCTTGCAGGCGCAATAGCATCCAACTCATCAATTAATATCTGACAGTAAAAGTTATAGAGGAAAATTAACCAGCTTCCGTAAAGAGAATTCACTGATGGGGATAGTCAGTCACTCAATGATAAATGTCAATCATGCAGGCTTCTTTAGCCTTACTTCTTGTCCAGTTTTTCCAAATCAACACTTATGCAATTGTGAAGGTACTACTCATGATGTCCGCGCATACATTCGAACTTCAATGAATTATCCTCATCTTAATAATCTTATAATATTTGCTAGTGAAACTTGAAAATTAACCACAGAAACAATTTCTTAAGAACTAACTTGAAGGAGAATCAAGACACTCAAGGAAAATAATCAAGAATTCAAGAAATCTAACCACAGCAGGCGCAGCTTTGCTTGCCTCCTCAAAAACACCATGCAAGGCCTGTTCACTTTCCCCATGATATTGACTTATAATTTCAGGTCCATTCAAATAGAATAAGTTGACACCAGCGTCATGAGCAGATAATTGAGCCAAAGAAGTTTTTCCCGTACCAGGAGGACCATGAAGAAGTACACCCTTTGTGGTTCGTAAACCAAGGCTAAACAGTTACAAGGAAATTATCATTTTAGATTATGCTCATGGAAGAGTAACAAAAGGTTGAACAAACTACAAAAAAGGATTTGTAAGAAAATTCCTCTAAAGGGTTGGGACTACACACATAAACATCCCTTCTTTCCAGCCTAAAATAAAACTCCCAAGAAAGGAACAGTTACAAAACTCTACAAATATTCAAGAGGAGAAAACGGTAAATTTTAAGCATTTGAAAACCACGGAAGCTACGAGCCTACAAGGAGATTTAATTTTTTTATGGAAAACGAGAAAAAGAAAATACAAAGGGCCAACAAAAAGAAAAGACCACCAAGAAAGGAGGCAACCAAAAACCAAAACTGGAAACAAAAAGGGGATCTGATCAGCCAGGATAAAATCTGAGTGATAAAAAGGAAAAGAAAAACTAGTCACAAACACCCGCTGAGAAGTATTGAAGCCATCTAGATACCGAAACTCCCTCCAATTTCACTGGGCTACATAGAGATACAATCTCACATTCTCAAATATATAAAACTGCAATTTTAGTTATGAAGCCAATGACAAGCCATCCAGATCTCACATCAAAAATCAATTTCAAATAAATAAATACATGGTGTCTAAATTCAGATTTCACCATAGAACAATAAACCATTTAGAAATGCATTCAATCTGGCTCATAGAGCCCATTTATTCAAAGTGATTTAATGGTTAGGTTTATCAAATAGGTGACAGTTATATAACACTAACTGAAAATAACAGTTAGTAACTAACAGAATAACAACCTAATAGAAGAATACTTTGGAAAAGTAAAACTGACTCATCCTAGCTAATCAACGCCAACTTCTATGTTCAAATTCGACACCGACATCCTATCTAAAGAAGATCAGATAACGAGTATTCATTAGCAAGGATATGATTTATAAGCACATTTAGAAATGTCAGCTGCAGATTCAATCAGAATAGGGTGCCAGCAAAACAAGGTCAGTCCAAATAATAAATTCAAACTGTATATATCATACCTTGACACGGTGTTATTTAATGATGAGGCAATTATAATGTCCTTCAAAACTGAATATTCTTTAGAAAGACCACCCAATTTCCAAACTTTAGGCTTTACTTTAGCTCTCATATTTAGATTTTGAGGATCCACTTTTGATGAAACTCTTTCTTGCACTGTCTCTGAGACTGTAGTTGATTGAACATTTATAATTACTTTTGTCAACTGGTCTATACTGAAAGCATAATCCACATATTCATTTGATGAAAAATGTTGAAAATGATCATCGCTTCCACTGTGCATAGAATCATACGAGTCATCATATCCCGACAGTCCTTTACCACCCCTCACATGGAATGTACAAAGATCTGAAAGTACTGGGAAAGTTACAAGATTACCCCGCAGCAAACAACGTTTATACAACTCATTGGAAGCAATTGTCTGTAGAGTTTTTCTAACACTATCATCTCCTAAGGCCTCCTTAATAAGTGAATGAGCGCATGGACTTTCTGCAAGTAAATTTGATACCACATCATCACATTTAGAAGATGTAGACAGCATGGAGATTGGGGATGCTAAATTACCATTTTCTCTATGACCATGAACCTTCCTTGAATAAATAGTTGAGGAAGAGAATAAGTTGTCTTTTTTTGATATATTGGTTGAAGAAACTAGCTCCAGGAACAGTTCCTTACAATTGTATATTCTCAGAGATTCAACTTCTGAGCTTTTCAATTTCCCATTTTCATTTAATGGGTCATCGCATACGTGGGTCTTTAATGGGAAGATAAACACAACACGACCAATTGTAGGGCAACCCAAGGTAAACGAGAGGCTTGTTGATAATTGAACTCCATCATTTAACTCCTATGAAGTAAAAAGAAATTAAGCATAAGAACAAATTTCAAGCTACAGTTCATGTACATATTTTCAAACTGAAGATTAGAATTCAGAAACAACAATAGTTCTATTTTTATTTTCTTTTTTTCTTTTTTTCTTTTTTTCACCTTGAGTACGAGGAGAATGACAGTTCTACATTCAAAATAAGATAAGAAATATTTTTGCAAAATAAAACCTGCAATGTAGATATAACTTGCCATATAATGTGAAGTCCTCTTTCCATTTCCCTCTTCTCCTCTTGTTCATTTATTAACTGTCGCATCAACTATGGTGACAGGCCCTTATTAGATTTACTTAAATCAGGGTAGTCATTAGGCAGGAAAGTAGTTAGAAGGACCATGAGGAGCGGAGGGGACCATGTAAAGAATGATATGAATGTAAATAGTTAAGATAAAATGACTGGGGGATATGAAAACTCAATTATTTTGGGAGAAGAGAAGCTTTCATACCACATCAAGTAGACTAGTTTGGTAGACATAATGAAACTATTACTTCAAGTTCTCTTCTTTTTTTTTTTTTTTCTTTTTTTCCTTTGTAGAATTGTGGATGTGGATGAGAAGATTACAAGAAAGCAAGAAATTCTTTTCTTCTTTTTTTTCCCATAAGAGGATACTATTGTTTTCGCTTGCAATATCAGGTATATTGAAGAAAGAAACTTCAAGTCAGGGTCTGATCAACCCTTTTCAAGTGGACAATGCGCAAACAGAATTACAAGATAGTAAATTTTGTAAGGATGCAAAATAAATAAAAAAATTAAAAAAAAAAGGGGGAAGGTTCTCCTGAATTTGAAAGGTGGAGTGCAAAAATGCATAGGAACGCTGCTTGGGAGCTAGCCTACCATTCAAAAACGAGACCCTTGCTGCCATCCAAGCCGAGGTAATGTTAGATCTCCAATTACAAAAGCATACATTAGAAAGGGTAGGAAAGAAAACTACATAACTCTAGAAATGGTACCAAAAAAAAAAAATACATTACTCTTAGTTGCTTTATGGACAAGTAATTGCTTTGGGACGTTAATTACAGGTATGCAAATTATACAAGGCGGATATCATTCTGAAATGAGGAGGTTTCAAAGAAAGTTGATGCTGTTAGGAGAGATTATGGGCCTCTCAAATTGCTCATAAGAACATAGGTTGCAATCTCCCTTGGGAAGAACTCTTAATAAAATAAAGATACCCGTCAATGTCAAAATATCGAATCATCAACCCCTTGATAAAGTTTTAGGGACTTCACTACAAGAAGATGGCGAGATGCATCATCTTCCAAAATTAAGTGCACTAAACACAAGGTCTAATGTAGAGTCATTCATCTTCCTCCCTCGAGAAAGTAATTATTAGAAGTTGCTTATGCAAAAGTTCAAGCAATAAAAGGTTTACCTCCATACCTTACTAGAAGAGAAAATTCTCGCAAGAACAAAGTAATTTCCCGCTTCACGGACTAATGAATCTCCAAAATCAACCTCAAAGTGCCTACCACATTCATCTGCTAACGAGGAAAGAGGAAAGCCTTTGGAACTGTTATCTCCCACGGAACTAAGTGCTACCTGCCAAAGGAAAAAATTTATCAGAAGAAATTACGGCTTCTTCAAGTGTTTATAACACTAATTATTTACAAAGATGATCATAGGAAGAATATTAATTCCATTGTAACGGAAAGCAGAGAAAAGGAAATTACCGAGACAATAGCCCCTTGGGTGAAGCTAGAAGAAACCATAGAAGATTCAGAAACCCAAACTTTACAGCCAGTGGATTGAACTGAAGCATTAGTAACTCTTCCAACAAAAGCAGATCTACCTATCAAAGAAGGATATTTACTTGAAGCTTCTTCAATAGAGGAAAGAAAATCATCTTCACAAACTTCGGAGGCAGGAGGTATTGCCAATCGTGACACTGGAGATTGAGAATGGTTCGAGTTTGATAATCTAGAGAGTGTCTTTGAGTTCTTCTTTCCCTTTGACGGCATACTTGTGCAAGGATGAACGTTCTTAGAACCCCTTTTGAGAAACGTCCTTAAGCTAGCTGCAAAAGCATACACAGATGAAGCTGATAATCTTTTCAAATGAACCGAGAAAAACCTAAAAGCATAGCTGGCAGTCAACACCAAAGAATAAAATTATGGGTAATTTAGCTAACGGCACTCCAAATACATCATATTTGTAAAATTATCCAAAAGTTAAAAGTAAAAATTAACTTCTTTCTTATTAAAATACTCTAATTTTTCTGGGAAAAATAAATACAATAGTCACAGGTTTTTTAATTAAAAGAATCAAGCCTTTTAAGTTTTAAAATATTATATTTTAAAAAAATAAACCATATATCATCTTAATTATGTTCTTAAATGAGACAAATATCACTGTAATTACCATCACCCACATCATTATCCATGTATTCACTTGTAAACTCTGTAGTAATGCGAGTGTCAAGTGCTCAATAAGTTGCTCATTGCTTGAAGAGCCATGCATCAATATAATAATATTCGTCATATACAACAATAAAATAACGATCATGAAACAGTATAATTGAAGATCAAGTAACTCACCTCACCCATAGTTTTCTTAAGTCATACTTAACAAAGCTTAACCAACTAGTTCCAAACCTTTGCATCCAAAAGATATTGACTCCTAATCTTTGTACTTAGAAATCCTAATATGACACCCAAGTAAAGGAAAGATAAATGAATGAACCAATACCACATCTGAATGAGAGGGATCCTGATGATAGGATAACTAAGAAAGACTTAAAGGAAATGAAAGTTACTACCTATACCAATAAGGTGCACCTTCCTTTTCGGTGGCTCAATCATAGAAACTTCATGGCTAAGCATGCTTCGCTTGGAGCAATTCCATGTTGGGAGACCTATTGGAAATTTTCCTAAGATGCATATAAGTGAGGACAAGGCATGCTAGAAGAACTCGTGTTGGTCTACGGGATAGTCTTCACTCTTAAAAAACGAGAAGTACCTTGACCATGTCGTAAGGGGATGGAAAATGTCGAGGCCAGGTGCCGAATCTAGATTCCAAATCATGGGCATAGGGCGTTTCAAATGGTATCAGAGCGATACCTCTCCCAATAAGATGTAGTTCGGGGACGAACCAAGGCGAAAGCTGGTGGGCATGTGACACCCAAGTAAATGAGGGGTAGAAAAATGAACCGATACCACATCTGAATGAGAGAGATCTAAGGATAGGATCACTAAGATAGGCTTAAAATAATGAAAGTTACTATCTATACCAACAAGATGTACCTTCCTTTTCAGTGGCTCAATCATAGGAACTTCATGGTTAAATGTGCTTTTTGCTTGGAGCAATTTTATGTTGGGTGATCTTGAGAATTTTCCTAAGAGACATGTGAGTGAGGACAAAGCATGCTAGAAGGACTCATGCTGGTCTGTTGGGATAGTTTTCACTCTTAATAAGCAAGGAGTAGGTAACGTGACCATGTCGTAGAGGATATAGTGGAATGTCGGGTCAGGCACCAAATTCAAATTCTAAATCATGGGCATGGGGTGTTACACCTGATGCCCAATATAACACACTTCACACTCAAGTTAGGAGGAGGAGAAAAAGAATGGTGGAGAAATAGTAGAGAAAGCATAGTTTGAACTGGGAGTACAAACAAAAAAAACCTTAAATGCAAGGGTTTTTGTTTATAAGGTTAGAATTTATATAAAGTAAAGACAGAAAGAAGCCTAAGGTGTCAAGCTCAGCGCCTTATGGCTTAATGGTATCCTCTTTTATACAGGCTTTCTCACAACCACGATCAAAGAAACATATAAAGATGTTAATAAATTTGGAAGATGCAACTCAGTAGGAATCTAAAGGAAAACGAAGCTACTGAATGGGACAAATTAAGCCTTGACCTTGCCTCAAAAGTGCTGTCCCAAAAAGTAAACTCGTTAAAATGGCTTCCTAGTATCGACAGAGTTTTCTCAAAAAAATCTTTGACAATGGAGATGAGTGAAAAGAAAAAGTCATAACCGCCACACTAGCAAAGTTTATATGGAAAAGAGATCACCCTAAAAAAAAGTGAAGTTTATCCTATGGAAAATGATGCACAAATTCATTGGCACAAACAAACGCAGAAAAAAAATAGAATATCCTATATTACTTACTTCCCAATTGGAGCCCTTCACACAAGATCTCAATATTAACAAATGGCACCGTACCTTATCTAGGGAGGTAAAGAAGTTATTAGACATGATCCTAACATACCACCCCTTCAAGAATGCAAAATCTCTATGATTGACAAATTTGATCATGGCTTTCTTTTATAAAATATGGAGAGAGAGAAATCAAAGAGTATCCATAGAGAAGACACATACTCAAACTAAGATCTTTGACAATGTTGACTAACTACCATGCCATTTCTTGGTGTAAATTATCCAAATACTTATAATTCTTATAGTCATACCTCTCTCATTGTAACTTGAGAAGCTTTTTTTGTAAACATCATTGATAATACTATCCCCTTTGTAAATTTCAAGCATCAACCAAATTGTCTCTTACCAAAAAAAAATAATAATACTAATAAATAAGCCTCACACTTATTCAATCTTAAACACTTCTTTTATCCAAGATAAACATTAAACATCTTAACCCTGTTAGTTGAACACGACTCTCCACAATGGTATGATATTGTCCACTTTGAGCATAAGCTCTCATGGCTTTGTTTTGGGCTTCTCCAAAAGGCCTCAAACCAATGGAGATAGTATTCCTTGATTATAAACTCATGATCATTCTCTAAATTAGCCGATGTGAGACTTTCATCCAACACCTCCCCCCAATCAAAGTATGTCTCCCCTTAATCGAGGCTCGACTCTTTTTTTTTTTTTTTTTTTTTGGGT